>NC_138538.1:42653134-43196109 GCF_964234715.1 Podarcis melisellensis | reverse complement strand
ATGCATAGGTAACAAGGCAACCTACAAAAATAAACTCTAGCCGCAGCCACCTTATGATGTCCATAGGTCAGTGCTGGGGAACAAAGGGTTTCTTGTCCACTTGAAGCAGCACACACACAAACAGTCCAGATGAGCATGAAATGGTCCAGCTCCAAACTTCGCCAAGAAGTGGATCAAAGGTTTAGACTAATATCAGTCCTCCCTGCAGGCTGTGCTGCTAATGTGTTGAGAGGAGTCAGCTGCTTGCAGCAGGGCAAGCATAATGGAGCGGTCCATTGGGGTAGTGAGGATAGGGGGAAATCAGATATCTTCCTTATGAACCAGCCCTTAATTGAGAGAGATGTGGCTGTAGTTATGCAGAGGCACAAGACTTCCCCCCTGCCTCTTAGAATTCAGCTGAATTGCAGAAAGCCCCCAACACTCCTCCCTACCTTGCACTGCAAAGATATTTCCTGAGTCAAATATTTGCTTAATTCCTTCCATTTCACTCACCAAAGAGGTTGTTAGCTTTATTTCACTGTCTAAGACTGTGTGTTCCTGTTTGTTCTCCATCCAGTCTGGTCCTGATGCTAGTTTGGGAAGCAGTGTGCACACAACTTAACTCACACCATACCCATCCTGTTGTTTCTTACGAAACACTGTGGTTTGATGTGTTTCCCCACCAAACCAGCTTCAATCTGAATTCAGAAAAAGCAAAGGCCTAACGGTGCTTTAAGCCTGCTATGTGTAGGCACTCCAAGGCTCTTGACTGGAGACCAAAACAAAAAGCAGGTGGCTGTCAGGTCCATATAGCCAGTAGCACATACATTGATACTTGACTCCAGTTCCCTCACAGATGGCTGAGACATTACTGGAAGGGCTCTGAGCACACTTAGCTTTCCTCCTTTCTAGGCATGATCCATGCATTAAAGCTGTATCCAAGCACCCTCCCCTCCCCCCCAGAGCTTTCCCCATGAGAACCTGCTCTTTAAAGCTCAACCAATCTGCAGAAAACCCAAACTGACATTTGCTCCAACTGAGTGCTAAAGAGTGGGTTTCTGTGAGGAAAACCTCACATTTTGACACAGAGCTTTTAAGCACAGACCTGAGCCTGGAAAGAGCAGCGCAAAAGGCAAGTGTGAATAAGCTCCTCGTTCTCTGGGGCTTCCAAGTCTTCAAAGTACATTCTTCCAGTTGTGGTGGAGAAAGAAGAGAATGGGGGGGGGCTCCTGTGCAACTTAGGGCTCATCCTGACTTCCTTTTGCACCACATTTTCTAGGCACAGGCCTGTACTTTAAAGCTCTGCGTCAGAGGATTTTTGTTTCCCTGGGAAAACTCACATTTTACCACTGAATTGGGGCAAATGGCTGCAATAGTTGAGCATATTCAAGAAGTAGCCTGTAACCAGGAGAATGTATTCAGTGGTAAAACACAGTTTTTCCCAGGGAAAGCACCGAGACAAAACAAAAACAAAAACTTCCTTGGACACAGAGCTTTAAAGCCCAAATCTGTGCCTAGAAACATGGCACAAAAGGAAGTCAGGATGAGCCCTAGTTCTTAGAGACAGCTCCTGGCAAGTTGGAGATACTTAGAAGAATGAGTAGCCTTATCCTGAGTTTGTTCCAGTTACAACCACCAGGAGCCTTAAGAAGAAGACGCCAGCAAGAGGTGTAGGAAACTTGCCACTGGCATAGGTGTGAAAGTTTCTGTGCAGTCAAGTTTTCCATTGCCTCCTCTTATACCTATTTATTGGATACTGCACCTACTTTCTCACCATCTGTCCCAGTAAATATTAATCCTTGGTACCTTTCCAGTTATAACTGGTTGATTGGTATCGTATCATCCCTTCTTCAGTACTAAATATAATGTTTTACTATATATTTTTTTCTTCTGTGATCCAATAAAAAAATAAAGCTGAAATCCTATACCCACTAATCTGCATGTGAGTCCCATATACATGCACAGAAATGTGCTGTCAGTCTTTGAGAACAAGACTGCGTTTGACTTTTAAACTATGCAAGGAATGCTTTTAATTCTCATCCACTCCCTCATCAAATATGGTTTCACTGTTATTTCAATTGCCCTTCCTTCAATTGCTCTTCCTTCCCAAAATTTCCCAAACAGTATGGCTGTTTTTATCTCACGGGTGTTAACATCTTAGATTCCTTGGCATAGACTTATACCGCGTAGGCATACAAAAGGGTCATAATGGAAACGCCCTGACTTTCCACTGTGTCCACAACTTAGTTAAGGCCCAGTGGATTAGTTAAGAAGGTGTAAGGAGGCAAAAGAAGAGGAGTCACTTTTGAAAGACAGTATCATGGTTATATTCATGGTTATAATCATGGTAATATTATATTCAGAGCAGATCCATTGAAATAAATGGCCATAGAATTCAGTTCAATTAAGTTCAATAGGTCTACTTTGAGTAGAGTTTAACTGGGATACAATCCTCTGTAGGAAACACTAGATCTTTCTTGTAGGAAGGGATAGAATAATAGAATTGTGGACTAGATGATGGTCATGTAGTCCAACCCCCAGTAATGCAGGAATCTCACCTAAAACATCCATGACAGGTGGCCATCCAACTGAGGGAAGGGCCACTGAAACATATTCCTCATGGAATTTATAAGCAAATAAGGACAGAACAGGTGTTGCAAGGTGTGACAGAAGAGCTATTTCACACACACACACACACACACACACACACACACACACACACCCCAAAGATGATATACAGAATACAGTCACACCTTGGAAGTTGAATGGAATCTGTTCCGGAAGTCTGTTCGACTTCCAAAACGTTCAAAAACCAAGGCACAGCTTCTGCTTGGCTGCAGGAAGCTCCTGCAGCCAATTGGAAGCTGCGTAACCCGCGTTGGATGTTTGGGTTCCAAAGAACATTCGCAAACCGGAACACTCACTTCCAGGTTTGCGGTGTTCAGGGAGCCAAAATGTTTGAGTCGCAAGGTGTTCGACTTCCGAGGTACGACTGTAGAGATGATTAAAAGCAACACAGAAAATAACACAGTAAACGGAAAAACAGTCCAAAGTAGACATCCATGGCAAAGACCTGTTATAATAATTTATAGCCTATTTTTCAGTATAAGTTGCAATTTCACCGAAACTTTATTTATTTGAATGGGAACCAAGTGCAACAGTCTGGATTCACCCTGCCGAAATATTTTTATGTAATTGCTTCAAGTTAATAACTTCTTTCTTAAGTGAACCGGAAGTTGAACTATAAATTGAAACAACGCACCCTGATACAGTGTATCAATCAGAAATTCTGGAGTGGGTTTTCAGCTATAAACTTGTACAGTCTGCTACTTCAACTTCCAGAATTACCGGTAGTTTGGCTAATTGTATTCACTTGACTATGGTAACAATACATATGAATCATTGAAACCAACTACTGTATTGTTTTGTTATTGCAGGAACTTGTTGTGTTCTACATGCATCATGCAAATAAATAAATTGATATGGAAATAACACATAGTGAGTTGGCTACTCCCTTGCCATAGACAGGTGTGGTTGGCTGTGAATACACATCCTCTGCATTCAAGTCTACATCTTTACTATTGCATAGAAGAGCAGCAACATCACTATCCTTCACTATGTCAACACCTTCCTCACCATAGTGGAGGTAAATACAGGCCGATATTTTTCCTAGGCACTACAAAGCGATCCTGACTCTTTCTATGCGTATTATATATTTGTACATTGGGGTTTATATTCATTTTAACTGCATACCCCCTTAATATATCTGAGATTGAAAACTGTGGAATGCTTTAAACACCCCATTCTGTCGACACACATACCCGCCCCCAAAAAAACTTACACATGATTGAAAGCTCTCCTTCCATCTGAAATTAATGGACTATGCAGAATTGGATAAGATGACAGGAAGGATTCGAAACCTACGGGATCAGAGATTCTCAGAGGACTGGAGTAAATATATGAATTATTTGAAGAGCAATTGTAATCAACAGATTACGCTAGTAGGGTTGCAAGAAGTTTTGTAAGGAGGACTATGCGAAATATTGCAGAGAAAACTATGATAAGAATTATTAGTGAAGGAGTATTACAGTAAATGTAATACTGAAAATAATGAAATGCAGATTAAGTGATAAAGACTGGAAAATCTTCAGATGTAGTTGATGGAAGTCCAAAACATTGTATAAGATAAGAATGTATGATATATGATTTTTGGAAATTATTTGTAATAAATAAATAAAAAATATTTATTTATTTATTTATTTAAAAAAAGAAAGCTCTCCTTCTATCTGCCACATGGGTTTTCTCTGCAATTAGCTTTGATTTAAGAAAACATAAGGGTGATAATTCTTTGGTTTAGGTACATACTATATTTCAAATAAATAATTTCCCTGCGTTGGCTCACAAATTTGAAATATACCCTTCCATCTACAGTGCATGAAATGGCAGGCTGTGCAACAACATGTGAAACAACAAGTGGCATTATTTATGCAAATGGCAGCTGTGGACAACCAATTCCGGCTGGAGCTGCAGCCAGGGAGAGGGAGAGAGGGAAGGTCTTCCCATATCATGGTCCCAATCCAGCTCAGAAGTGCTCACGCAGGCTGCTTGTGAAAGAGAATATTGAACTCTAGGGCAAACTCAAGGACACCATCAGCTGTAACTCGGCCCTTGTTGTATATATGCATTTATGTGCCATAGAAACTACAAGCAAACCTCTCCTCAGAGATTTAACTTCTAGAGACAGTGTATGAGAGAAAGAGAACAAGAACAATGACAGTTCTAGTTTCCCTGTCACAGAGCTACAGTTCTCAAGCTCATTAACAAACTACAGCACCCAGGATTCCTTTGAGGGGAGGGAGTCGTGTGTTTTAAATATACGTGGATCTGCCCTCAGCAGCAAAATGGACAGTAATATACTAGGGACAGGGGATAGGAACAGTTTGAGCAAAACATACCCTCCAACGTTTCTCCGATGAAAATAGGGACATTCCATTCCATAATGATAATTTTACTATTTATACCTCACACATCTTGCTGGCTTGTCCCAGCCACTCTGGCCAGCTTCCAACATATATAAAAACATAACAAAGCATTAAACATTAAGAAAAAAACCTTCCCTGTATTCAGGATTGCCTTCAGATGGCTCAGGGGTCAGATAGCTCCATACCCTCCAACATTTCTGCAATGAAAATAGTGACATCTTAAGGAAAAGCGGGATCAAATCAGAAACCGGGATGGCTTCTCTAAATCAAGGTCATCTCTGGAAAACAGGGACACTTGGAGGGTATGGCATAACTAGCATTTGACATGGGGGTGGGGTGTATATTTAACTGTTTTTTATTGTTGTGAGCTACCCCAAGCACATATTTTGGTCACGGGGAGAAATGATAAGTGTGAAACAGAAATAAAAGCCAACTATACTTCCCATAGGGAGTGGGGGAGAGAAGAGATGTGTCATCACAAGATAGTTGCCCAGCCCACAACTCTCTCCCACCCTCACCAATACAAGCAGCTGCCAAAGACCACAAACTTCCCTCAGTAAGGAGCAGGCTGTTGTTTCCTTATGAGGCACCAACCCTCTTCAGGTGTTCTTGAATTCTGTCCTCAGAGGGACCATGAGGCCATCCATTTACAGCACTCTTAGACCACTTTAAACAGTTATGGCTCCACACCCACCCACCCAAAGAATCCTGGGAACTGTGGTATATTAAGAGGACAGAGTGGATAGGAGATTACCTCACATAACTACAACTCCCAACATGCTTAACTACAGTTCACGGAATTAACTGAAGGGAATCCATGATTGTTAAAGTCAAATACAGTGGTACCTTGGGTTAAGAACTTAATTCGTTCTGGAGATCCGTTCTTAACCTGAAACTGTTCTTAACCTGAGGTACCACTTTAGTTAATGGGGCCTCCCACTGCCACTGTGCCGCCGCCGCATGATTTCTTTTCTCATCCTGAAGCAAAGTTCTTAACTTGAGGTACTATTTCTGGGTTAGCGGAGTCTGTAACCTGAAGCGTCTGTAATCCGAGGTACAACTGCAAGAGTACTTTGAAAGTATGGTGCGGATGTGGCCCTACAGTCCTTCCCTATATATTCTAATTCAGGCATTTATCTGGGCAATCTATGGGGAGGGGACAGAGGCACATGTGTGAACCTCACCCTTAATACCCCTGTATGTGCTGACTCCAAATTCAGACCTTCCTGCAGTGAGAGAGAATATCTGATGGGACGTGTTTTTTTGCCACTGCTCTAAAGTAGGAACAAAGGAAGCTGATTTATGAGGGCCACTGGCCCATCTAGCTTGCTTATCGACACTGACCACCAGCAGCTCCCTGCTATACAATCAGCCACTCTCATAATGTAAAAGCAGCATATGCATATCTATTTTTGCCCTTCTGATGGTGTGCATTTTCTTATGCCAGTCTCCGATACGCTACATTGCTGCTCTTGGCACAGGCTGGGATTTGGAGCAGCTGCAAGCTGTCTCCTTAAAGCCAATACAGTTTTCTTAAGTTAAAAATGGGGAGGGGCGAATGTGTGGAATGTCGGTCCAACTTTGGACTCAGTTTTCTCACTCTGAATGTGTGGGAATCGTGTAAAAATTGCCTGTTTTGTAGCCGAGTGCCTGCATCTCGCAAAATTCCACAAACGTGAGTGTTTGATGAAAAGAAAGAAAGAAAGTTGTCCTTTCCCAGAAATGATCCCAGTAGAGAGTGAGCATTGCCCAACAAATGAGGGCTTACTACTTACTTTACCCCCTCACTAACTTCCTTGTGGTAGCGGCAGAAACAGAAGTGGTACAATTAGCAATGCGGTGCAGCTATTAACCACCCCGCTCTTTACCCAACATGATCTACTAAACCAATGTAACTGCTCATCTGATTCATTTCCTTCCCTAGGCTCCCGTAAGGGTCCCAGGATGGCTTACAACAATTAAAACACAACTTTAAGAGCAGTTTTAATCAACAATTACAGAAAATACGTGTGTCCTTAAAAATATACATCTCAACTGTCAAACACCAGGGTAATGGCATGCATCTTCAGATATGCATGTTTGCAGCAGGGATAAGCTTATCCTGAGCAAGTTGCCTCAGGGCCAGCACACTTCCTCATCCCAGCTCCATTCCAGAAACATGCCAGCAGAATGGGAGGGCTTTGGATCCTGCAGATTTAAGGCTTCCCCCAATCTGCCACTGATATGTTCCCTTTTTTGCCCTCTGCCATTGGAGCACCAGCTGTCAGGCTTAAGGAATCTCTTCCTCCCCTCCTGATGGTTTCAAGGAGCCAGGAAAAAACAAGAAAGCTTTTAATTGAGATTTATTCAGTCACTGCAGTAACAGACAAAGAATTCCAGTCTTTACTCCATGATAGAGTTGCACACTCTGACTCCTCCTCCTTTCCCCTTCCCCAACATCACCGGCCCCTATGGAAGGACTGTTTTGTCCTAGGGGATGGAGGATCTCCTATTCTGTCTATTGAAGCGTTCACTGGCTGTTCTCCCCTCTCCCTTAATTCTCCCAATTCTGCATAGCTTGCTTGCCTGTCCCTACATTGTTATCTTCCTCATAGTTTGGCTGCAATTCAAAGCTGTCTCTCCCCCCCATCAGCTACAGGACGGTGGGGGCAGGAAGATCCTCACCACTCCTCTGCCTCTTCATCCCAGTCCCTGACACCAGCACTGGGGAAGCACCACGAGCCACGGTTCCTTCCACATTGGCTGGAAGGGGAATTCCAACAGAGGGAAACCTAGAATACACCTGTGTCTTCTGATGCCCTCCCAGGGGCCACTACATAAATTCTAAGTAAATAAATACCATTTGAACGCAGTGAGACTTGCTTTTAAGTACACATGCTTTAGAGTTGCATGGCATCCATGCAGGGAGCAAGTAAGTTTCATCAAAATAAAACAGTGTTTACAGTGCTACCTCTGGTTACGAACGCTTCAGGTTACGAGCTCCGCTAACCCGGAAGTAGCTGCTCCTGGTTGTGAACTTTGCCCCAGGATGTGAATTGAAATCGCGTGCCAGAGGTGTGCGTACAGGAGGCCCCATTAACGAAAGCGCGCCTCAGGATAAGGACAGTTTCAGCTTAAGAACGGACCTCCGGAACGAATTAAGTTCATAACCAGAGTTACCACTGTCCTTTTAAATAAATGTGTGTAGGGCTGTCTGGGATGTGCAAGTCATGAGCGGTGAGCATGAGACGTGAGGGAGAAGTGCCTTCCCCTGCTTCCTGCCAGAAAGAGGCAAAGCAACTGAACAGAGCTGGCCCAAGGCACATTGCTACCTGAAGCAAAGGGCAAGAGGGTGCTTTACCCAATTCCATGCACAAAAGCTACCCAGAATGGCAGTGGACACTGGCAAAAGGACAGCTGAGGCCAGCACCCTGTTGAAGACCACATGGCGTCTGCCCACTCCATGATACTGGGGCTTTGACATCTGAGGCAGATTCCTCAATCTGCCTCATGGCACGGCTGGCCTTATGCAGCTCAGTAGACAAACTGCTAAGGCAAGTGTGACTGGAATTCAGTGTGGTGCTGAACGGAGTACTTGTAGCGAATGTTCATTCCCATCCAAGGCAACTGGTCTATGCAATTCAGTTGTGGCCCTAAGCACACCTATTGAGGAGTAAGTCCAAATGAACCCAGATGAAATCCAAGTAGAAATCTGTGAGGTTTGCAAGGGAAAAATTCACCAGTGTTTACCAAAGGTAACCACTTTAGCCAACCATGTGAACAAGTCATCCCAAACAAGCTAAATATAAATGTGGAACGGTTGCTTGCCTCTGCTGTGTCATCTGGTGACACTTTGTCATGCTCCAGTTTTCCAATCAAGGCTTGTCACACTACATTTAAAAAGTCAAAGAAAAAATCTTAATAAAACCAAATTTGAATCCTAAGTTGGTTCATATCCCATATTGATATCATTCCTGAATCCCTTGTTCTCTTCGGCTGTAATAGAAGCACAAATTTGTCTTTTTCTCCCCTGAAGTGTTTGTTTGTTTAATAATCTCTCCCGTTATCAATATGCCATGTTGCAGGTTAAAAAAATTAATCCTTTCAAAAAGATTTAGGTTGAAAGCCTGTTTCTTTCTTCTTCAGTATTTACAGAAATAGCTTGTGACTCATCAAATCTTTTTGCTGAAAATGTAAAACGCTGGAGTCATTCACTTCCAAACTTGCAAACCACACCAAGGTTAATTCCTCCCATCCCCTTGAATAGAGTGATTTAAGAATGCTGGCTGTTTTGTTTTGTTAAAAAAAGTTCTGCATGTGTGCAAAGGATGGTGATTGTGCTAGGCAGATTAGACACTTGTGCATTAACACTAACCGTACGCTGTTATGGTCATGTCTTGTGCTGAGAGGCATGTGTATGCATGCAATGCCATTCATTTGACACTGACGCAAGTAAGGTTTGTCATATTTTTTGCATGTGTTTGTATACATGTATGCAGACATTTTAAAAAAATAAAATCCTACAAAACCGTTGCCTATGGTTAGAATTAGCAAAACAAACTTGCACTCCTATCTTGTTAAAGTTGGGCTGTTTTTCAGCTGTGATGAATCTCCGTAACGATTTGCATGCACTGAGGATGCAGTTCAGAACTTTAAGCCACAGTCTGTTGGGTTATGGTCTGAATGTATAGCAATCCATCACCCCGAAGATCAGAAGGGGACGTAGGGTCTTGTGGGCAATACTCAGGCACCAGGGGCATCTGACATTTGTTTATTCTAGATTTCCTGTGGGATGTGGGCAAGTTCCACTAAAGTCTGCAGACATAAACTTCAGCACGTACATAGCATAGTAACCCTGGCAGTGATGCAGAATCTGCCACTGGGGGGGGGGGGGAGGATCAACAACATCATTAAAAGCTATTTTGGGACAAGAGTCCTCCTATAGGAACATCCACATGGAGGTTCTCAAAGTGAATACCCACAACAAATCATCCCCAACAGAACACTATCGCACTTGTTGAGTTCCAAAGGAGTACACTGAAGGGGTACATGACTGCAAAATCAGACCATATATTCATCTTCAGACTGCCAATGTGAGTGAAACTGCCATTTTATGCCCTCTGATATAAAAAAATCCCTAGCACCTCAGGGAGAGGGCTAACCTAGCCTATATAATAAGCTAGCTTCTATGTATAAGAATGCTTAAAGGGAAGTTCACAAATACATTCTCCCAGTGCCATTCTGTCTGTACTGATAGAGTAAAAGAAAGGAAGAAAAAATTGCCATTTAATTTTAGTGAACGTGTAATGGTGCAGGAAAGTTTTGTACAGCCAAATGTGGAATCTGAGCATGTTTCAATTGCAGCTTCCTTACTGATTAAAATTGATTCTCTTTCCTGCATTCTTACCCAAACTTCATGTGATCCTTAATTCAAGGACTCCGCCAAAATGACAACCACATGTCTAACTTCTTCCTACTTGCATAATATGTAAAACAGGGTAAGAAAACTTTTTTTTCAGCCTAAGTGCTGCATTCCCTCATGGGCAGCCTTCGCAAGCCAATGATGGGCGCAAGCAGAGGAAAAATGGGTATGGCCGGAGGCAGGAGTGGGTGGAGCAATGGACAGGACTCTTCCTTTGGTACAGTAGGTTATGTTTCAGCCATGCAAAAGCGAGAGGTTTCTAAACATCCACATCTATTCACATGAATGTTCATTCTCCTTTTTATTCTCAGTCAGACAAGAGGCATTATCATACTTCAAGGACGCATTCCATCCAACCAGGCAAAAAGTACTCAAGGACAGCATGGAGCAAGGCCAATGAGGGATGTGACCTAGATAGTGAGTTCTGAAGGCCAGATAGGGAGGCCGAAATGGCTGCATTTGGGCCCCAGACCCATGACCCTCCCCACAGTCAAGAGGAACTTGCCATGTCCTGTACCAGAGGTGTCAACTTCTCCAGACAATTGAGGGGGCCCGATGCAACATCCTGATGTCACACATGGGACAAGGAGCCAGGAGGCGGATCCAAATGCCCTCTGAACATAGAGGGGGCCTGCCCCCTCAAAAAAAATGGGGGGACCAAGTGCCTCAGTCCCTAGGAGCCAGCACCTATGCCCCATACTCATTCCCATGCTAAATTGTAATAGTAGTCTGTATTTTCCCAGCATACATCATTGCCTGCTGATTGTGAGGGAAGAAAACATTCCATGACATTAGGACTTCCCCCACCCCAAGCTATATATTTATAGTATTATATCTAGTTTGGCCTAGTTATGAATGGATGAATGAATGAATGAGAACTTCCTGGTCTGTGAAAGTCCATTACACAAACAAGCAGCATGAGAGTATATAAAGGTAAAGGGACCCCTGACCATTAGGTCCAGTCATGACCGACTCTGGGGTTGTGGCGCTCATCTCGCTTTATTGGCCGAGGGAGCCAGTGTACAGCTTCTGGGTCATGTGGCCAGCATGACTAAGCTGCTTCTGGTAAACCAGAGCAGTGCACGGAAACGCTGTTTACCTTCCCGCCGGAGCGGTACCTATTTATCTACTTGCACTTTGACATGCTTTCGAACTGCTAGGTTGGCAGGAGCAGGGACCGAGCAACAGGAGCTCACCCCTTCACGGGGATTCGAACTGCCGACCTTCTGATCGGCAAGTCCTAGGCTCTGTGGTTTAACCCACAGAGTATATATGAGAGTATATAGATTAGCTTTATATTTAAGGATTTGGGGTAATGACCTTGGCCCCACCCCAATTTTGCTTCAATGTCACATCTCTGGGCATTAACAATTTCTGTACATAAACAAATAATAAGGTAGGAGATGGTTATTTTATGTAGTTACAGAGCCAACTAAAACCCTCCTTTGCAACAAAAACACACACAAAGAAATCCCACCTTTGCTTTGCAGGAACTCATGGCAAACTTATGGCAGGTAATTAGCTGCCAGTATGAGTTTCCCTGTTATGTAACCGGTGAAGGAAATAAAAGTCATGTGAACACAAATAATAATCACAGTAGAGTTTTCGATAACTGGAAAATTCCACAAGCCCCATGTTTGCTATGGAAGACATTACCTTATCCTTCGTGAAGTTGGCCAATCCTCTTTTAAAGCCATCCAAGTTTGAGGGCATCCCTGCTCATGGGAGCAAGTTCCATAGTTTAGCTATGCGCTACTATGTGAAAAACTACTTTATTTTATCTGTCCTGAATCTTCCAACATTCAGCATCATTGGATGGCCACAAATACTAGTGTTGGGAGAGAGGGAGAAAAAGTTTTCTCTAGCCTGTTTCTTGTTTTCATGCATTTTATAAACCTCTATCATGTCGTTTTTTTACTTGCCTTTTCTCTTAACTAAAAAGTCCCAATCCTTCCACTTGTTGGCTTTGACTGCAGTGGTGTAGCGTGGGTTGTCAGCACCCGGGGCAAGGCAAGTAATTTGTGCCCCCTAACCCGTGGATTTGCGCCCCCAAACCCTAACCCCCAGATGTTGCGCCCGGTGCGCCCGCCCCCCCGCACCCCCACGCTACGCCACTGTTTGACTGTGAACCAAGGGTAGCCAGTAGACTACTAGGTCTCTGTGGT
The DNA here is from genome assembly GCF_964234715.1 of Podarcis melisellensis. Lineage (NCBI taxonomy): Eukaryota > Metazoa > Chordata > Lepidosauria > Squamata > Lacertidae > Podarcis > Podarcis melisellensis. The sequence goes on along the minus strand of NC_138538.1, from coordinate 43,183,582 downwards.
CCCCTGGAAGCTTCTCCCCTAGACCACTTGGGCAGGAGCACCCTGTGTCCCTACTTGGGCCCTACACAGCAGACGTCCTTCTGAAAAATCACGTTAAGCCACACCAAGGTCTACTGTGTTCTCTGTTTGATGCTCAGCACCCCTGTGATTTGCTTCCTTGCTTTGAGAATCCTGTTCAGGCTACACCAGCTTGCGCCGTCGCCATATATTTGCCTCACAGTGACTGATTTATCCACTTCCTTCCATTTAGTGCCTTTGCTCTAATGTGGCAAAGTGATATACTGCTGCCTCAACAGGGATGACTTTTATGACAGGAAACCCATTGGAAATGACAGGTCTGAAGAAAGGTGCTTATTTTACAAGCCAGGTTTACATAATATTGAAAAGGATACAAGCTCACTGAATAAGTTTGCCTCAAACATATTATAGTGGAGAATATAGCTGACATTCCTTCCAAGCCTTGATTCCTAACAGATGTATCTCCACCCAACCTCCACGTCTGAGGTGTGCAAAGACATTATAAACCCATCTTTTTGTCTGCTCCTGCTGCAGCTTGTGCTTTTACAGACTTGTCATTCTTTGGTGATGGAGGCACTACAAAACCCTGTGCCTTCAGGGGAAAGAGGTGCTTTTCTGTGTGGGGCATGCATTTAGAGATGAACTATGTTGCCAAGGAAATAGGTGCTTCGGATGAGATCAGTGTTAGGGTGTGTGAAACAACAAAAGAGGCAACCATGTAGGTTAGAATGACATACTTTGTAGACTCAAAGCTAGGGCAAAGTTAGACATATATGTCCTTATTAAAATGAAATCACACCACTACGGAATATTTAGAGGCAAAAGAAAATAATTTTACATCCTTAGAAAATCATTCCATTGTGTGGGTTAAATATTGGTTGTCAATGGAAAAGACCAAAGGGAATTCAGAGAGAGACACAGGAAATACCTTAGGTAGTCAGCTGAAAAATTATTTGATTAGGGACAGGGCTGTCAACCAATTAGATCAGGGATGCAGAGCTTCCTCTCCCTCTCTTGTTCCTTTCCAACCACCCCTGTCCTTCAGTTCTGCTCTGGAGGGTTAGGGGACCACCCAGAGCAGATTTTGGGTTCAGGGGGAAGAGGGAAATGGAAGTCCCATTGTGGCTGTGCAACCCCATAGCTGTTACAATATAATGACTAACAGAAAATAAATACCATAGCAATAACATAAATCACCACAAAACCTCAGCAAGGCAGCAACAACAAAACTTTCTCAGTGCTCAGATGCTCCTCTCCTCTCCTCAAAGGCCTGTACAAAGAGCTGCATAATGAAAGCAATGTTGAGACACACCTAAGAGGAGAAGTTATTCCATAGGTGTGGAGCTACTACAGGGAAAGCCCTCCCCATGGACCCCAAACCCACAGTTTTCACTGAGTGCAGGAACCACCAAAAGGGCTTTTCTTGCCAATCTTAAAGCACAACCAGGTTGGTATGGAAGATGGTGTCCTTTCAGATATTTGGGGCCCAAGCCATTGTCAGCTTCACATGACTTGATATGCACCTTAAATAAGCAACCAATGCAATTGTTTCAAAATAGGGGTTACATGTTAGTGACCAGCTGCATCCACAAACACCCTGGCTGCCTGCATTTTGCACAAATTGCAAACTGAGTGCAGCCTTGCCAAGAGTACCTAATCCCAATCCAGGAATCACTCATCCACAGCACCTCTGCCATGTCTGGATTCAACTTCAATTTCTTGGCCTCCGCCCAGCCCATAACTGCTTCTAGACATCAGTTTCAACACCTCCACTGTCTCTCCTGATTCAGATGATACAGAAAGATAGAGTTGGGTGTCATCAGTATTTTGGTAATACCTCACTCCAGATGGCAGGCTTAACATAGGCATTATATAGCATGGAAGACTAGATTGAACCCTCCAGGTTCAATTCCCATGGAATTGTTAACTGTCCAATACAAGAAATAAAACAAGTTGTTCTGAACCCCTGGCCTACCTGGCAGCAAGTCAGTATGTCCAGTCCAAAGGTCACGAAACACAGTCCAGGGTGAATCCAAGTAGCCAAGTCTGAAGACCAACAGTCAGGACACAGTCCAGAGTCAAACCCGAAGCACAGCCCCTTAGAGGTCCAGGCACATCCAAGCTAAGGTACATCAGCATGAGCAGTTGAACAAACACAGCACCTCAGCTCTGCTTCCCTTTTGCATGCTGATTGCAGCATCTGGGCTTGATGAGGAATGCGACCCTCACCTGTTCCAAGCCTACTCCAGCTGAGGAATCACACACCTTCTCCCAGAGCTAGCGAGCTCCACCTGGCCCTTGCCGCCTCAGCCTCCCAGAGCACCACTCCTGCTGTTGCCTACACCTCAGAGCCCACTGTGTTCAGGGGGACAGGGGCTACTGAAACCAGAATACGATTCCCAATGAATAGAGTATGGGTCTTCATTGTTTTGCAGAGTTCTTTGACCCATCCTGTGAGTCCCTCACTGCGGACACTAACAACTGCAAATTATAATGCTGATCCCACAAGTAAAGACCGATATGCTAAGCCCAATCTTTAATTTTCTTTCTTGGGAATCAGACAAGCGGGCACCACCTTTTGTTTTCACATATGATGCTTTTCTTATGCTGCAGAGTAAGGGTGTAAAGGAGGAAGGAAGGACCTGGACTAATTCTGTGCTGGGAGTTCCTGAGGAACTCTATCCAACGGGAAATCTACTGATATATCTGGCACAGATTGCACATCTATAACTCAAATCTGACTTCTGGTCAAAATTAATAACTCTGTTTTCTGTTGTCTTAATTGAATGAAAGATGTTTTAAAGTTGAATGAATGAAAGATATTTTAAAGTTGCATATAGTGGCCAATTAATAAGTGGCATATATGTTATGGGTGAATTCATAGGAAGTAACTGTCATTCCTGGTAGAGTCCCCTTATCCATTAACTCAGTGTGCAGCCACCTCTGTGTGGACTGCTAAGATTCTGAAAGGGATGCTTTTGCATTCTGGGCCCACCCAAACTGAGTCGATAAATGGTGTTAAGGGGCAACTAATCTGCATGAAGTGATCTCAAAAAAATGCACCCTTTAGTTCATTCCCAACCTTGCCAGGAATTTCATGTGTGACCTTGACAACCCATTTAGTCTTCCTGTGCTTCATCTCATCCATCTGCAAAACTGGACTGACAGCTCTGCCCTCCTTTGCAATGGGGCCAGGAGGCTTAATTAGTGGTTATGAAACTTCACATGAAAGGTGCTCTCTAACTCCCCATCATTATAAGAAGGGGAAAAAAGTGGGAAAGGACTCAAACATCCACTTTTCTTTCACTATAAATAAAGAACAATCAGGCAAAAAAAGGTTCTCTATCACATCACCTGCCTGTGAGCATGAATCTTAATAGACACATGAAAGTGGTGAGCTGGCATATTTCATCATCAAACAAACTGCTTTCATTCTTGGGGACGTGGGCCACCTCCCATCTCAAGAAGCACCAAAGGGCAGGCAACAGGGTGATGGGGGAGAAAAGGGCAGGATTCCCAGAGGAGGACTAGAAAGATAAAGTGGAGGGCTGGGTTCAATTGTGTGATAGGAAGTAAATCCCTTCTACAAACAGCCCACCCCAACCGGTTGCTGAATCAGGAGAGAATTGGGCATGTTTTTTATTTTTTAAAAATGCATCAGCCACACAGGTAAACAAACAAGAAGCAGCCGTTGCCCAAAGTGGCTGCTCTGACAAGTTTTGAGAATGATTCACAGCCACACAGCCTAGTAGTCAGGAAATCCAAGGCACGCCCAGTGAGACATGCTTGCAGCCAGGCTCGCCGGGTGTCACAAGCCCTGCCAGCCTCTCTGTCATCGTTGGTCAATGAGCCCTTGTGAAAAAACTGGCAGGGTCTTTTTGGTGGCCATGACAGGCTGGAGTAGCACAGTGTCGGATGAAGACAGGCTCTGTCTCTCTGAAGGAGAGTGGTGGGAATTTCCAATGCCGGTTTGACCCCTGGGAAAAACAAACAAACTGCTGAGCGAGTAAATTTTCAGCACTGAAGCCAACAAATGTGCACATTGACCAAGGTACTAGATGACTTGAAACACACACACACACACACACACACAGAGAGAGAGAGAGAGAGAGAGAGAGAGATTGTTCCCTGGTCCTCTGTTGTTCCTTGGGCCCTGTACACCTCTGTAGCAGGGGTAGACAACATGGTGCCTTCAAGATGTTGTTGGACTCCATTGTTCACATTGGCTGGGGCTGATGGGAGTTGGAGTCCAACAACATCTGGAGAGCACCACATTGGCTACCCCTACTCTGTAGATTCATGACATCAGCAACCCCAGACCACTTGCAATCCTTCATTCTCCGGTCTACTTTTTATTGTTATACCAGGACCCAGGGGTTTACTTGTTAGAAAGCTGCTTATCAGCAGAGGCCAACTTCAAGAAGGGGCAGGGGGACATATTGAAGACAGGTTTTTTCAATCATGATTTCATAATAACCCTTTAAAAATGTGTTATATGAACACATGTTGCAAAACAGGTTTGTTAAGAGTTGTTGAGAATTGTAACTTTGTGAGAGGTAAACTATAGTGCCCAGAATTATCTGAGAGGGGGAAATGTGCCTTCAATGTGCTTTACACCGTGTACACAGCAATGCTTTCCTATTCAGAATGCTTTCATTAGGTTTATCTTGCATCATGTATAATGTGTCAAACCATGTACTAGACAGCCATGTCATAGCAAAATCAGCCCTGCCATGCACTTCTTCAAACTGTTCCATCATATACTCCTTTGCAGTCCCAAATAGGTGTGGCTGTCTTCTTCTATGGGGCACAGCCTGTTTATAGTAGTATAGCCATAATTTCTTTGCACAATTGGTTGAGTTGTCCCCCATTGACTATCCTGTCTTTGCAACATGGCAGCTGCTTTGAAAACTAAAATTCCCCAGGTTTAATTTCCTGTGTTTTGAACGTGTCCAGGTCTTGCTAATGATTCCACATACTCTGTGAACTTCAGACTCTCTTTCACCACCATAGTTGTTCTCCTTTGAATTGTCTCCAGTATGTATATGGTTCTTAGGATGGAGACAGGCAATTGGTTTTAGGAGAGATGCAAGTGGCTTGCGAGATGCAGCTCTTCTCGTGCAATATCTGTTCACAAGAGGCATAAGTGAGAGAAAGAACACATCTTTCGAACTTCCTTCAGCTCTCTGAAAAAGGCTAAAGCCATTGCCTGGTTCCAGCCTTAGGAGATTGGATGCCAGTCAATGAATGGTAAATAGAACAATCCCTTTATTTCTGGTAAGGGACATTGGCTACATTACACATCCGTTGATTATTTAATGTGTCTTGCAGTAGTAGACAAAGCACTGAGCAAAATCAAACAGCACAATAATATTGCAGAAAAAGATAGATATCAGGTCTTAAATAGATTGTGCTTCCATCTCTTAGATCCTGCTCAGAAAGTTAGTTTATTGCTAATCTTTTTCTTAACTGTGTGCTTTAGATCTCTTTTATTATGTCTTTCCTGAATTGCATTCCACTTCTTCAGTTTAGAGCTTCCCTTTTAAAATATTATTTTGAACATCAGCTCTTTCCTCTGTTCTATCCATTGCTAATCACCACCACCTATGGTGAACATATTCCATATTCCTTTAATTATTACCAAAAAGGAGGAAGGGTAGTTCTCTATGGAACTCTATAATCTTAACATTTGACAGAAGCCCATGCATTGCAACTCTGAAATTGTCATCAAATATGTAGCCACTTTGCAGTAGCTTTCAACCTACTTTACTTCAATATGTCACATGGAATTGTAGCAAAGTCTTTGTTGACGGAGCATAGTCTGGAAAATAAGATGTTTTGATAGTACTGCTAACAGATTTGATCCATGTTCAGTGTTAATTTGACACTGTTCTGTTAAACATTTTATGACTTAATAGTGTTCCATAGAAATAAATTAAAATGCATCTATGTATATTTCTCTCCCCCCTTTTGACATTTGGTATTATGTTATCTCTTTTCTGAACTTTTTTTTGATGTGGGTACTCCAAGATGTTTACTAATAGGCCTGAGATTTCTGCTGCTGCTGCATTTCATCTCCAAAGTCCTGATTCACATGGATCTGGGAATTTGCACAAACTCAGCAGCCCAGCATTCAGTGGTGTGTGGTCAGTGGACTAGGGGGACTAGGCTAGTCTCCTAAATGTTCCCCAAAGCCCAGAAATCTTCTACCCAGCTTAGGGAGGGAGACGTGATGCCCAGACAGGTCCAAGAGCCTTCCTGCCACCTTCCCAAAGCCCACCCAGCTTTGGCGAGGAGGCAGGAGGGCTGTAAGATCCTGTCGGAGGCCTGACACCTCCTTCCCAAAGCCTGGGGAGCTTCTGCCTGGCTTGGGGTAAGAGGAGCATCACACACACATTGCCCCCACCCCATCTGCTCTTGCAAGCTGGCGCCTCTGGCGCCTCTGGCCCTAACTGTTCCCCTATGAAACATTTGATTGCATGCTACTGCCAACATTCACTGATCAGGTCTTATCCTTCTCCTGCCAACCTTTCTCCTCTCTCATTCCTTATATTGACTTTGATACGAACCAACTTGCATCTATGAACCTCCCAGCAGGGCAGGGGAGGGATACTATTTTTGACTTTTTGGTACCTTAAGACTCCTTGTTAGCAGCAGCAGTAGGATCAACCCACAGGATTATCAAGAACAAAATAATGGGGGTTTTAAGGCTGCAATCCTATGTACCCTTTACTCCGTGAGAGTTCCTTTTGAGTAGGTATGCATAGGATTGAAATGTCTGTGGAACTGTGAATGAGTAGGATTTTCCCTCTGCCATTTGAAAATCATGTAGATATTATTTCTGAAACCCATCAGAAATCCTCTGAGTGTATTAGCAACGCAGGAAACTGGTCAGAGACCATCTACCCCCCCCCCCAGTCCAATGTTGCCTACTGTTGTAACTGGGATACCAGAGTCTGTTATTGAAGGGCAGAAATTAATAAACACTAGTATTTAGATAATACTTGGAGTATGGAAGGGAATATTCCAGGCCAGTGGAAAAATACAGGCTAAGCTCCCTTTTTTCAAGCCAGGGCCTCACCTAGGATAGAGGCTCTTAGTACAACAAAAGGTGTTGATGGCCCATCCCAGAGAAATCCTTGGATCTGTGCAAAACAGAGTTGTCATGGTTACTGTGGGAGAAGAACGGTTTAGGACTGAAAACAGGGGAGGGGGCAGGCTGTGCGCTCACAGGAAAAATGTGCCCTTTTAAAACTAGGTTTGGGATAGCAGATGGATGGAGAGGAGGGGCTTGGAGCAGGGGGTTTCTGGGAACAATCAAGGAAGTTGGGAGAACACCATGCAGGAGCGGAAGGGTAGCAGCCATGAGAGCTGGCTGGAATGCAGGAACCAAGGGATGGTGCTTACGATGGCTCAGACTGCAATGCCGGGCTGCTACGGATAACAATGCTGTAAGATCTGCACCCCCTTCATCTAAACACAGATGTAAATACAGTGGTACCTTGGTTCCCAAACTTAATCCGTTCCGGAATTCTGTTCCAAAACCAAAGTGTTCTAAAACCAAGGCACACTTTCCCATAGAAAATCATGCAAAATGGATTAATCCGTTCCAGACTTTTAAAAACAACCCCTAAAACAGCAATTTAACATGAATTCTATCGAACGAGACCATTGATCCATAAAATGAAAGCAATAATCAGTGTACTGTACTATAAAATGAATAAGACAGTATTGTAGACGATAAAAAATAAAATTACTTTTTTTCCTTACGTGCACTGATGATAGTCATTGTTTGGATGGGGGGCTTTTATCCATTTCGGCAGTCACACAATCAATCAGTAGCTGAACTGGGTTCCACACAGTCACAAAAACAAGTCACAAAAACAAAGTCCCAAGCCACAGTCACAAGTCAGTCCCATAAAACGAAGAACAAGTCACAGTCAAAAAAACAAAAAAGCCACACAAACAAAAACGCAATAAAAATAGCAAAAACAAAAGCTCCAAATATCACCTCTGTGTTGGGTGGGTGCTTGGGACTCAACAGCTGACAGACTCAACTAGAAGCATCTGGTTAGCAGTGGGGGACTCAATTTACAAATGGAACACACTCAACAGGAAGCGGAACATGTTCTGCTTCCAAGGCAAAGTTCACAAACCGAAACACCTACTTCCGGGTTTGCAGTATTCTATTTCCAAGTTGTTCATAAACTAAGCTGTTCTAAAACCAAGGTACCACTGTATGTGTAATTAAACCACATTCCTTAATGACACTACAGCCTCTGCCATATCTTGAATATCAATGGAAACATGACCTTGGGGGAGCGCCCGGAACTTCCTGGAATCTTGTGCACTGCTCAGCATAAATTGGGGGTGGCATGCACCCTTTTTAACAGTACTGTGACTAGCAGTAGTCCTCCAGGGTCTCTGAGGTCTTTCACAAAACTGACCCAAATATTAACTAGCAAGGCTATTATGATTCCTCAGCTGAGCAATTTGTAGCTGGAGATGCCAAGGATTAAACCTGGTACCTTTTGCACGTAAGATCTGTGCTGTAGTCTTTTTTCCTCATACACCACAGATTGAGACACTGAGAACTGCCAGACTGCCACACACTGAAGGAAAGAGTGGTATACTTATACTAGCTACTTGGAATTTTAAGAATTACAGGAGAAAATATGGACCTCAGCAGTAAAACTCCGGGATGCCTCACCTTGGCAGCAGCAAGACTCACAAGTGACTAAAACTGGAAAGATATGAAGGATGCCACCTTAGATCATTGGTATACCATAACATAACATATTTCTATGAAAATTAAAGTTAAAGCTATGGTTTTCCCAGTAGTGATGTATGGAAGTGAGAGCTGGACCATAAAGAAGGCTAATCGCCGAAGAATTGATGCTTTTGAATTATGGTGCTGGAGGAGACTCTTGAGAGTCCCATGGACTGCAAGAAGATCAAACCTCTCCATACTGAAGGAAATCAACCCTGAGTGCTCACTGGAAGGACAGATTGTGAAGCTGAGGCTCCAGTGCTTTGGCCATCTCATGAGAAGAGAAGACTCCCTGGAGAAGACCCTGATGTTGGGAAAGATGGAGGGCACAAGGAGAAGGGGGCAACAGAGGACGAGATGGTTGGATAGTGTTTTCGAGGCTACCAGCATGAGTTTGACCAAACTGTGGGAGGCAGTGGAGGACAGAGGTGCCTGGCGTTCTCTGGTCCATGGGGTCACGAAGAGTCGGACACGACTAAACGACTAAACAACAACAACATACCATAATAAAGTTTGGGACATTGCGTTAACGGAAGCAATGGATACTGAAAGGAAAGAAACAGACACTTTTATGGGTGACTAATACGGCTTTAGTGTATACAGTACCTGAATACAAAACACCTAACAGAGGTGGACATGCCCATGATGTACAAGTCTGGAACTCATAAAGCAAATTAGGTTGAGTATTGACATCTTCTTGAGCAAACTTTCTATCTCGCCGTAAAATAATATCTGAACCAAAAACAAATATGTCAACATAAATTGTACTTGCCCCGCCCTGAACCTATAACTTACGTTCATTTGATGTTTATATGTCAACTTCATTGCAAGTTTTACTAGCTGGTGTGAATTAAAATCCTAATAGTATCAGCTGCCGGTTTAACTGCAAAAGTCGTTCGTCAAACGATGCTATTCAAAGTTTAGCTACCTGATACTGAAAGCAGTGGGGGAGCCCTATGCTGCCTGAGACCCTTGGCCCGTGGCACCTCCCAAGCTGAAATATTGATTGTCAAAACTGTGAAAAGAATAGCCTGGGTAGTTTAAAAAGCATTTCTGTGAAGATGAGACTCTGTGACATGTACCCCATGCCTGGAGGTCCAGTTTTACTCCACCTATTCTAGTGACCTTTGCAAACCTGGTGCTCCCCCCCCCCCAGGTTCTGGATTACAACTCCCAGCAGTCTCGGCAAGCTTGGAGGTGCTGGAACAAGAAAGGAAGCTAAACAAAACATATTCAATGAGTCCAGCTAAACATGCAAACTCTAATTTGTGCCACTTTGACGCAGGTGGTAATAAAATTAATGACCTAGAGTTAACCTAATACAACTTTCTAATTTCTACTTGCTGAGCCTCGTTTGCTAGCCAGCTCCCTTTGATCCTGGTGGGATATCTAACAAACCCAGGACCAAAGTTGTAAAGGGGAAGCAAAGAATGCCAGTTATGTCTCTTGTCTCAGCTGCGCCTGCCATGTGACTAGTTCTTAAACAAAGTCAGGTGGGAGAGGCAACCAGGCCGGTTTTTTCATTTCTATGAAAATGTTGCAACATGAAACAATGAAAAATTACCAAAAGGGTGTGTATGTAAGAAAATCTCTCTAATCTCTTCTCTGAGTGGTCTCTATTCACCTCAATTGCTGCTCTGACACATTAAGACAAAGGGATAGGGGAACAATTGGCTTGTAAGATGTTGTTGCTCTCCAAGTCCCATCCGCAGAAGCCAGAATGGCCAGTAGTCAAAGATGATGGGAGTTGTAGTCCAACAACATCTGGCAGGCCCAACATTCCCCATCCTTGCTTTAAGGTATGCCAACTTCTAAATCAAGGATTGATTATGAGATAAGCTGTAAGTAAGAGTCCAGTGCTCTGGTCCATGGGGTCATGAAGAGTTGGACATGACTAAACAACAACAAAAGAGTCCAGCAATACCATACATGCAATAGTTTTGTAAAATGGTTTGGGGTTATTTTCTTCGCGGGAAGAATCTGCTGTGCAGGTACAGTCATACCTTGGATCCCAAACACCCTGGAACTTGGGATGTTTTAGCTCCCAAATGCTGCAAACCTGAAAGTGATTGTTCTGGTTTATGAACATTCTTTTGGAACCCAAACAGGAGCTTCCTGCAGTCAATCAGAAGCTGGGATTTGGTTTTCGAACGTTTTGAAAGTTGAATAGACCTCTGGAATGGATTCCATTTGACTTCCAAGGTACGACCGTAATAGTAATAACTGTTATCATTATCAACAGAGGCTTAATTAATACAAGTAAAACACTGGTGTGTAGACAGGGATAAACTGCCCCCTACTTTTTTTAAGGCTGGCAACAGGCCTTTGATATGATTTTAGTCTCACTGTTGCTACTCTTTGAAAAGTTGGGTGTGTAAGCAGACACAAAAGTTTACTTTGAAGATCTGCCACATGTAAATTTTGAATTAGGGTTCTGGTACTTCCCTCACAGGAGTGCGCAAATCGGCTTCACTTTGCCCCTCCCTCTTCTTTAAAAACAAAAACAAAAACTTTGCGGAAAGTGGGTTTGTGGAATTGTGTGTGCGCATCTGTTTACTTTTGCTGCTAAAAAACAAAAAAACCCCAGCAACAACCACCAGAAACCTTAGCGCCAAGCAACTTATTATAGGTTGCCTGAACTCCAAATATCTCCTGCTTGAAGGAAACTGAGTAATGAAGGCTGAATGCAATTTCCTGTGGAAGAGGCTGGAGGCAGAGCTTACGGGGCGAGGGGGAGAGGCAGAAACTTGTCCATTTGCAACCAAACAGTGCAATAAAAGACAAGCTGCGGAGATAAAGGAGTGAAGCAAAGCCCCCCCCCCCCCAATTTCTCATGAAGTGTGTGAAAGACTCTTAATAACGGGGCAGAGAGCCAAAAGTTGTGCTTTGACTCTGAGCCCAATTTAAAAGGGGCTGAGTTGCTGGCAGCGAGAGAGAAACTTGTATGGAGAAGACAGTAAGATGACCCTCGGCTTGTGGGAGCGCCGTTAAACGATTCACCCAAAGTAAGTCCTTTTCCAATTCTCCACCCTTCCCCTATCGATTTATTGGGTGGGGGGCCGTGTTGGAGAGGGGGAGGGAGGGAGAGGTGTTGCTGAATTCCTGCATGCAGCTGGCAAGGGGCGGAAAGGTGTCCAGAGCAGGCATTTGGGGCTCGGATTTCCTCGCGAAGGGGAATGGACTTTGGGGCAGGTTGTGGGGCGAGAAGACCGAGGGCGCCTGGGCTGGCGCGGCGCGGTTTCTCCACCTAAACGGCTGATTCATCTCCATGGGAGAGACAGCGCGCCTTGTGGGCCGGCGGTGGAGGGAGCGTCTTCAATGAGCTTCTCTGTGTGTGTGTCTTTCTCTGCGTGCGGCGTCTCTCGCAGGGCTCAGTCCGATGTCCCAGGTGAGAAGCGAGCCGTCCAGCCGCTCTGACTCGCTCCATGGAGACCCCCAGGTGGATCCGGCGCCCTTCCCATCCCCCAGCGCAGGTAAGCACAGAGAGCGCTTGTTCCCGAAACTTACAAACTGCCTCGATACTTACTTGTAGTTGGGAGTGGGGGGGGGGACTTTTAAGCGCTCGTGGATTTTTGTGTGCGTGTGCGCGCGCGTTTAGCTGTGGGCCTGATTCTAGAATGGTAAACTCCAGGGGGAGAAAAGAGACTTTCCCCCTCCCCCTCCCCTCCCCCTCCTCCCATGTCGAAACTTTGCTAGTATGTATGAATATTGCAAAAAGCCTCCTGTGATCTGTGCCAGCTGGCCCCCAGTGTGTGTGCGCGCACACACATCCGAAGTCTGGCAAGGCAGATTCCACCCCCCGCCCCCCATTACGCTTTGATTTACGCCGCATCCACTAAGGCGCTGGCCCAGCATGTGTGTTTTGGAGACTTTTCCTTTTGTGTGCGCGCGCAACATACATGCAGCGTGCGTGCGTGTGACTTTTCCTCCTCGAAGGCTGCACACAGGGCTGGAGCTGCGCGAGTCTCCCAGCGCCTTGGCTCTTTCTCGGGTTGGATGTGAGCGTTGATCTCTCTCCCCCTCCCCTGCAGAAGCGCAGGGCGTTCACGAGAGCGCGTTTGCTGGGGGCTTGCGTGCCAGAGGGTCTCCTCCTCCTCCTCCTCCTCCTCCTCCTCCTCCTCCTCCTCCTCCTCCTCCCCCCTCCTCATTCAGCACGAAACCCACCATTTCCTTTTTCTCTCCAAAGCCTCTTTCTCTCGTGCGCCATTCTCTTTTTTTTGCAGGACTGTAAACACTTCGCAGGCGTTGGGGGCTGGGGTGTGTAGGGACCCGAGCCTCTCACAAGAACTTTTGTCTTCCTTCAGGCATCGCGTGTTGCTGGGCCCGGGGCCAACTCCTTGTGGGATTTGGTCTCCTCCACCCCTCCCCTTTCCCCCACTTCGAGTCCTGATCATATTAAATTTAATAACATCCTCTAGACCGAGCTGCAGCCAGGAAAAGAGTTTTCTTCTTTGTTCCGTCTAATCCTTTCAACAGATCTAGCTTCAGGCTCTGTAACTGGGGTGGGGGGAGTGGGCAGTAGTGTACACTGAAGTTAAGAGTGTACATTCCAGTATCCCCTGCAGCAGCCTTGGGCTGCAGACTGCATTTGAGGGATCTGGAGAGGATTCAGCGGAGATGCCCCCTTCCTGGCACTGCTGACCTGTTGAGCTGCAACTGATTCACACAATACTGGAAACTTGTTTATAAAAACTCAATTGGGGGAATGTGGGCTGTGGTTGGGCACATGGGTGAATTTTTGGCTGTGCAGTAACCAAATACAGTACCAATTTTCCCAAGATGGCGCTAGGTCTTGCCGATCAGAAGGTCGGTGGTTCAAATCTCCGCGACGGGGTGAGCTCCCGTTGCTGGGTCCCTGCTCCTGCCAACCTAGCAATTCGAAAGCACAAAGTGCAAGTAGATAAATAGGTACCGCTCCGGTGGGAAGGTAAACGGCATTTCTGTGCACTGCTCTGGTTCACCAGAAGCAGCTTAGTCATGCTGGCCACATGACCCAGAAGCTGTACACTGGCTCCCTCGGCCAATAAAGCGAGATGAGCGCCACAACCCCAGAGTCGGCCATGACTGGCCCTAATGGTCAGGGGTCCCTTTACCTTTTTTACTGTCTTTTTATTGAACCTGATGGCTGACTGATGGTTAGGTCTCAAAATAATTCATGATTTTAAGGGCATAAGAATTCAGGAAACTGCCTATATGGTTCATCAAGCTCAGCATTGTCCACACTGGCAGCAGCTATCCAGGGTTTCAGATGGGGGACATTCCCAGTCCTACCTGGTGATCCCAGGGATCCCTGGGACCTTCTGCATACAAAGCAGATGCTCTACCACAAAGCTACAGCCCTCCCCTCAAAACTCTACCTTGAAGTGTTCGTAGCAGTTCATCTACACTCTTTGTTAATAGAGTACCATTGTTGCGCCTATGCTTTGCAGAGGACAAGAGGACAGGTCTCTATCCCAAGTTTACAATCTAAAACCAGATAGAGAAGATAAAATAGACAGAAGAGAGGCTGGGATTAACACAGAAAGAATATATGGTTACTTGCCTTGCCTTGCATGTGCTTTGATTTGGTTGTAACCCTGGTTAGGTAGGTCTGTATCATACGTGCCAATTTTGGCCCCCCAGTGTGTTTTTGGAGGGGGCCTGGCCCACTCAACATTCAGAGGGGGTCCAGCTCCATCCCCATGCACCTTGTGACGTCGTGATTGGGACATCAGGACATCACATTGGGCCCTCTCAATCATCTTGAGAAGATGGCACCTCTGGTCTGTATTATTGTCATGTTTGTGTCATTTATATGTTGACATTTTTCTATCTTCCAAACATTTCATTCTTCACTGACTGGCCCAAGGTCACCCAGGGAGTGGGGATGTGAATCTGAGTCCTAGTATGGAGTCTGAGGGAGTAGCTTGCCTAAGGCCCTTCTATTGAAGTCATGCTGGGTGGGGATCTGAGCTCCACCCAAACTTCATAGATAATAGTTTATGTTCTTCAAAAGTGAACCATGAAACCTTTGTAGTGACCTTTAAAAAAAGGTGTGGTAAATTCCCAGCTTGTATTGGGAAATCAGGATGTGGGGTGACATGATTGCATCAACCTACATGGATTTCTGCCTGTTTTCATAGGAGGCCAATGCATGAGACCCACCCCCTTTGCCTGTGTTTGTCCCTGCCCCTTCCATGCTCATGACCAGCGGATTGTCGGACTCACTGTTTTAAGGTGGCAGCTTTTGCATCCCATGTCAAGTTTGCCGCGAACAGCAAGCACCTCAGGCATACAGTGTCCTACCCAGACTAGAGTCTCAAGTGGCTTCAACCCTCTGATCTGATCAGCATTGGGTGAAGATGTTCTTTTTTATTTCCCTTGGGTTTAAACATACTTTATGATGCTCTGAGATTCTGGAAAGTTTAAGAACTGTGAGAACTGGTAGTCCAGATGTACGTTTGTTATGCTGGTGCTACCTTTTGCTCCTGTTTTCATATTTTGTAATACAGTCATACCTTGGTTTTCGAGCAACTTAATTCACGAACAACTTGGAACTTGAACGCCGCAAACTCGGAAGTAGATGTTCCAGTTTGTGAACTTTGCCTCCTGCAAAGGATGCTCCTGCAGCCAATTGGAAGCCGCACCTTGGTTTCTGAACATTTCGGAAGTTGAATGAACTTCCAGAATGCATTCTGTTCAAAAACCAAGGTATGATTGTATAAATAAAGGTATTTCCAGCTGTGGATTTGAGGTTTCTTTGGTTTTTCCTCGTGAGCCAACACAGTTATCTTTGTTTTTTAAATGTTAGGTTATTGTCTTTATTTTTTTATTCCCAATTCTTCCCTTTTTGCCATCCAGATAAACTTTTCGTTGTTGAGCAGCAGGCAAATACAGTAAACAAATAAATAAGCCATGGAGGGTTGGAGAAGAAGGTGTCCTCTCTTGAGCATGGTGATTGTGTGAATTGGCCGTGTATTCTACTAGGTTTTCCTTCCTCTTCTCCCTTCTGTCCCCAAAGAATTAGAACACATTGAAGAATGTTTTCATTTCACGTATATCTTCATGATGTTGTTACAGTTTAGGATTTCAGGAACTTCTTTGTACCTTCTGGTTTGGTCCTTTAAGCTAAAAGTGCAGCAAACCCCCATCCCTGAAACTGAGCAGGGATGGTGTGGCATATGAAAAGGTGTTCCACCCTCCCTCTGGGGAACAGGCAGTCATAGCTTAATGGTAGAGCATCAGCTTTGTATGCAGAAGTTCCTGGGTTCGACCCCCAGTATCTCCTGGTAGATCTCAAGGATGGACTCAAGGGCATCCTGATCAAATTTGCAGATGACACCAAACTGGGAGGGGTGGCTAACACCCCAGAGGACAGGATAACACTTCAAAACGACCTTGACAGATTAGAGAACTGGGCCAAAACAAACAAGATGAATTTTAACAGGGAGAAATGTAAAGTATTGCACTTGGGCAAAAAAAATGAGAGGCACAAATACAAGATGGGTGACACCTGGCTTGGGAGCAGTACATGTGAAAAGGATCTAGGAGTCTTGGTTGACCACAAACTTGACATGAGCCAACAGTGTGACACGGCAGCTAAAAAAGCCAATGCAATTCTGGGCTGCATCAATAGGAGTATAGCATCTAGATCAAGGGAAGTAATAGTGCCACTGTATTCTGCTCTGGTCAGACCTCACCTAGAGTACTGTGTCCAGTTCTGGGCACCACAGTTCAAGAAGGACACTGACAAACTGGAACGTGTCCAGAGGAGGGCAACCAAAATGGTCAAAGGCCTGGAAACGATGCCTTATGAGGAACGGCTAATGGAGCTGGGCATGTTTAGCCTGGAGAAGAGGAGGTTAAGGGGTGATATGATAGCCATGTTCAAATATATAAAAGGATGTCACATAGAGGAGGGAGAAAGGTTGTTTTCTGCTGCTCCAGAGAAGCGGACACGGAGCAATGGATCCAAACTACAAGAAAGAAGATTCCACCTAAACATTAGGAAGAACTTCCTGACAGTAAGAGCTGTTCGACAGTGGAATTTGCTGCCAAGGAGTGTGGTGGAGTCTCCTTCTTTGGAGGTCTTTAAGCAGAGGCTTGATAACCATATGTCAGGAGTGCTCTGATGGTGTTTCCTGCTTGGCAGGGGGTTGGATTCGATGGCCCTTGTGGTCTCTTTCAACTCTATGCTTCTATGATTCTATGATCTGGGAATGCCCCCTATCTGCAACCCAGAAGAAATGCTGTAGTTGGTGAGCTAGATTATCAAATGGTCTTACTTAGCATAAGGCCATGATGAGTGGCTTCTATGTTCCAGAGTGACTAGGGTAGGTTATGCTGGCACAGTGATCATTACCATCCACCTACAGTTCATACACGTGAGCAGTGTAGACAAAACCGCTCTAGTATTCTTGTATGTCCTATCAGGATCAGGTGTACTGGAAGAGAGTACATGAGATCTCCAGGGAATCACTTCACAAAGCTGCCAAATGAATTTAATAACTAAGGAGTAGTTTTAACCTATAACACCCCCCCCCCAGTTAAGTACTTGCATGTTATCTTCTGGCCCCACTTTCAACACTGATTCAGGGATTATTCTATATCACAAACCATTCCTAACCAAAATGAGTGGCGGCAGGCAGGTTGGAGCAAATAAGTGTACGCATATCAAAATCCTGTGCAAGATTAACCCAAATCCTGTAACACAAAGAGCAGAATTCTGTAACTTTGTCTGAATTATGCAAATTGAGCACATTTGCATTTTTCATATCTCTATTAGTCTTTAGAAGGGGTAAAAAACCCCAAACCCCTATACAGGAAACTAAGACTTGGCCTCCGACTACTGGAAAATATTCAGCAACTCCTCTGGCTTCTGAGATTTCACCAGGTGTTACTTACATACTTTTAAGCATATATCTTCAGTCGCAAGAAATCTATGACAAAGTTGCTTTAGAACACAAGAGCAAGCAGAATGGTTTGGGAAACAGAATTCCGGTCGGAGCACCAATTGTGGATAGCAATTCTGAAAAGATAATGACAGTCTCCTGAGTTCATGTATGTGTTAAATATATACACTAAGGACCAAATCTACTCTTACACTATTTTTTTAAGCAAGAAAAGTTGCTTTGGGGGGCTGGTAATTGGTACTGGAGAAGAGCTGGGGAAAAGGTGAAGCACCTATTTCTCTTCACCACCCCTGGCCCCCTGCACCAGCTTTCCTGTCTAAGGAGTTCTAAATGAGTGTTTTCCTCCATTTGAAACTCTGAGCTGCAAGCGGGGAGCTGACAAACAAGCAGGGGGTAAGCAGGAAGGTTTAACAAAAGCCTAAGCACCTCCCTACTCCAAAGTGGCCTTTGCTTCTTAAAAAGGACCATTCAGGTACAGTCACACATGCCTGTGCATAACATCTAGTTTGGCCATAATGCAATATTGCAGACACTTACCAGAAAGAGAGCAAATCTTATTGAGCAAAATGAGTAGGGGTAGCCTTGGGGTGCAAGGCTGCATTACTACCTAGGCTTACTCTCAAGCAAGTCTTAGAAGTAAGTCACTTTACATACAGTGGGACTTTCTGCAATTGCAGCCCTGGCCTAGCATTGTCTGTGAGTCTGCGGTACACCAGAAATCCTGAAAAGTCTAAAAGAAGACAAATAATAGTCATACTCTTAGCTATTCTGCATTTGTTACTGTAGATGAAGTGGGAGTCATGGATTGTATTGCAATAGATTCAGCCTGTCTCTTCCTTCGTAATTATTGTGTGGATGGACCTTCAACTTCTGCACCGCCTGATCCTTCCTTTATTCAAGTTATTAGCTTCAAGCACTTAGTCTTGAATATACAAGGCTCTCTATCAAGCCACTAGTAGGATGAGAGTGTGAGAAGCAGCAAAGGGAACTGAAAGTTGGAAAGCACTAAATTCTCCCAACAGCAGGGCTGGGGAACCTGTGGCTCTCCAGATGTTGTTGAACTACAACTCCCATCAGTCCCAGGAAGCATGGCCAATGGTTAGGGATGATGGATGTTGTAGTACAACAACATCTGACGGGCCTGTGTTTCCTCAGTCCTGTCCTATGCTGTGCTTTTCTTCACTCTAACAAGTTTAGTACAGGTAAACTTTGCCTTAATTTCCAACAACTCTGTTTAGGAAAACTCTGGAAACCAGTCAAAAGTGCTTCACTAAACAGTTCAGCTGCCCACTTCAAAGTAGCTGATCTGTTATTGAGCTTTTTAGTCCCTTTTTGTTGTGTTTTAAATGACTTTCACAGAACTTTTATGTATTATGTTTATGTACTATTATTGTAGAATCATAGAACGAGGAGAGGAAGGATTCTTTGGGTGAAGGCATGACTGTTTATTGTGACATGAGACTGCTTATATATATAGTGCAGAAGATGGAGCTGTAGTAACGTGTAGATGGCCCAACTGAAATGGGAACTCATTGCATTTTGCATTTTTAGGGGTATATCTGCTGTAAAAGAGACTAGAGGTGAATGACAGGTTACTCAACACCAAGGTAGAAAACTTCAGATAGTGTTGAACTCTCCACTTCCATCATTCCCAGTGAGTCTGGTGGTTCCCTAACTGCGAGAAGCGAAGTTACAGGGAACCAGGTAGAGGGCCTTCTCAGTAGTGGTGCCTGCCCTATGGAAGGTCCTCCCATCAGATGTCAAGGAACTAAACAACTACCTGACTTTTAGAAGACATCTGAAGGCAGCCCTGTTTTGGGAAGTTTTTAATGTCTGATGTTTTATTGTGCTTTTAATTCTGTTGGGAGCCGCCCAGAGTAGCTGGGGAAACCCAGCCGGATGGGCGGGGTATAAATAATAAATTATTATTATTATTAGGTATTATAAGAGTCAGAGTCTGATGATGTCTGGATGGCTACTCCTATTCTATACATACTGTATATGCCTCCGTTGGATGGATGCCTGGTCCTAGCTGTTTGTTTATTTATTGGAAATACCACTTTTCCTCACATAGGCTTGGATCCTCCTCACTAGGTTTTCTGTGATGGTTCCAGCCCTGGAGTGGAGTTCTGCTCATGGGATGCTCCTGCCAGTAGAAGTGGGAGAGATCCCTGCAGACCTGCATGTGTATAGACATGGATGCAGGGCTGTCGATTACATGGAAAGCCTGTGTCTGCAACACTGTTATCTGTGTAGGCTCCTGTTTCAAATATTCTGCTGAGTGATACATGCTGACTGGGGCTGATGGAAGTTGGAGTCCAAAATGTCTAGAGGTCACCAGGTTGGGGAAGGCTGGTCCAAATTGTGATATGCACACATTTCCCCAGGAAACAATACACCGGCCCACAAAAGTTTGTTTCATGGCTAGCTTCCTGCTCTTGCATCCCTCTCTTGGTGCCCAAACTAATGGCTCTGTGGCTTCCCACTTCTGCATTAGCAGGGGGGTGGGGCAGGGAGCACTAACTTCTTGTGGGCATAAACAGCAGCTTTCTGATCATTCCTGGCAAATTTACCCTGAGGCATTATGCTGGTTTGAAAGCCATTCTGTCCAGATCCTAACTTAGCTGGACTGCCCATCCCCTTGGGTAGTCGTAAACAATGCATCTTTCACAAGAGTGCTCCACTGATACTTTGCTCAGAGTTCAGCTGGCCCAGCCAAGCAGAGTGCTGATGTGGCCTCCATTCAGTTAATTGTTCTGCCTAAAATGCGCAACCCTCTGCATATGGAGAATCCTTCCTTGATATATTAAATCCATAATTTCATGTGTCGGCTACTTGGCTCTGCCCAGCATTTAGTGGCAGGTGAAAACAGGAAAATGTAAGTCAAGTGATTGTGCGGCAAAGGAGGAGCTGAGTTCATTCTTTCCCTCTGACCGAGATTGTTCTTGTCATCGTGGGATATGTTTTTCCTTGTCTTATTAAAGATGGAACCTTCCAGGCAGCATCTGGTTGAGCATGTTGTGCCAGGGCAAACGGACATTGTCTCTGAAGGAAAGGCTGAGTGCTGGAATGGGGATGTCAATAACTGCTGGCTGCTGATGAGGAGTGAGGGAGAGGGGAAAAGCAAAATCTCAGCATAAAAACATTCTGATCACACATGTCTACAGTCAGAATACTGTCTGAGAGCAGGGAGGGGCAACACAACTTGGTGACAGAGCGTATGTTCTTCATGAAGAAGCTCCCAAAGTTTAGCCTTCGACCCCCAAAGAAACTGTAAAGCAGCTGGCAGCCATATTGGGTTTGATCAGCCTCCCCAACGTTGTGCTGTTGAACTTCAACTTCCATCATTCCTGACCATAGTCCAATTCTGCTTTTCTAAATTGGCTACATTCTGCTGATGCTGTCACAGATGTAGTCAATAGTTGCATGCCACAGTGCATTCCTATGCAGGCTTACTTAGAAGTAAGTCCTCTGTTGCTTAAGTGGGCCTTACTCCCTGGTAGGTGTATATGATTGCCCCTTGACGTGAGAGGTGTCATTAGACTAATCTGTTGTTTAACTTTCTCAATACAAATGTGACTCGTAATGCACGCAGAATTGAATTTATTTTGGGCCAGCATTTATTTAAATCTGTGAGAGCTTTGATTGAAGGTTGGCTTATTGAAGTTTGTGTTTCCAAGTCCCAGTAGGAGAAAATATGCTTTAATCAGAGTTAAACTAATCCATGTGAAAATCCTAGTGAAGATTAGGCTGTTGTAATGATATCCGTGTATGTATCCATGTATGCTGGTCAAAATGAATTCTACATAGAAACCTGGAATTTCATTGACTTATTAATGTGGGGCAGCCTCCCCCCCCTTTTTTTGGCAACTGCAGATTTAAACCTCCTCAGATAAAGCCACTCATACCCGTAAACTGTACAAAATTGTATCAAAAGACAAACCATTTTAAAAAAATCACATATTGGCCTTGACATTTTTATTTTGCCCTAAAACAAAGTAGGGTTCTCTCCCCACCTTAATCTTGCATTGTTTCATCGCTTCTCCATATATTTTAAGTGGGTTATAAGACAAAATTCATAAAGCACTGAATAATCATAAATTTAAAACTTAACTGAAGCCTTTGTGCCAGAAAACATCTATTCTGGCCCACCCCCTTTTGCCTAATTGAGTCATTCCTAAAAAGGATATCTATCTCAGAAAAATTCCAGCTTGCAGGAAAAAGAAGTTATCAATAATTTCATTGGTAAGAGTATCTGCTAAACTTCATCATAAGTGGGTGCATTTAATGAGATTCTAGGGAAAGAGTGATTATATGAAATGGTTTTCAAACTGTTTTTATTCTAATAGCTTTTTTTACTTTATTTACAGCATAATCCTATATATGTCTACCCAGAAGTATATCCCATTGAGTTCAACTGGGTTTACTCCTGTGTAAATGGGTATGGGATTGCAGCCTTAAACTTTTTATTTTTGTCACGAGATCTTGCCATATATTTAATTATAATACAAGGTGTCTGAAAAGTATTTTTTTACCATTATACTGATTGAGGACCTTCCAACAGTATTCTGTTTCTATTCCTTGTATACTTTTATTTCTTGTTGTTATTACTTAATTGGTCACCATTTCTTGATGTTCTGTTTGCCTCAAGTCTTCTATAAACCCAAGCAAAAGCCAAATTGGAGACCTAGGTAATGATTATAAAGATTTATTTCTAATACTTTATGTTCCTTTGTCCTAAATAATCTCCCCCCACTCGACAGCTTATGCATGTCATTGGCAGTGCATCTTGAATACGGCCAGTGTGCTGTCTGGCGTTCCCATATTAAACTTGCTTATCTTAACAAGGGGTAAGATGCCATTTCTTATGCTGTTTTTATTAGCTTATCTAATTAGCAAAAGAGGCATTTCACTTTTCAGGAGTTTTCTCCCCCTATGTATTGCTCCATTTAAGTTTTAACCTTTGAATTTTTTAACAGTCACCTCTTTGTGTAACAAACTATGCACTATTGAGAAAAGTCAATAAAAAAACTTTTCAGAGTTCCTCTGCAGCCATCTTCACATAAATGCTACAGTGCCTTTTGTGGAAACAATGAAATAACAAAGATCTGTCGTTACTTTCCATACAATCACAGATATTACCATCTCAAATTCTCCCTCCTTTTAAAAAGATGCATTCCATAATATTGGTACCACGGCACAGTTCCCATAATTACAAACTCTCTATTAGTATCCTTACTCTTCATTGAAGACGACTGGTATTGTAAGTAATGTATCTAAAATCAATTTATATTTTGACTTTTCCCCAGTTTGATAATAATATTTTCACCAATATAGATATCTTGTGTCCAGCTTTTCCATTCATACCTTTGACATGACATTTAATGGCACATATTTATCATCAGCAAGGGCAGATCTACTATGAAACTCGTGAAGTTTAAGCTTCAGGGCCCTAATCCCAGAGGAGCCCCAGGAATGACTTTAGTTCATATTGCTTAAAAATATATATATGGGTCTAGTAGATCCCGTTTGAGTCGTGCAACCGCCCCCGTACCAGAATTTTCTTTCATGAGTTGCCATCCCTATTATTCAGCTTTCATTACAACTTGTGACATATCTGCATATGTTTAAAATAATAATAAACCGAAAGAGTCAGAGGAGAAACAATAAGCAGCTTTTTGCCCTTTTCAAGGGTTCCAATTTTAAAGCAAAACAAATAAATTCCCCTTCTGGGATTTGTTCTTTGCTGCTTAAGCGTTGCATTCTTGCACTAATTTCTAATTGGATTTCCTTTGAAATTGCCTGACTAGATTCTATTAGTTGCAGAAACCAAAGAGCATCCCATTGGGGTATTGTTGAGTTTCATATTCTTATATTCTCATTCTTTCCCAGAACTTTAAAACCACATGCATGCTAGGGTCCAGGCTGTGCTCTTTCCACCCAAAGGCTCCCTGGCTTGATCTGTGTTGATAGGCCTGAACCAAAGATGGATTATTAAGTGCTGTAAAAGGGACGGTTGCTTGTTCTGACCTTGCTTTATTTTGTGTTTGTTTTCCTCTGCCATGATTCGTCACAGCCCAAACTAAACTAAAGCAGACAAGTAAATCAGTTTAAGATGGAGTCTGTGAAAATTGTCATGAGCAAGTTCTGAAGGAACTTGTCAATTTTAATACCACTACCGCCACTGCCACCGCCACCACCACCACCACTACTACTAATAATATAGTATTTGTGTGGTGCCTTCCTGCGTTCAAAGCACTACACTTGCATTTTCTGGTTGCCTGGAAAAGAGACTTATTACAAGGCAATGTAATTGCCATCTTCAAATATTGGAAGGGCGGGCTGCCTCATAGATGATGCAGCACGTTTGTTTTCTGTGGCTCCAGAGGGGGGAGCCTGAACCACCAAAGGGTTCAAATTGCAAGAAAGGGATTTCAAGTAAATTCTAGGAAGAATTTCCTGAAAGTACAAACTATTGGTACTGTCTGGAAAAGTGGCACACTCTTCTTCACTGGAGGCTTCTAACCAGAAGCTGGAAGGCCATCTATCAGTTGCAATCTTCTTGTGCTATGATGCTATAATTCTTACAAGAATATAGAATAAGTGTTAGAATATAGGTTAAGTGACTCAGGGAGATGAATGAAGGTAAGGCAGTATTATTGCAGGGGGGGGGGCTGACCAAGAGTGGCTTGCTCAAAGCCACCTACTGAGTTCATGGCTTCCTATAGTTCAGTTTCCTAGCCATTGCTACACTATGGGCAGATGCGGCTTGTCAACCATCTAGGAGAAGGAAAACTCTGATCTAAAACCACCACTGCCTTGCAGGATATCTTTGGGCAAAGAAAGGGCTAAGGAGTAAACCCTACACAGGTGGAGTTCCTAAGACAGTTGGATGGTCCTCCTTCTGGCAACTCTTGCAGCCAAGCTTGTGCCAAATGTATTGCTCTCTTTTCCTTTGGACTACATCAGTGAGGCTGTCTCTCAAGACAGACGGAAGCCAACTGCACTATGCCAGCTCTCTGTTTGTTGCATTGTTTTAGGCTTTCCTAATTTAAAAGACTTAACGTTCAGCATGTTGAGGTCAGGATTTCAATACGTTCTTAATACTATGTCTCCAAGAAATACGGTACTAGGGTAGGAAGATGTACTATATGTTACTTACCACTTTGAAATTTCACTATTTTTGAGCCTCTGGTATGGCATCTGCAAACTCATAATAAAATACTTTCCATTCTAACAACTTGCGGCTTTCTAGTCTCCCATGTTCTGTGTGGATGCTGGTGGGGTGAAGAGGAAAATCATGTACAATGTGGTATGGATTTTTACAATACTCTCCACAATGGAACACTGGTGGGGATGGTTATGTTTTCCCTTCTCAGGGATGTGGAACAGAGGTGTGGAACCTGTAGCCCTACAGTAATTGTTGGGCTCAACTCCCAGTAGCCCCAGCAAGCACAGCCAATGATCAGGAGTGATGAGAGTTGCAGGCGTAGACCAACAACATGTATGTGGAGGGCCACAAGTTCCCCATCCCTGCTGTAATATAAGCAATAATAAAACAGGACATCTGATTTCTGATTTCCTTCAGCTGTGTTGAAATGTCCAGATACTCCAGATTATTATTATTATTATTATTATTATTTTTTAAAAAATATTCTTGTTACTTTCTGGGTGTGACACGAGAAGCCTCCAAAACAAAGATCCTGAATCTAGTTATAAAACAATGAGTGCTCAAGGGTGCTCCAAACAATAATGGTTAGCAAACAGATTATCGCTTAGCTGAATTCAGTGGCACTGGCTTTACTTGTAAGGATCAGAGGCCATTGGTGTAAATAGGAGCTACATCTTTTTTTAATTTCAGAATTTTTTCAAAATGTGTTCTGTTACATTTTTTTAGTTGGACAAAAGTGGATGCAGATCCAGACATGCTCTGATTTCGGACATTTCTGACTTGCAGTAACACTGGGGTAGCCAACGTGGTGCCCTCCAGATCTTATGGGCTTATAGCTCTCAATAGCTGCAGCCAGCATGGCCTATGTCAGGGATGATGGGGGTTGTAGCCCAAAATATCTGAAAGGCACCATGTTTGAAGGCAGCATATTTGATTTTTTTCTTTAATGGGTTAGAAAATGACTCTAGGGTGGACAAGAGCGTGCTGGCTTCAAGGCATAACTGTTCTACAGTGCTGGAAGATACGGGAGATTACAGAAGCTTAAAAGTCTGGTCAAGGTTCATTCATGCAAAGAAGAGAGGGGTAAAGAATTAGCTAGCTGACCTCTGGCCAGTTCTTAGTAAATTGTCTTGGTGACTTTTGTTGGTTTCCATTCCCCTCAAGGTCTGCTTGGTACACCAGGGACATATCTTTCCCAACAACAGTGTGTGTTAAGAATTTTTATTGCTGTTTCAGAGAAGATCAACTGACCACATCTGCCAACCTTGTAAATTCCAAGTAGACTATGACGGGTTGTACAAGGAGGCTCAAGATTAAAGGGCATGTGACATCAGCAGGAGCTGTGGGGTGCAGAACTTTATAGAAGGCTCTAGACCAGGAGTCAGCAACCTTTTTCAGCCATGGGCTGGTCCACTGTCCCTCAGACCATGTGGTGGGCCGGACTATATTGGGGGGGGGATGAACGAATTGCTATGCCCCACAAATAACCCAGAGATGCATTTTAAATAAAAGCACACATTCTACTCATGTAAAAGCATGCTGATTCCTGGACCGTCTGTGGGCTGAATTGAGAAAGCGATTAGGCCACATCCGGCACCCGGGCCTTAGGTTGCCTCTAGACTATTACATGAACCTTCAGTAAAACACACACAGATGCATGCATGGACTTAAATGTTTCTACCCGGGTTCATTTTGGGTTGGCCTAGATCTTTTAAGACTGTGCTGTTTATAAAGCCATCACCCAAGGGCCAGGAGACTTGCTGGGGTGTCTGGTTGGCAAACCTGCATGAACTGCAACAAAAGCTTTGACATTGCCACATGTGGTGTTTCTTTGTGGCTAGGGAGTGGTAGATAGGCATTCCTCTTCTCCATGCTAGTAAGATCTGACTTTAACTGGCCTCAGGATGGGACTCTGAGGGGAGGACAGGGAGCCTGATGGGCTCAGAACCAGTGGCCTCTCCTTTCTCTCTAGTCATGTGAGGTCTCTGGACGGCTAGGGTGTGGCCCTCTTAGCAGTGGGATGGGTGCTGCCCCTAGGGAATATGAGGAAGTCAGTGGGTGGGAATGATTTGCAGGAGGGGATATTATGAGTCCTACTAATTACTACAGACAGGATTGGCCTAGAGAGTCCTAAGGGCTAGACAGAGAATCATGGAGGACTGCATTTGGCCCTAGAGCCGAGGTACATATAAATCTGAGTGGTGTTGGGCTTTTTTTCTTCATTGTCAAGAATGGATCTATTTCACCCAGGACTCAAGACCCTCTGAATTAATATGGTTTTGGATCTGGGTTGGGTCTCCTCAGATGTCAGTGCAGACACCATGCCTACAGGCCTTGAACCCTAATTCAGATTTCACAGTCTCAACTAGTTTCCCCTGCTTATCTGCTCTGCTTCTGGCGAGTGATGCAAAGTGGCAGTGGGTGGTCTGGGGAAAGCTGAATTCATGCCCTGAAGGCCACCATGTGATCTTAGGGCTTTAAGTACACTAATGTGATTTTTTTAAAAAACAACAACAACTAATTGAATTTAGTAAAAATTGGCCCATGTTTGACTGAAAGTAATTGATTGAAAGAATCGATGGTGTCTCTGGAACCCATCATTTGTGATGGCTTGCTTAGCAACAGAAGGAATATCGGGTGTGGGAATGCAATGCTGCTATTTAACAGTTACCTCTCATCAGCTACTCACTCTTAGTTGGGAATGGGGAGAAAATTGATTTCAGCTTCCATTTAAGGATGTCTCTCTCTAATTCACACTTCCTGAAACATCTGAGAGCAGAAACACAGCCATCCTTCAGAAGTCACACTGCAATGCAGTTTTCTAGCCAAGTAATGGGTCCAAAAATGCATATACAGTACTGGGGTAATGTGTGCATTAAAATGCATATACAGTGGTACCTCGGGTTAAGTACTTAATTCGTTCCGGAGGTCCGTTCTTAACCTGAAACTGTTCTTAACCTGAAGCACCACTTAAGCTAATGGGGCCTCCCGCTGTTGCCGCGCCGCCGGAGCACGATTTCTGTCCTCATCCTGAAGCAAAGTTCTTAACCCGAAGTAATATTTCTGGGTTAGCAGAGTCTGTAACCTGAAGCATATGTAACCTGAAGCGTATGTAACCCAAGGTACCACTGTAGTAGTGCAAGTAACATTGCAAAAAAATGCATCATACTGGAGGAAATTGCTTTGCAAAAATGTGTAAATTAGGGGAAATTGCATACAAACATGTGTATGTAAGGAGAAATTCACTCTATAATACTGATGGACTTTCATGAGGACTTAAAGAAAAAAATCACAAACTGATGTGGGGATGTGGGAAATTGAACTTAAGGTTAGAAAAACAAGAAACAGAAATTGACAAACTCGTCCATCCCTGCTCTCAGTACATGAGCATTTAGAAGTTCCAAGTTCTCAAGACAGCAGGGTGCAAAAAATGTACTTCCGAAACATTCTGCAGCTCCAAACTATAGCTGAGGAAGATTCAAAAGCTTCCTTCTAGAATCATAAGCACTAGCTGGCGCTAGTTTATCTGTTTCTCATTTCTGTGGGACCAGCATGCCCTGCTTAAGCTCTCATAGTATAGTGTCGCACATTTTCCATTACACCTCTTATTTATGCAAACATGTACTGTGTTTCAAACCTAGCCATGCTTAGCAGTAACTGTGTGGCGGGGGGGGGGGGGAGGAAGTGAAATGACAGCATCACAACTCCGCTAGTCTTTTTACCAGCGACTAATTGGTAGTTGTTCTGGGGGGGGAAATGCTGTTATTGCCAGAGTATACAATTTTCTTCAGAAGTGCTGGATGTTGGTACATGGTTGGCATAGGTGAAGGCTGAACTGGACTTTACATATCAAACAGGTTTGATTCTGCTGAGCGCTATAAAGTTTGAAAGCAAAAAACTTCTTTATAAAAACATGTGCTGGACACATGCACAGAAACTACAGCCAGTCACTTTCTTGCCGGTATGCATCCTGTATCCAGCTGTATTTACTTGCACCAGGAGTAAGAGACCTTTGGCCCTCCAGATGTTGCCAAACCATAACTCTCATCAGCCCCAGCAAGTATGGCCAGTAGTCTGGAGTGATAGGAGTTGCACTTCAGCAACATCTGGAGAGCCAAATGTTCCCCTAACCTGACTTGCACACATATCCCCTATATCAGGCATAGGCAAATTCAGCCCTCCAGATGTTTTGAGACTACACTTCCCATCATCCCTGGCCATTGGTCCTGTTAACTAGGGATGATGGGAGTTGTAGTCCCAAAACATCTGGAGGGGCCAAGTTGGCCTATGCCTGCCCTATATGCTGAGACACACACCCCAGAAAACCCATGGCTCGGTGCCCTTGGGTTTCCATGCCCTTGAGTGCCCTTGGGTTTCCTGTGGATTGCTGTTTGTTCCGATTCAGCAGTAAAGAGTGTGTTTTCCAGGGGGAAGCTGCGGGACAAATGCAAAACCACTTGGACCCATGCCCAGAAAGCACAGAGACCCTGTGGGACAAGCAGAAATGCAGAGAAGCCCATAGTGTGTGTGCACAGGAACTGCCAGGCAGATCAAGTGCTAATTGGTTTCACGCCTCAAGTCTGTCTGTTAAGACACAAAAGTTCAGGCTGCCCTACCATCAATCCAGCTTGTTTCACAAGCCATCCTGCTTGTTTACCCAGTTTGACAGCTTTAAATTTTAATTCCTAAGCCTTTGTACAAAACCTTCTTGAGAAAGGTTGCATGCAATGGATTGCTACCTTGGTGGACTGTAACTTGCATTGCGCCTTGGTTTTGTGACTGCTAGCCTCATGGAACTGGAATAAACCTTCTCTTCAAAACTTTGTCACTGGGAAGCCTGTCTCCAATAATCTTGTAAGGATGTCTGCCTGTTGCTGATATGACCCTGTTTTCAAGTTAACTGTTCCCTTTGTACATAGCAGTACAACTACCCTATAAACCTCTGGCCTAGGACCTAAAACAGAAGACATTCAAACAATACAGGGACAGTAGGTCTATAACTACCTGAGGCAGTGGTCTCACTGTAACCAGCAATGTTACAAGGGAGTTTTGAGGCTAGATCTGTACACGGTAGCAAAAGATCAGACTTCCACTACGCATCAACAATTTTACATGACAAAAACCACAAAATAGTTAGCAATTTATTGCATGGAGCTCAATCACATCATGATGACTCAGATTAGGAAGTGTTGCAATCTTGAGTTTGTCTGACATGTATTTTCATACAGGGCATGGTTATGCTTCATTTGTTCCTCAATCTTATCTGGTATGCTGAGAAACAAATTGAATAAAGTGCTGAGGCTGTCAATAAAGCAGGCCTGGGTCTTGTATGGATGGAAAGCTTACACTGTATTTGCATTGGTACGCAAGGTGTGCCTGTGGTCCAGAGATGGGTTGGTGTCCTGAACTTGAGAACAGCAATGATGTTAGCTCAAACCATTCAAAACAGACCTGAAGAGTGATGGAGTGGGGAATAGTGGTAAGTGCAGGTGGATTTCATTGCTCCCTGCAAGTCAAAATGACTTCTGGATTTCTTCATCTTGCTCTCTGCTTATAACAGACATTAAAAGTGTGGTGGGAGGGATGAATGTGCAAGTATTAATGCAGAGAGTTGAGCTTGGTGACAGGCAGTCTCCTTCCAGCTCTGCTTTCTGCCTTGATTATGTTGATGATCCACATCATGCCTCAGTTTTCTGGAATATCAACCTCCTAATTATGGGGATTGGCCAAATGTATTCCATAATTGCCTGGCACAAGAACAGAGAAGTTGGTGTGGACTGGAGAACTGAACATCCTGAGAACCTGAACACACACACTCTCACTCTCAAGACAGCTTTAAAGCTGTGAAGAGAAGTTTGAAAGTGTTGTCAGTAATGCCTGGTAAATATAAGAAGTCTAGGGGGAGCTGAGCAAGATTTCCAGTGCTTAGGTCATGCATTATTCTTTGATGCTCCACAAGCAAATGCAGAATAATATACAAAAAAAATTGCCTAATTGCTCATGCAGGTTGCAGAATTTGATCATAACTGGAACAGCATTGGGTGCATATATCCACCCTGGTTTATATATAAACTGTATTGAAAGTGTACTGGTGTTGGAAAAGTGTACTAACAATATAGCCAACTGCTGCAATATAGCCAACTGTTCATATATAGCCAACTGCTGAGTCATCCTAGCAGAAAGTGGTAGAGCTGGTGCATGATGTTGGCACCTTTTCCTGCATCTACGCATTGCAATGGGCTCGAGCTTTTGCTTAACATGCTATTTACGTTCTTTGCTACATCCACACCTTGACTGTTGTCAACAAAGGTTGAATCCCAGACTGTTTCAATTTGGCATGCAGAGTCAGTATTAACTGGTGTTAAGGCTGACACACAAGTCAGGTAATGCGTACACACCCTTAGATCTCATCTGGGGTTGGGCCTAGGCACTGAGCTCTTGGAAACTTCTATAGATGAGCATTTTGGCATACATATTTCATGGAAAAGCTAATGCAGCATGATCTTGCATAGTCACTGCCTTGGATGATACCATTTTAATAAAAACCTGTGCTAAGCGATGAGTTTGATGTGCGACAAAAGAGTTGGATGTGTTCAAATTATAATTCTCATTAATAATGATGTCCACTAGCTCCCATATATCTAATCTTCAATTAACTTCTCAAAAGATCTCTTAACGGGTTAGAGAAGCACAATTTCCCCTTGAAGAACCTGTGCTGGTTTGACCCGAGAAGGTTATACAATTACTGTACCAGCATGTCCTTAATTAGACTCTCCATAATTTTCCTTGGCATGACGATCTGTGTGAAAGGTCTGCAGTTTCCAAAACCTCTTGAAGGTGATCTGTACCATATTTATCTTTCTCCCAGCCTTCAAGCTCATCTCTGCATTTGCACAGAAATCAAATGAATGGTGGGAATGTACCACATCTCCATTTTTTTGATGCACTATTTGTGTTCTTAAAAATAAGTAACTTTGAATAAGGACTACTGCTTTCAGCCAAATTTAAAATAAAAGCATTCTAAAGTTGCACTGCAAAGACCTCTTTCAAATATAGTAAATTAAGATAGGATGCTGTGCAATGTGGGGTCTACAGAAGCTTTTTGCTAATGTAAGAGGAGAGATTATTTTTCTGGTTCTGTCTTCCTGCCGCAATTCCCTGCACTTATAAAAAACCCATTCTAGTTTATTGGGGGGGCTCTCCCCAAAAGCATGGAAAATAGCACAGGGGGATGCAGCAGGAAAGAAAAACTGATTAACAAAAACCCCCTTCTCCATTAGATCATTAGGCATTAGCAGATGCCTCCATTAGATCAGAAATCCAGCACCAGGTTTTACCCCTAGGGAACTTGGCAAATGGCATGTCTTTCACGGTCTGTCTTTCAGTATGCCAGTACAACCCTACCTTTTGGACTCCTCAGCCACCACTTCCCTTTCTCCAAATAGCTTTGAATCTGAAATGCTCTAGTGCTTTCATTTCAGACTGAATGTAAATAAGCTGTTTGGAGAACAAACTCATAAACTAGAATGGTAAGTATTGCTTTTGTTAAATTTCTATACCGCCCTTCTTCCAAGGATCACAGGGCGGTTTACAATATAAAGAAACAAAAATACATAACATATGAACAAAGACAATAACCTGTTGCTTGTGTGACTATGCTGTGGTGTGTTGATTTAACTAGCAAGTGTGTGAGAAGCAAATTTTGTGCAAATAAGCAGCCCATTTGGAAGTACCTCACATATTTGGTTAATCCCATTCACCATGTAGACAAAAACCTGATGCAACACATCTTGCTCAGGCCAGTATGTATCAAGGCTTCTTTTCATGGATTTAGCAGTCAGTTGGAGAAACATTTACTTTGTTGCTTGTGTCGCTGTGGCCAACTGGCAGAAGAAGGAAGTATACAGTATCTCACTGCCCCATTTGTGGCAAAATAAACTATTGCACCAGACTTCACAATCATTGACATCATAGAATCATAGAATCATAGAGTTGGAAGAGACCACAAGGGCCATCGAGTCCAACCCCCTGCCAAGCAGGAAACACCATCAGAGCACTCCTGACATATGGTTGTCAAGCCTCTGCTTAAAGACCTATATGCATTCTCCTAACACAGTGCTGAGTGGAGCCATCTGTCACTTGAAAATAATGGGACATTGGCATGTGTAAATTTCATGCAGGATTGCAGCTATCGACCTCGTGCAACCACAGTTTTGACCTCCCTATTATAAGGCTCAAGTGTCTGCCCACAAGCATTATAGCTTTGAAGACAATTCACAGAACTCAGCTGCCACCAAAACACATCCTCCCATTTGTGGGTTTCTGTCTGCAACCAAAGTTATTTATATGTGCCTTTCTCTGAGAGAATGATGCAAAATCTCAATGAACTGGGGGAAGGTTCATTGGCAGCATATCCAAAAGGTCCCTGCTTACAAACGCAAATGATTGACTGCTTTCTTTTCTTTGCTATGCAGCCCTTTCCCTCCTACACATTCAAAAGTGTGAATGCAGAAATTGTGCAAAGTTTTAGAATTGCTAACACTCAATGCTTTTACTACAGCATTGCCTTGAGGTGTCCACTGCATTTGAGGTCCACATTACACAAACGACTCATTTTGCAATGCATCCTGAGATGGCATGCCTAAGGACATTTATCAGAGAAGAAGTTTAATTGAACTCACTGGGATTTGTTTCTGAATAAACATGCTTAGGATTACAATGTGCATCTGGCACAGAAATCTGGAAATGGGCACATATAAAATCATATTGCCAGCAAAGTATTGAATAACATTGAAGTATCAAAGCTTCTTTGATGTGGCTGAGCTTGTACTCAGAGGCTATGTGTTTCTCTCTCTCTCTCTCTCTCTCTCTCTCTCTCTCTCTCTCTCTCTCTCACACACACACACACACACACACACACACACACACAAATATTAGAGTTGGAGTGGTTGAGGTGCATCTTGGCTTTTATTCTTTAAATGCAGTGGAAATAATCCCTGAGTAGAAATGGATAGGATTGAATTATAAAATCTCAGGATCGAGAAAGGGGCTTGTTATGATTTTATGTGGAAACGAGGTCTAATACTTTGCGTAGTAGTAGTAGTAGTAGTAGTAATGTCTGATATAAGACCTGTTCTTTTACACTGATGTACTCAGAGTGACCAGTAGTATAGGTGAAGAAAGGAAGTCGTTGTGTAATACAAATCATCACCAAAAACAGTGAGATAAAACAAATGGCACTAACATAGTAGGCATCACAGTTTCCTATTACATTTATTTAAAGTATTTTTACCCTGCTCTTCAGCTGAAAAAAGACTCCCTGAATGGCAAGACTAGCAACAGAATAAATTATGCAAAATAGGCAAATATATGCAGGTGTACTTAAGTTGCATTTTGCATATATTGAGTGAGAATTCAGTTCTTCATGCAGAATTTATGTTACCTTGGTTTTCAGTTATATCACAAAGAGTAGAAGAAGAGGAGTTCGGATTTGATATCCCGCTTTATCACTACCCTGAGTCTCAAAGCAGCTAACAATCTCCTTTCCCTTCCTCCCCCACAACACTCTGTGAGGTGAGTGAGGCTGAGAGACTAGCCCAAGGTCACCCAGCAGCTGCATGTGGAGGAGCGGAGACGCAAACTCTGTTCACCAGATTACGAGTCTAAAGAGTATGCACAGCTCTGTTGATGTCTTGAGTTTGTAGGAAGTTTCCTCCCTGTTTTCATCACTTTTACAGCACCCAACTGAAGACGCCCTCTAGTCTATCAGTCTTCAACCTTTTCAGACCCAGACCCACATCTAACCCAAACAAGTATGTTATAGTGGTGGTGGGACTATTTAATCTTTTTTAACATATATGTTTGGTGGTAGTTAATGCTGTTGTTATCCAACTAAGACCAGGTTGCAACCGAGTTATAGATCCTGACCCACCAGTTTAAGACCAATGCTTTAATCCACCAAACCTACTCCATGATAAATCTATTCGTGTTAAAGATGCTAAAATGCTGTGTTTTGTTGAAACTAACACATAATTCAGATTCCATGATCTGCCAGAATGCTAAATGCCAGAATGCTTGTGGTGCATAATTGGTCAGGCAGCAGCACTGTTCAGAGACATCTAGGTTTTGTGGGTAATAATGAACATGAAAGCAATGTGATGTTGCAGCATAAACACAACCCAAAAAGGACATTACCCCCCCTCCTTTGACATTTGGGAAAAACTGTTTGTTTGTTTGTTTGTTTGTTTGTGTGTGTGTGTGTGTGTGTGTGTGTAAAATGTGTTCGCATTTTACGCTTTTTGTTAAAATTTGTCATTGGGATAGATTGCTATCTATCATTATCATCTATAATTTTTATTAGTTCTTCTGTTTTACAATTTTAAATACTCATTTAAACATTCACACAATATCAATGACTTCCCTTCTCCTCTTTCCATGGTTCATTTTGTATACCATAAATCACTGCGTATTTTACATAAACTAAACCATTCAGTATTCCATTATTACCGTACATCCATCAAAACTTATTTACACTGTTGAATTTATCTTAATGCTGCTAGTGTTTTCAGATTGCTATCTTAAACCTTCATATACAGTGGTACTTTGGGTTAAGAACTTAATTCGTTCTGGAGGTCTGTTCTTAACCTGAAACTGTTCTTAACCTGAAGCACCACTTTAGCTAATGGGGCCTCCCACTGCCGCTGCGCCACCAGAGCACGATTTCTGTTCTCATCCTGAAGCAAAGTTCTTAACCTGAAGCACTATTTCCGGATTAGCAGAGTCTGTAACTTGAAGCGTATGTAACCTGAAGCGTATGTAACCTGAGGTACCACTGTATTTCACTTTATAGTTTTAATTTTGTACTTGTGTTAACCTTTGAGAGCCACCTTGGGGATCTTTTTGGCTGAAAGGTGGCATAGATATGAACTATAACTTCTCGTTTTCCTGTTGAATGCTAGCCATAATTTGCAAAGGCATCTGAACTGGCAAATTGGGGCAAGTGTTTGCCCCCCAAAATGGGGGAACCCACTTCAAATCATGGTTCCTTCCTTGCTTTGAAGGGCAAGTGTTAACCATGGTTTGCCAATTAAGATGGTTATATAATCTATGGGGTTTTTGTTTTGTTTTCCTTTATCCTGTTCTTTCTCCCACAGGAATCCAGGACAGATAATAATAATAATAAAATACAACACATAGAAAATTTTAATTACTGTTTTATTATCTATCTCAACAATTAAAACTTAAGCAACAGGCAATAATTTTTTATTAAGTTAGCTGCATCCTAAACACCTGGCCAAAGAAATGTTTTTAATTTATACTTGGATGGTGTCAATGTGGAAGACAGCTGATCCCAGTAGCATAAAAATTAACAAGTTAAAGCAAAATGGATCAGATAAAAAATGCAGCAATTAACAGATAATCATAAAACTGCCCATAAAGCTGCAGAACATTTCCCTCTTAAACTAAGTAACTAGCAACCACCAATGCCTTGGGAAATAGAGATGTTCTAAGCTGGTACCAGAATGAAACAAGAGTCTCTGCCAACCAGATCTCATAAGTTCAGTCTCTGCTGTGGCTTCAAACTGGCTAGACAGCATCTTCATTAGAGATGCCATTGAAGTTTGGAATTAATGGTTTCGGAATACAATGTTTCCCTGTTTATAATGCCCAAATGTATTAAAGGAATGTCCTTGCCTCATAATGTAAAACGAGACTATTAAGATTCCCCCCCCCCTTGCTGTGCAGTCTATATTCATCAGACAAAGGTGCTGTAAGTCAGTAGCTGCTGTTTGCTCAGTTCTCTGATATCAGTCAGTTTAACCCCTTGAAACCATCCTTCTCTGCAATTGACCAGAAGTTTTTAACATGAGAATATAATTTACAGGACAGTACCTTGGCTTCTCGGGATGTGGGTGGCGCTGTGGGTTAAACCACAGAGCCTAGGACTTGCCGATCAGAAGGTCAGTGGTTCGAATCCCCGCGATGGGGTGAGCTCCCATTGCTCAGTCCCTGCTCCTGGCAACCTAGCAGTTCGAACGTATGTCAAAGTGCAAGTAGATAAATAGGTACCGCTCTGTCGGGAAGGGAAACGGCGTTTACGTGCGCTGCTCTGGTTCACCAGAAGCGGCTTAGTCATGCTGGCCACATGACCCGGAAGCTGTACGCCGGCTCCCTCAGCCAATAAAGCGAGATGAGCACCGCAACCCCAGAGTTGGTCACGACTAGACCTAATGGTCAGGGGTCCCTTTACCTTTGCCTTTACCTTTACCCTGGCTTCTGAGCAATCCCTTGGGACTGGGAATGTCAAAATTTCAAGAGGTTCATGTACCAAAGGCATTCAGTATGAAATCTGACCTTTGAAGCAATTCATGAGTCTAACTAGGGGTGGTTTTAAACACAAATGCACAATCACTGTCTCCACTTGCATCTGCATAGGAGTAGGAAAAAACTGAAGTCTGACCATAGCAACAGACATTTCTCTTGGGTGGCATCTCCTGCCTGTCTGGTCAGTGGGTGATAGCACCATCACCGCTGCTGCTGGAGTTGCCTCCCCACTCTTCTACTCTATAGTTACCAAGGATGTGCTTGTGTTCCAGAATAGTAACATGCATGCGCAAAAAACATATACATGAGTTCAGAACATTCAGAATAAAATTGGGTTTTCCCAGAGCCTTCTGCAACGATACTTGCAATTGCTGATTAGAGTTCAAATTGAACTGAGAAAAGTTGACCTATCACTACTTTATAATGCCACAGGCATAGAAGCTTACCAAGGTGAAATATTTGGGCCCATCACATAAAAATACAGCAGTTGTCATGCTTTGTGTTGAGGCAATGGGGGTTACTTTTGAGTAAATTGCATGGTTCATGGTATTTTTTTGGGGGGGGGTGTATCTAAGGAAAAGCATAGCTCATTTTGCAATGCCGTGTTCAAAAAATCCCGATGACATCTCTTCAAATCCTGGGAGCTTTGCAGCTTTATGACAGGTATTCTAGCAAGATTCTTCATTAAAAAAAACCCGTTTGATGCAACCAAATTCTTCCAGTCAAGAGTCATGGTATGTGACTCTTCTCTATCCTGCTGCACCTCTGCGTTCCCTTCTAGCAGGAAGTAATTTGCAGGTCTTGGTGTCAGAATTACTAATGAGCATTCCAAAATAATTTTGTTTTTACATATATATAATGTACTCTTGGAATAATAAAACTGTTTTGGGTAATGTTTTGGACCTTTCTACATTTGTTTGAAATTGTAACTTTAATCTAGGAGACGCTTTGCTGATAAAAGCGTCTCCAGAAAGAGAGCTTGTCTTAAAATAATTCCAATACCGAGGAGGAAAAAAACTGGTACGCCAAACCAATATTTGTCTTCCTGTTTTTGGACACAAGGCTGTGTGTGTCTCTGAGAGGGCTTTCAGAGAGCCCCTTCTTCTCATATGGGCTAATCTGACAGGCAGACTGTGGAGAAACCATCCACGTAAAGTTCCCTGGAGTGGGGCTCAATGAGCACAGCTGAACCAGGTCAGGAAAAGTGCAATGCACTTTTAATGCTTATATATTCCATGGAAAGTATGAGCCTGCATGGTCTTTTCCTTAGCTGCAAGGGTTTTAGGCTCCTTGACATTTCTCTTTTTCTTTAGGCTTTTTTCCTGGAGATTAAGAGCTGTTACTTTGGGGCTTTTGAAAGACATTCAAGCAGTGATCTTAACAGCATCAAATTTTGTGTGGTGAATATGTTGCTTGAATCTTCTTTCTCAGGGGTCAGCAAACTTTTTCAGCAGGGGGCCAGTCCACTGTCCCTCAGACCTTGTGGGGGGCCAGACTATATATTTTTTTGGGGGGGGTGAATGAATTCCTAGGCCCACAAATAACCAGAGAAGCATTTTAAATAAAAGGACACATTCTACTCATGTAAAAACACGCTGATTCCCAAACCATCCATGGGCCAGATTTAGAAGGCGATTGAGCCAGATCCGGCCCCCTGGGGCCTTTGCCTACCCATGTTCTTTCTTGTGATGAGATAGGGAATTTACCACATTAAAGTGACTCCCCCTCCCTTTTTAATGACTTAGTAAATTCTAACTCTCATTGTATGAAGGTTCATTCGGTGAATATATTCACAATGGCAACCTTTTGGTTATCATCAGGCAAACCGTGGTTACTACTAACTACAAGTTGGCTCCAAATCAGAGTTGCAAAGTTGGTGGTTTCTAGTTCAGATAATCTCAATAACATTTCCGAAACACCTCAGTCACCAAAACTCCAGCGTATCCTTCCTGCCTAAAATAATAAATTAACATAAAATAAAATAAAATAATTCACTCCCCCTGCTCCTCAGTGCCAAAAAAGAGCAGAAGTAGCCCCACTCTCCAAAGGTTCCCAACAGTTAACCCTCATTTTCCAGGTCCAGGCAACCTGTAGTTTGTGTGAAACAAGAACCATAGTGGGGAATCAGAAGTGTTTGAGGACAGGAGGGAACAAGTGTGTGTGTGGCCGAACACAGTGGTTTGGTGATGTCATCTAAAACTAATCCAGTGTGAAAATGATGCAATTAATAACCTGTCATTATGACTGCAACATCTGCAAGTGAGCTATGACTCATCCCTAATAATCACATAAGAAACCAGCTGCAGAACTTGCTGTGTTGATAACTGTTCAAGTGGCTGTTTTACATACAACAGAAAGCAGCAATGTGAAAGGTTGCATTTATGCCAGTATGCGCTTCTGGAATAGAAAACATGAAGCAATAATTTGAAAAATTATTGAGCATGGGCGAGATGCCTCATCCTCTACAATCAATTAAAGTTCCCATATGCTTAAACAACTTATGAGCACGTGTTCTGTGGAGACCATGTTTTGAATGCCATAGTCTTCAGCCGCTAAGCTACGCACTTCCTTAAACTTAGGATCCAAGCTTGTGTGTTTAGCACATCTTGCTGCTGTGACACTAACCCCAACTCTGGCAAGCCTTTTGGTTGATGTGAAGCCTTCCGATGCCTATAGAAAGTAGTCTGTTAACTGTAATGGCCTGAGGATCCAGCCCTTTCTCTTTCACGCAGGGCTCCGTGATGCAGTCATTATAATTACGTGTATGTGCAGTCTGCCTCCTTTCCTCCCTGTCTGCCTGCATGTAGGACCTCTTGTTATATTGAGTATAATAACGGGTCCAAGGGCCTCTTGCTTCCTGCCCTCAGCCCCCTGCCTGGCTGAGAGTAGGTCTTGTTGTTACCGTCAGTGTAATTATGGGTGTTTGGCCTCGCTCGCTGCGCCTAAGGTGTAATTTACTTTATATAAAGTGTGGTTCCACCCCTCCGAAGCTGTTGCACTCCAGCTGCTTGTCTTGTGTGTAAATTGTTGCTATTCTGAGTGCCAGGAGGGAGCAGGAAGGGGCTCTGAGGGCGGGGGGAGTGAACAGGTCTGTGGTTGAACCGGGAAGGGGGGAGGGATGCTAAAAAGAGGGAGAGGAAAGATTTGCAGGTCCAATACCCACCACCACCAGCACCCCGAGTCCCGGTGTGATTTCAGTGAATCTATGCTCTGGTCATTAGTGTGTGATTATTCCATTCCCTTAGAACAGGCCCCGATTCACCCAATAAAATTCCTTCATTGTAGCAAGTGGTTTGCTGAGATAAGGCAGGTTTCCTTTGCACACTTTTGCTACTGTACTATACAACTGGCTACACACAGGAGCGCCAACATGGATTTATTGGGCTCATCGCACTGTGTGTGGATTGGATCTAGGGATGGGGGAGAAATTTGGTTCAGTTCTCACTTAAAGGCAAACCTAGCTAATTCAGCAATACTGAAACATAGCCATCCTTCAAAACGCACACTTCGCAGAATTTTGCTAAGCAATCTCTCAGCTCAATTAAAGTATACAAAAATGCATCTACTAAAGTGTGCATAAGGATGCATATCTATTAGTGAAAATAACACATATGCTTTGTATGTTAGAGGAAATTGCTTGCAAAAAAAGTGTATATTGGGCAAAATTAGGTACAGAAATGCATATTCAGAGAAATATGCACTAAATTGCTGATGAATTTTCATGAGGAATAGATAGATAGATGAGGAAACTCGGAAATTGATGTGGAAAATGGAGCTTAAGACCTGAAAAACAAGAAATGGAGAGGAACCAAAATTGACAAAGTCCTAATTGGACCCTCCACTTCACCCACAATCTGCTGCCTATTTACCTATTATATGGGCTGTGATTTATTCACCTATATACTTCTGTTGCCCCAGCCCCATACTTTCTCTCATGGAAGGAGGATAGGGGGTAGGCAGAGCAGCAAAACAGCAAGGAGGGGGAAAGAGGAAGGTCCTAGCGGGCCTACTCCCCCTCCCAAGAGGTGATGTGTGGCCGGCTGGGGGCCTGAGCATACTCTATGCCCCTTACAGCAGGTTAAATTTGGCCAAAAAAACCCCAAGCCCCTGTGTATAGGAATGCTGAAGCTGCAGTTAGTATCTATGGGGGAAACCCATGTTCACATGCATACAAACAAGATAAATACCATTAGAGGTGATCAGCAGCATACACAGAACACAAGAGATCTCACAAGACTTCAGCAAGATATTGAAAGATCTCACCAGAAGTCAGTGCCACTGTTGGCATTTTGTGGACACTGTTGCACTACACAGGTAAGAGAGGCATGGTGCTGGCCGTGAGGAGGTAGCAAGGGGGCAAGGTGGCAGCAGGGATAGCAGCACGTTCCCGCTTTGCCTC
The DNA here is from genome assembly GCF_964234715.1 of Podarcis melisellensis. Lineage (NCBI taxonomy): Eukaryota > Metazoa > Chordata > Lepidosauria > Squamata > Lacertidae > Podarcis > Podarcis melisellensis. Next base: position 43,142,009 of record NC_138538.1, on the reverse strand, counting down.
AAGTAGTGAAGTGGAATGTGCTTTCCCCTGAGTGCGCAATAAGCAAATTTCATGGGCCTGACCAAAATCAACAACTCCTAGATGTTGCTTTCTTTTTAAGTATTGCCTTTTGGCCTTCCATCTGTCCACTAGTCAAGATCTCAGAAACAGGGCTTCCACCTTCTTTCTGGCAAGGTTCCTTTGCCTTCAACAGGTGTGTGTTGGGCAAGAAATCCAGCAGGAGCAGCTTTCCCCAACACAGAGAGCCCACAGCTGCATCTGTTACGCCAAAAGGCACTGTGTGCCAAAAGGAAAGTGGCATCGATAATTGGGGTTTGCGCATGAGATAAATTTAATTCTGAATGCCAATGGCATCCTGGTGTAAACACCCCCAGTGTCTCTCATCCACAGAACATTTCTGGCTCTTTCCTGATGGAATAAATGAGACATCAGTATTGAGCACAACTGGTTTAGTGTAAGTGACCGTGCTTTGGCATTAATGGCAAGGAGATTCTGACATCGGAGCTCTTTCTTCAGTTTGAGGCCAAACTCAGGCCGACAGAAGGGTTTATTGCAAATTAGCTTAAGAGGGCAATTGGTCAACAGACCATATACGGCCTAGGAAGCTCTCATAAGGTCAGACTCCCCGCATTTCGTAATTCACAGCTGGGGAACCTGTGGCCTTTCAGATGTTGCTGAACCACAAGTCCCATCATCCCTGACCGTTGGCCATGCTGGTGGGGGGTGGAGTATGACAACACCTGAAGGGCCACAAGTTCCCCTTTCCTGACTTAACAATGCAGGAAAAGTATCGCCCCTTATTTCTTCTTTCACCGTTCCTTTTACAAATGCATTTGTACAGTTTAACTATTCTCTTCGTTGCACAGTGCTTAATACGCATTTGAGTCGCCCTTTTGTCCTTCCCACCAGGGTACTAAAAATATGGTAATGGGATACATTTTACTTATACTTTTAATGCATCACAGCTCTGTGGCCTGGCTTAAACATAGATATATTGGCTTATTAAGTTGATATATGCACGGGCCTTGCACCTGCATGCTCCAACCTCATACTACTCCTTTCTTCTTTTCTGCATGCTGCAATACAGCACTTCTGGGGTTAATTAACTCTAGTTTTCCATTAGACCTGAGGATACTAGGTTCTTGGAATCACAGGTAGGCAGAGGCTCTTGTGCTCATGTCCTGTTTGTGGGCTTCCCAAAGCCATCTGCTTCTCTAACAGGATGCTGGGCTAGAAGGGCTGTTGACCTCAACCCAGCCAGCTCTTCTTGTGTCCAATTGGGGAAATCTTGGTTAATAGGACTGGAACAAGTCAGGATCTTGAACCAGAGTTTGAAGATCCTAGTTTGTTCCTAACCTGGTAATTAGTTTCCCACTTTGGATATAAGTAATCAAAGTGGGACAAGTGGGGGGCAAGGAAGTGGAATGGTTTTGAAGGAATGGGGATGGTTTCAAAGAGGAGTGTTCACCACCCCATTCCTTTTTGATTCCAGGCTCAGTTACGTCCACTAGAAAAGAAGTATGATAGTTACATGTAAGTCTGAAAATAAATGACATGGCATCCCATTGTACCTCTCTTCAGACCCTGGGGGTGAGAGGAAACCATGGTTAATAAACCTAAGTAACATTGGTTGTATCGTAAACCTAAGTAACATTGGTTGTATCGCAATAAAGGGGTGCCACGGGGTGCATATTAGGGCTGCACTGAAAAATTGTCCTAGTGTTTTGTTCTGTGGCCATGTTCTAACAATAAAATAGGCTCAGTCCTGTGCCTGCTGCAATGCTAAAGCATCCTGCAAATTAGTCAGTAAAATAACCCTATTTTGCAGGGTAAGAAAGCTTTGGAGGACAGGTTTTAGCACAATGCTACCTTGTAGGTACCTCTGCTTAGTAAACTGAGATTTGTAGGTCTGAACGGATAGGTGGAGTGTGTGTGTGTGTGTGTGAGAGAGAGAGAGAGAGAGAGAGAACGAACTTTAGTGAGCTATCCATCCTCTCTAATCAGGTGGGAGCTGTTGTGAGGATACTTGCATTTCAGGACTTCAGGCATCAGGTGAGCCTGCTGTCATCAGCATAAAGCAACACTTATGCTGGAACTACCTCCTGTCTTTCAGGCCAAGATACAAACACGTGCCCTTCCTCCATGCCGAATTCAGCGGTAGCACCAACTACTCCAAACTTGCCAACCTCAGCTCTTCATTCTCATAATCAGACCACAGATGTGAAGGAAGAAAACCCATCACAAGAACACTCAGCATCTTGCAGGTCCCTGGTGAATGGAACAGCGCCCTCCAAGAGGAAGTCTGAGGACAACTCTGCAGTAGCGAGAGAAGCTATAACACGTATGTCTATAACCCCAGTCTCTAACTGATAGTAAGGTCTCCTGTTTCATGAAACATTTGTCAATCCCACCTTTAAAAGTTACCAAAATCCCTCCCCCAAAGTTCACTTACTTTTGATAGGGCAATGAATTTGAGGTAGCACTCTTCTTTAGAAAAACAAAATCAGATTATCTTAAATAAAGAAGAATCTGGTGCAAGTAACGAAACTGTCAAAAATAAATTACATATGCTATTATAAACAAGATTGCTTTGCTTTCAGTAAATAAAAGGTCACCAACTCTTTACATATTGGTTCTCTGTCTACTACCTATTCGGATGACATTTTTTACTCCCTATATACAATAGAGCTGTTTGCAAAACCCTTGTCAATTACCAATGATGGGCCTTTTCTGTTTTTAGCAGTATCTAGGAATAATCTTTTTTTATGCTGTTAGTAAAGATACTGTACTGTTAATACAAATTCATTTTGAAGTGAACTTTTTAAAAAGGCTAAAGGTATGTTTATAGTTTATCATCCTGCTGATTTCCTTCACCATTTCCATCCAGAACTGTTGCACAGCTGGGCGTGAGTCCGCAAATGTGCAAGAAATAAGCAAAGGTAACATTATAGTTCCTCCCATTTTCAGAGATCTTCAAGTTGTCTAGAGATGCATACACCAGTTTTGCATTTGTAGAATCATGGAATCGTAGAGTTGGAAGGGACCCAATGGTCATCTAGTCCAACCCCCTGCAATGCGGGAATCTCAGCTAAAGCATCCATGACAGGTGGCCATCCAACCTCTCCTTTAAAACCAACAAGAAAGGAGAGTCCACAACCTCCCAATGGAGACCATTCCACTGTTAAACAACTTTGACTTTGCTCCCTGCTAAGAAAATGTCTTTCGAATATCAGTCAATGACTGAGGCACTTACGTAGCCCACAAAACTCTTCTGCTTCCAAATCTTTCCTGATTATAAGATGGTAATATTTTCAATAATAAATTCTTTGTTCCTCTAGTGGTAGGAACTCATTTCTGGATCTTCATGCCATGTTCTTAAATGTCTGTTTCTAATTCCAGTAGATACATGATTCTTTAACTGGAAATACAAAAACTAATTATCGCCCACTTTCTGATTCCCCCACCCCCTTTCTTGCACTCACTTGTGGCTGCATAGAAAAAAATTGAAGTGTGACCAGGATACAACAGCTGTCATTTAGAAATCTGAAGAACAGCCAGTACAGGATAATCCACAGAAATTTGGGGTGGACATGCACAATCTCCTTCTGTTGAGAGATTAAACTTTGATTTATACCATTCTCAGGGATGTGAAGTCCACCCTGTAGAACTAGGTGATTCCATGTGAGGTTGTCGCCATCAAGAGAGTAACTTCTTTGCATGGAGGCTGTTGAGCCAGGAAGTGCAGATGCTCCCCCACAATGCACAGCTTCCTTCAGCAGTCAATGCAAGCACACACTGACTTGTGTGAAAGTTACTTGATATACAGGTGCACAAAGCTCTTTTGTCCTATCTCTATCACTGCCATCTATTGATGCTGCTTTTAGGTAGGGAAGCCCTCCAGCTTTACCTTCAGGTAGAGGTAGGCATTTAGATTAAATGTTCAAGAAACAGGTCATCTAGAAGCATCATTCCAAAGTGGTGATGCCATGGGTCTTGGGACACAGATCTGTGTCGAGATAAAGTAGCACCAGAAGCTACTTTGAGGGCCAGACTGCACATTACAGGTTAACACACGTCATGGTAGCCTGATAACCCTTTCCCCCCCTGGAAGCTTTGAGAGGGTGCTAGTACGACCATAGTGGCAGAGGCTAGCACCCATCGCCTCTCTTTTCTGCTCCCAATGGCACCTTCCATAAGTAGACAACAGGAAAACAAGGAAGGGGAGATTGTCCTACCCTAAAAAGACTGATCCCTTCTGGGCACTAACATGCCCTTTCCTCCCTCAAAGGCTTTTCCTCATTTAGGAAAATACTTTGGGCGAGTTCTGCAAATCATTTGTTGTGCAGGCATATATATAGAACAAAAGGTTACTGGGGAAAGGGTACTAGAAACACTGTCGTAATGAAACTGTGCAATTCTGAAGCCACATGCTTGCCTGAGAGCATCTGGTGCTGGGCTGCTTGCCTGTTGACATTCTGCATTCATGAGTCACTCTGCAGCCATGCTGCACCCTCTGCAGAGAGGGAGCTTTCAGCAGCTACGCTCCCAGATGTTGCGCCTCTGCTGTAGGTTTTTACACACACACATATCGCCTCAAACCACTCCCTGAGGTGTCTTCCTCGAACGAAAATTCCTTGAAGGAGAGATCTTTTTCCTTAGGAGAAGCTTTTGATTTTGCAAGCATGCTATAAAGTGTGCTTTTCCCCTCTGCCACAAAGAACATTACTGAGAGCAAGGTTTTTGCTCCGCCATGATCTGACCTAATGTGCATCTCCATATTCAAGTGGAATTGTTTGTGAATCATTTGTCACAGTATCGTCATGGCTAGGTCATCCGAAGTAGACCTCTCATCTTTAACTGGCAATATCAGTGTTGGTCTTGTGCTTCCATTTAAGCCACTCCAACTTAACACCATTTGGGATCCTATTTTGCATTCTTCTGAGCTAGCAGAGTGGGGATTATTGAGAATAAAACCATCTAGACAAAATAGGTTTGTCTAGAGCGATAATGGAGAACTTCTGACTTGCAGACCAAATTAGTCCTGCCAGGCCTCCCTGTTTGCTCTGTAATGTCATTTTGGCCAAGCTATCATGAATGTCATCAAGTTTGGGGCAGGTAAAGGTGAGGCTGGGCTGAAGGGAGTTTGCAGGTACTATGGAACAGCTGATTTGCAAAGCCTGGGTGTACAGTACTTTGCAAGCCCAGCTGATCAGCTGGTCATTGATGCCTGAAAAGCACAGTGCTTCTGAAGCTCCAGTGATCAGCTGATCATCAGGGCTTCCATGCACAGCGCTATACAAAAATATGCATCACTGGATGTCACTGCGACATCAACTGTTTGTCAGGCTTGGTCCCTGGAGGCGGGGGGGAGATAAAGATCCAGTTCCCCATCCCTGATCTAGAACAAGTCCTAGCTACCTTACAAGAGTACAGTGGTACCTTGGGTTAAGTACTTAATATTCAACCTAAAACTGTTCTTAACCTGAAGCACCACTTTAGCTAATGGGGCCTCCTGCTGCTGCTGCACCGCCGGAGCATGATTTCTGTTCTCACCCTGAAGCAAAGTACTTAACCCGAGGTACTATTTCTGGGCTGCCGGAGTCTGTAACCTGAAGCGTATGTAACCAGAAGCGTATGTAACCTGAGGTACCACTGTATGACTAGAGTAACCAGATCAAAGGAATACTCATTGCGTTAATGCATCCACCAGATTACGACACTTCTGTTAGTTCTGGAACTTGAGTCGGAACTTTTTGCTGTGCAGGTAGGATCATCACTCTTTAGATGGTATTGGGTAGGGAGAGGCCAAGATGTTGAGTTTGTTTCATTACTGTACAAACATTCCCTTAGGAACCTAGGAAGCTGCTTTGCAGTGTGTCAGACATTTGGTCTGCCTAGCTCAGTACTGTATACAGTACATTGACTGGCAGTGGCTTTCAGTCAGGAGTTTCTCCCAGCCCTACATGAAGAAGCCATTGTAGATTTGACCTGGGACCTTCTGTTCTATTGTTGAACTACATCTCAAAAGTGATGGTCCTTCTCCTGAAAAACAAAACCAAGTCTACTCCAAATTGAAAGAACAAACATGTTTCTGGTGATGCAAGGCTCCATTTTCACTATAATTGGGGCTGTGTGCTGGTCATGGATGTGGCCAAAAGTAGACGTGGCCAGTCAGCACCTTTTCACACACATGCACAAGCACACAGGCCCCCTCCTCTGCTGATCTATGCAAATTATTTCCTCTTCCCTGCTCCTCAAATGATAAGGGCCAATTTTGCAGCCCTAGCTCAAACCTCTCAGCCCACCTCAGTGCTGTGTCCACTTGACTATTTTTTTGCTGCTACTGCAGCTGGAGGAGGAGAAAAGCACAGAGAGTAAAGAAAGAGCTGCAAGTGGAGGAGGCCATTTCCCCATCCTTTGGACCCCACGGGAAACTCCACAAACCTGCTGCACCTGGAACTGGGTGTGAAAAGTGCAGCTGAATGGGACCCAGCTGTGGATAGCCTGAGGAAGTAACATCCACCTTGAGCCTGACCATAAAGAGCAAATCTGGAGTGCGAGACTAGGGTGATGTCTGCCGTTTCCAGGATCTCTTCTCATTGTGAGACTTCTGTGGGTCGGCTGAGAGTTTGTTCAGACCCTGGGTGAGAACCCAGAGGCTGTGGGGGGGGGGAATGAATTGATATATTATCAATATATATTGATACATATCTATATATATTGATACATATCAATATATATTGATATGTTATATTAGTAACTTTGCATCAATGTAACATTTTTATATGTAATTGCGTGCTATAATATTTTTGTTTAACTTGTCTGTTTTTGCTTCAGTTTTCTGTACACTGCTTAGAGATATTTTAAATACAGAAATTAAATCATCATTACTGCCCAAATCAATGGGGTTGGGTGTGTTGTTGCTTTTTTGGCAGAGCAGAAAAATCTGCTTGAAGGGGGGTCAGATCAGATGTTGGTCACCCCGGCTTTAAATAAATAAATAAGCTTGGCTTAATCCCTCCCTCCCGCCCCCATATTTTTTTCCTTCAGAAAACAGGACCAAAGGATTATGAATAGAATATGTGTGCAGCTCCTGTTCACTTTGGTGAGCTTGCATAAGGGAAGCTCCCTGTGGATTGTATCAAATGGGTCTTCAGGCTACTTGGCCTTTATTCACCCCTGGAACAGAGAAAGCTTTTGAAACGGTCCAGGTTGCTAATGGTGAATTGGGTGTTGGCCTGGTTTGAGAAAGGAGACTGTGTTGAAAAGTCAGGAAAAAAACTATAATAAATGGCTGAGAATGAAATTCTTATCATCAGTGGAATTCCCACCTGTAATTATCTGATTAGGGGATTCACCACTCTATAATTTCATCCCCGAAATAATGATGATTATAATGGTTCACTCATGCCACTGCAGTTAAGGTCATGTCAGTGTGTGAACCCATATTCTCATGGGCTCAATTTGAACTCAGCTGGTGAAATTCATTCTTAGCCTTAAGCAGAAACTGAAAACGAGGCAGATGTGCATATAGCAAGGAGTCTCTCCCTCTTAGAAAAGTTTTAACTAGCGATAAAGCTTTTGCTCCCGTCATGTTGCAGATAAGGAGCTATAGGTGTGCTTGGATACTGCAACCATTAGCATTGAGCAAGAGACTTGTGCAGTCACTGATTGTCCTGCTGCCATTAGCATGCTAATGTGCGGCTTCTGAGGTCAAAAGGTAGGGGAGAAACCGTACAACTGGCATTCTGTCAGAATGAAAACCTCAGCACAAAGTGTTTTCAAAATGCTGATCGTTGCACACTCAGGTCGTGGATAGGTCAAAACCTTTATTTTACAGACTGTTGAATTTGAAAAGGCTTTGTGTTGGAAAGGGTTATGTGTATGCAAAGGGAACTTCCGCTGGTAGGATAGTGCCTCACCATGTCACAATATGAATGAGAAAAGTGTGGTGTAGGGAGTGGGACATTGGGTTTGGGCAGAGGACAGCAAGGTTCAAGTCCTCTTCTTAAGCCCCATTCAGCCATTTTCCTGCACACCGCAAGAGCAGGTAGGGAGACCAGGCCTTGCTCAATGACGCTGTCCCTCACATTATGGTTGTGATGACCTGTCCCTTCAGCTCTCCATTCCTTTGGGCTGAATTTCTGCTCTGGGGAGTCTTCTCTATTCATGGTTTTTCAAGGTTCTGATTCATGTGGGAGCTTCCACAAGTATAGGAAGCTTTCACTTTGCAGGCCATCACCCTGGAACATGCACGCCGTGATGGGGATGGGGGGAGAGATAAGTGTGTTTGTGGGTGCTCTTCCCTCCCAACCTGCCCTCTTCAGCACACCTGATTAAGGGCTCTTTTCTATTTGCCATCTCTAATCCTATAATGATCCTCCCTCCCTCCAGGTACGGTTGTCAGTGACTATGCTTGGCATTGAAAATGATCTTGGCAACTATAAACAGTGACAGTGTCTGCCACCTGTCCATCCAATGTCCTTTGGGAATATTGACTGAAAAGTAGTATAGACGTTTCATAAGTAAATAAAAAATAGAGAGTGATTATTCATAATCATGATTGCACTCATTGGCCAGCAGTTTCCCTCTCCTGAGCATGAACTCTTGAGCAGAAGAATAACCCTTCCTATGACCCTGGCCCTACCATTCCAGTTCTATGCAAAACCACAAGATAACTAGTATATCCATGTTCATTTTATGAGGCCTTTATTAACTACCAATAGCTCTGGTTCACTGAAGAATCCTCTCTTGCTTAGCCTCATGTACAGGTGTGGTATGTATGGGAAGAAGAAATGCTTTGCTTTTCTGTAATATTTGTAATATTTCCGTGCATTTTTGTATTACAAATACTTCTGCAATATTTGTAATATTTCCCTATAAGCCTTTAATGAGTCAGCTTTCCTATACAGTGGTGCCTCGCAAGACGAAATTAATCCGTTCCGCAAGTCTCTTCGTCTTGCGGTTTTTTCGTCTTGCGAAGCACGGCTATTAGCGGCTTAGTGGCTATTAATGGCTTAGCGGCTTTAAGAAAAAGGAAACCAACTCGCAAGAACTCGCAAGATGTTTCGTCTTGCGAAGCAAGCCCATAGGGAAATTCGTCTAGCGAAGCGACGCAAAAACCGAAAAACACTTTCGTCTTGCGCGTTTTTCGTTTTGCGAGGCATTCGTCTTGCGGGGCACCACTGTATAACGTCTGTCATTCGTCTCTTAATGTGAGTGACCTCACAAGCTTCCTGAGCAGTGGAACAAATAATAATTGAAGATAACTAGGTGGCCATTCTGGTGCTTTGCCATTCTAAAATGTTGGCTCCTGATCCAGAGATGCCCTCTTACCACCATCAAACTAATATTGGCATCCTACTGTATCTGGCAGATGTCTCTATTGGCAGAGCCAAGCTCAGATCCAGGAAATGGCAGCTGTGTTTCTTGGTGCCTACAATTCCACCTCTTTTCTCCTTGAGTCCATGTGTGTCAAAATAGAATCCTGTGTCAACTTAACACCCTCTGGTAGGTTACCCATGCTAGAGAAACCAAGATTGCCTTTTTGCCACCTACTGTGCATTGCTTTGCTCCCCCACTATCATGAGACAAGAAACATCTTGTGCTGGAAGGTTGTGCATGATGCTTTCAGTATGACTCAGTCCTGGCCCTTTTCATCCCAGAAACTCAGGAGTCCTGTCCAGCTGACACCCCAAAGAGAATGCAGCGTCTGTTCCCTGGATTGGCTCAAGATAATTTCTGCTCTCAAGCCTTTCTGCTGAATCACCGCGTGTTTACAGATCAGAGAGGGGAGAGAAATGTAAAGTCTAGCAGAGGGAAAAAACAAGCCCTAGCTTGGAGGGATGAGGTGAATGTGTGGCAAGTTATTTGTTTGGGGGCCAATCACGTCATTTTCCTTAACCCTATCCTGATCTGGATAGTTAGTTTATAAACTGAAAATCAGAAACGTATGCAAGAGGTTGCAGGTTCCAATGGTGCTTGCATATCCCCAAATATATATCTTGGCTAAGGCCATTCAAATTATTGTTTCCACTGCCAAACTGCAGTTTGTAATCTCTTGCATTTAGGAGTAGTTGACACACTTTACATTCATGACTGTCGCTTCGGTAGTGCTAGAAATAAGGGGGAGACCTGACTTCCTTCACTCCTTTTTTTTAAAAAATGTCTAAAAATTGGAGAGAGTTGGGGGAGGTGGATTTTGGGAATTTTATTTTTTCCTCTTTAATGGTGGCTTTAATGGTGGCTTTGGGCAAGTTACTCACAATTTTGCGTCACTTCCCAATTTCTCTTTAAACTAATTTTTCTGTATATTTACATTTCAAGTAAGAATGCTGCAACATCATTAAATGATGCCGCCAAAAATTAGTACAGCACCTCCACTTAGATCTGAGCAAGAACTGCTTCCTGGTGGGCTGGTGTACATGCCTTGAAACCTTCCAGTGCTGAATATGTGGCAGAGCAGTGGGAGGTCTTTATTGTACACAGGCCTCCCCCTGTCTTACTGCTGCCGCCATGCATACTGTGTAACCTCTCCTAAAGTCAACGGAGCTACTATGATACAACCGGACAATGGTCTGTAATCACAATTGTTCTTCATTCTTGAACAGTTTGTGGTTGAGGCTCGGAGGGGGGTGGGGGATCCCAGGCCAGCAGATGCATGCCATTCATAGCAGAGGTTTGGCTGGCTCTGCCCAGAGAGGAGACTGCAGCTTCATAAAAGGGAAAGGTCCATGTCCCAAGGCTCCAAACGTAGGCTGAAGACCCCCAAAGAAGTTCTGCTCTCCTCCCCACCACCAAGGAAGAGCAAAAATTGATTTTAGGAGTCTAGAACGTCTCTGTTGTCCAAGCAAATGGCCAGCATGGTTTCCCTTTTGTTTTCTGCTGTGATCCTGTGCTTGTGTTTCTGGGAGATGGTGTTACTGGTTTGTTTTTGTTTTATTACATATTTTGTGTTCTCGTTTTGCATTTTTATGTATTTTTGTGAACCGCCCTGTGATCTTCACATGGAGGGAGGTATACAAATTTAATAATTAAATAAAATAAGTACAATTCCACATAAATAGCCAGGGGGACCGTCCCCCCCCTTTAAATCCCCATTGTCATTTGGAGACTTGAATGAGCTATTGGGACCAAACATTTATTTTCTAGGGAAGAGACACACAGCTAACTCTTGACTTGCCATTGCATACATTCAATTTTCACATGTGTTACCATTCAGTACAATAATAGCCTGTATTTCGGAAGTCGCAGCTTATTTTGCCACTTGGTTACTGTGGATATGTGAATGTTCAAGAATGTACAGTATGTGATGTTAACCACATTTCCACTTGATAGCTAGTATAATTTTTGTTTGTTTTTCAGAACTCATTGAAGTAAAAAAGGTGTGGGAGGGGGAGGAATAATCAGTTAAAACTACTATTCCCTGAGGAAAATATTGGGTTTACTTTATTTCACATTTTTTATGGATTTGTGTAATACACAGGTAAGAGCTCCTATAATCTTCCTCCCCCACATTTCTACACACACTTATGAAAAAGCAATGCCAAGGCGCACAAAGACATCTTTTAACCACAGGGAATGGTCAGTACAGAAAACAAAAGGTTCAAAGTCAACAGCATTCCCAAAAGGCCTCAGACATTTTAGAATGGAAGCCACTTGGGGTTTTGGTATTATTAAAATACCAAAAGAATAACCAAGGTGACTGGCAAAAAACAAAAACAAAACCCCAACAAGAAAGAATTCTCAATGCTTCTGAGGGCAGTGTGGAATCCTAGATATATTTCTGTCAGAGCTGCATAGGCATTATGTTCCATAATCTTTCTCTTCCTCCCTAACAGGTCAGCCCCAAAGCCGAGTAACTGTCCGGACCCCTCCAACCTCGACTTTGATCCCCCTGCTGCAGAATGGTGCTGGGCATGTGTCAGACCTCAGTGCTTCTAACGGCGAAGCTGGGAATGGTGCCTTGTGCTCTGAACGCAGCTCACTGTCGGGCTCCCAGAAGCCTCATCGGAAGCTACAGTCTCATCACTCCATCAACAGCCAGATCAGTAAAAAGAGCAAAGGCAGCTCCAAATCAGCATCATCTCAGATACCTACTGAGGCACAGGAAGGTACCTCTCCCCATACCTTAATATTCTTCAGCTAGTGCTAGAGTTTATTTGGTGCTTTGTTCATCAGGAGGAGAGTAGAAAGCACCACCACACCAGTGACTGGATGGTAGAGAATGTGAAGGTGGAAACACTGATGCTCCTTATTACTACTTTTTAGTATATACACTACCTGTTTTGTTTCCAGACACATGGAGTGGGTCAATGCCTGCATTAAGATGCATGTCTTATCCATAGGAGATATTCTAACCCGAGTTCCAGTTCATGCAGTTACGAAGCCAATGATTCATTAGACAGACATGACTGGACCCCAGCCAGCCAGCAAGCCAGCCAGGGTCCACAGAGTCTCAGTGGTAGGACTGGAGAATGGTCAGCTTCCATGCAACAGAGGGCAGATTCAGTGGAAGGATGCAGGCAGCAAGTGGAAGCCAAGACAAGATCAGGGGCAGTTCAATAGGCCTGAAGAAATGGGCCAGAGAGAGAAGAAAGCAAAATTATGGAGATGGATTTAAGAGTTGCTATTCTCACAACTCTTGTTCAGTGTCTGAAACAATTTGATGACATGCACATGTTCATTTGCATTAGCTTTTGAACCTGTATACATTTCCCTCTTTTAGGATTTAGTTACTTTAGATACCATAGCAGCTGTTGGTTCTTCCTTTTAGGACTTGTGTATGATTCATCCAGATTCTTCATCTGGTCATATGGCAATTGCAGAGACATGCAGCCTTCACAAGGGAGGTGGACATATCATCCTTTGGGGGGCTAGTGGCGGTACAGTCTCCAATACTTTCCACTGCGCACTAAAGCAGGAGTGGGAAATGTTTAATGGGGAGTTGTCCCCTGGTTCCCTTTACTATGAAGCTGCTGAGTGGCCCTTGCTTGAGAATTGTGGCGTTGTGTGGCGTGCTGAATTTTGCCCTGCAGTTGTTGGCTCTAATTGCTATAACCATTTCTGCCTTGCGCATTCACTATTGGCCAAACATCTGGAGGCTGTATGCCAGTAGTGGGTGTGGCCCAAAGTAAACATGGCCACTTCAAGGGCCAGATCAGGCTCCAAAACTAGGGGCTGGCATCCTGGCTTTGAAAAAAGAGAGACTGGAAGGGGTGGGGGAATGCTCCAAATCAGCCCTTGCAGTTGCACGTCATTATTTTTGCAGCTGCAAGAGGCCGGCCACTGTTTCTCGGCAAGAGACCTCAAGGGACTGTTGATGCCAGCGAGCCAGTAGATGAACTCTCGCTATCTGTTCTCCCTTTCAACCAGTTGTGGGGCACCTGGCTTATGACGGGATCTTCTCTGGAAGAGAGAGGATTTCTAGTTACGTATGTTCAAATGAAGGTTCGGGCCTTAATTCATGTCACTGTACACAGTGTTGATGTTAACTTTCCCTAGCTGGCCAGGCTCACAATCTCATGACTGCTGAAGAGATTCCTAAGTGATTTCTCCCTAGCCATAGCATCCCAGATAATCACTGACTCTCATCCAAGTGTCTGCAGCATCTTCTTTCACCAGACTGGCCCCAGATGCCTTGATATACTGAAATGCAACATTTGTGCTTTTCTTAGCATCGGCAGATTTTTGGAGCAATGCCTTTGCAGAATGCTATGCACAATGGTATCTTCTGTTTCTTCCTGTCTTCTGACTCTGGTGCAATCACTTCTCTCCATGCCTGGTTTCAGCTTCCCACACTTGGCTCTCTTTTGCTTGCTTTTTGATATTCTCTTTTCTTTCTGCTTCCAGATTGCTGTGTCCACTGCATCCTCTCCTGCCTCTTCTGCGAGTTCCTGACCCTCTGCAACATCATGCTGGACTGTGCCACTTGTGGCTCCTGCAGCTCCGAGGATTCTTGCATCTGCTGCTGCTGCTGCGGCTCTGGGGAATGTGCCGATTGCGACCTGCCATGTGACATGGACTGCGGCATTATCGATGCATGCTGTGAGTCGGCTGACTGCCTTGAGATCTGCATGGAGTGCTGTGGCCTGTGCTTCTCCTCCTGAGACATGCAGCCAGATCTCATGCCCTGAATATAAACTGAATGTGCGGGAAACCTTCACAACGAGGTCTCTCCACTGTTCTCCCCCACCATCCAATAATCTGAATCCAAAGAAGCGATGTTTGAAACAGCAGATGAGCCCTGCGGAGGGGACCAAAATTCTGGGCTGCAGAACTGCTTGGGAACAAGATGTGCAGGATTCTTGTAGGACAAGTGGTGGGTGTGCTTGCTTTATCTCTCCCCTCCCACCAGATTCCTCCCAATGGCAGCTGGGGGAGAGGAGTGTTCCTGCTGCCTGAGCCAAGAGCAGACAAAGATTAGCTGCACATCCAGCTAAGTTGCTTGGCCGGGATCTGGAGCAGTCACACGGAGCCCAGAGATGGGCATGATGTGCTGCCTGGGTCTAGCGTGCCAGTAAGCTGTGCCACCTACTGGCCGTCGGGTCCTGCTGCTGTTCGACTCCTGGGTATTTCTCCCCTTAGTTCTGGTGCTTTTCATTTGGCAAAAGTGCCTTAAGTGTACTGATGTCAACTAGCTGGCAGCCTTGCTCTCTCCTGGCTGGCCACTGAACATCTCCGGCGCCCAAGAGGATGGCAGCTAGCCTAGTGTGCCAAGATGGAATGTTTTCATGCAGCTGCTCTGGGCTGATCCCTGGCCCTGTAGCAGAATTCTTCCAGTGGCAGAAAGAAAGGAAGCCAAAGCCTCAGAGCAGCCCCTAATCCCATGAGAAAGTGACTTGTGAGCAGCCCCTCCACAATTGTCAGCAGCCAGGAGCTGACCTGTTCTGTGAACTTTTAAGAGGACTCGTATCTCATCCCTAATTCCCCTCCCCCAATCCTTTAGTCAACCTTTTGCAGTGGACATATCGGTGCTGAGATTAGACAGTCCCATCCAGTCATCTCCATACACATTCAAGGATTTTGATGACATATCTGGTGTTTGAATGCAATACTTTTAAAGGAGCTTTTTCATGAGGATGTACTTCATAGGTGTGGAAGGGGATAACTGGAGCCTCATTTCCGTGCCTTTTCCCCACAGCAGGCAAACACTAGGCCTAATGCAAAGGCAGCGATCCATTTGATACTGGACACTGACATGACAGCCTTCCAAGAGAGCCATCCAAAATGGTAGCCTGTTTGGGGACCATAAAGGGGAACAGCAGATGCCGCTCCAAATGTAGACATCCTTCCCATGGGAGTCCTCAAATCCCTTTCAGTGATGGGTTTATAATTTGTCTTTCCATTGTTATTTGTTACTGTAAATAAAATGTTAAAAAATCACTTTGAGCCAGAGAATACTTCAGTGTTGTGTACTGGCTTTAAGGGTGAAACTACCACACACTGATAAGCAGGCACCTTTTCTGGGGTCATTTTACCCCAGTACAAATCACACACACCACATATTAAGTGCATGAAGCATTAGCTGCCATAGTGTGTTTAAAAAAACCATGCCAGTGGTGATTAATTAATAACCCCATGAACACCTTGTATTTGGGTTGTCATATCTAAGCACAAAATGTTTTGTTTCAAATAGCCTCAATTTATAAATGGAGGACCTTTTTGGGAAGACATTCTTTAAGACAGAGACATGCAGGGAGTAACTCCCAGATCAGAGCATCTGAAGTAGGACTCACTAGATATATCCCTCCCCAAAAAAACGACTGGAAAGAGCTGAAGAATTGCAGGGGTGTTGCGCTGGAATGAGTGGTTCTGACTTTGGGAGCCTCTGCACATCTCTTAATTCCTTAGCATTTAAAGATGAACGCTGTTTGGCGAACAAGGTCGTTTTGGGTTTGATTATACTGCATCCAGGAAAAAAGGTCTAGTAGCCAGACTGCTCCATTTTTTATGGAAGTGTTCAAAACTCTCTGGGTTGTGCTTCAGACTGTCGGCGGAGGCTTTGCATGATAGAATGCTCTCTGTATAAGCCCCCTTAACATGGTGCTCTCGTGAACTGGTGACACAGCTAACAAAGTCGCTGTGGGATGATGGCACCTTTACCCCCATGCTTTTGAGATCTGCTGGGAGGGGAGGGGGAGGGGAGCAGCCAAGCTCATGCTTCGGTGGTGACACTGGATAGGACATCCTTGTTTGTGGAACTCCCTGTGGAGGTACAGCTCTCCCCCTAGTCAGCTTTTTGACGTCAACTGAAAACTATCTTTTCCTTTGGGCTTTTGGGAGATAAACATGTGGAGCCCCACAGTTATTATTTTGTCTGCTGCTGTCATTCCTTATTATTGTAATATGTTTGGATAAGGAGGTCAAATTCTGCTCTGTGGTATTTTATCTGACATTTATGTAAACCGCCCTGGGATCCTATGGGGTGAAGGACAGTTTAACAATTAAAAATGATTATGGACGGTGATGATTTTAGCTCTGTCCCTGACATTGCTGGGCTGTTCCCAGCCCTTTGCATTTTGGGGGATAAGCTTCGGAAGTGGAGAGCTTCTTCTGCCTTTGTAGGTTCCTCACATTTTATATTGCAATCATCTGTGGGTTAAACCACAGAGCCTAGGACTTGCTGATCAGAAGGTTGGCGGTTCGAATCCCCGCGACAGGGTGAGCTGTGAGCTCCTGTTGCTCAGTCCCAGCTCCTGCCAACCTAGCAGTTCGAAAGCACCTCAAAGTGCAAGTAGATAAATAGGTACCGTTCCGGCGGGAAGGTAAATGGCGTTTCCGTGTGCTGCTCCGGTTCACCAGAAGTGGCTTAGTCATGCTGGCCACATGACCCAGAAGCTGTCTGCGGACAAACACCGGCTCCCTCGGCCCATAGAGTGAGATGAGTGCCGCAACCCCAGAGTCGGTCACAACTGGACCTAATGGTCAGGTGTACCTTTACCTTTACCTAACATATAATGGGTCTGGGAAGAGCTTTGAGTTAGGACTAAATGGGCAACCCCTGTGGGTGGTATTCAGTGAAGTTTTACTCAGAGCAGACCAACTGAAATTAATGAGTATGACTAAGTTAGGTCCCTTAATTTCAGTAGGTCTACTCTTGAGTAAAACAGGCACATATTTGCCATCTTCAAGGAATAATCCATCCCCACTAGATCATCTGGGCTGAGACATGGTAGAGCCCTTGGTTGACCCAGGTCTGCTGACCAGGCCTTTCCAACCCCCCTATTTTCCTGTGGGGAGGTTTTCTCTTGTGCTTATGGGAGGGATGCATTTATTCAGCACCAAGTCCTTGAAAACTATCATGGGCCACCCTCCCTCCATATTGGTGGCCATCTTGTTAAGAAAGAATAAATAGCATAAACGCTCTTCAAAATGTGAAATATGTTGGCTAATTAATTACACACATGCTAACATGTTCCTAATTAGCTTTCGCGGACATCTTATTTCCTAAAAATACCATGGCAAATAATTCGATAATAAATACCACAAAGGGAGCAAGGGAACACATTTGCAAAATATATTATTAAGCAGCTGGTTTTCAAGGGCTTTCTGAGACAACAATCCCTAAATTTCTAGACAAAAATGCCTGCAAGAAGTTTTAGAGGCCTCGCAAACAGATCACAGATTTAAATGACTTGAAGGATAATCAGAACCTCTTGGGTCCTTTGCTAAATGTTGGGTAAGCATTGCTAGGGGTCCTGAAGATCATGTCTATGGCTTTAAAATAGGAATGGGGAACCTGGGACCTTCCAAAGGTAGGACTCCCAACCCCCACCAGCCCCAGCAAGTGTGGCCTGCGGAAGCTAGGATGATGGGAGTTGTAGTTCAACAACATTCCAGGGATTAATAGGTTCTCCATCCCTGCTAAAGCAGCAATAGAGGTTAAGCCATGGGTAGGCAAACTAAGGCCCAGGGGCCAAATCTGGCCCATTCACCTTCTAAATCTGGCCCGCGGACAGTTGGGGAATCAGCATGTTTTTACATGAGTAGAATGTGTGCTTTTATTTAAAATGCATCTCTGGATTATTTGTGGAGCATAGGAATTCATTCATTTCCCCCCAAAAAAATATAGTCCGGCCCCCCACAAGGTCTGAGGGACAATGGACTGGCCCCCTGCTGAAAAAGTTTGCTGACCCCTGGGATAAGCTGTCACTGGAGCTACTCTCTTACAGTGCTCCCAGTGCCTGCATCTCCCTTCTCTCCTGCCTCTCCAGCAGCAGCAGGATTTCAGTTTCTCCCTGCACAAACAAGGTAGGAGAATTGAGCTGGTGATGTGGGAAGAACAATGGCTCCATCCTCCTTTGCTGCTTTGGACATTTTAAATATACACCCAACAACTGTGGGTGGAGTGGGCAGAGGAATGCCAGGTCACATCTGTTTACTTGAGTTTAAAATTCTGTGCCTCCCTCCATCATTGATTCCAGGGCAGTGCATGGCATGGTTTAAAACAAATAAAACACAACATGCAGAAATAACATATCAAACGGCATAAAACAATGGCAGAAACAGCAGGAGACCCACCTCTCAAAAGTACTTTATATGCTTTAAAGGCCTGGGGAAATAAATAAATGTCTCTTGGTTGCCAAAGACAACAAGGCATGCCGTAGGTGAACTTCCCTGGGGAAGGTCCTCCATAGATGGGACATCACTGCTGAAAATGTCCTTTTCCTGGTTACCACTTGCTTCCCTTAGGAGGGAAACTGTTTAATAAACCTGTTTTGTTCTCAACTCTTGTGGAACCTGACTCAGTAGTTGAAGTCCAATGTACATTCATCTGCTGGACATTAGGCCAATGCTGGACTGGTTAGAAGATACAATATCAGCTCCTTTTCTTTCTTGGCCTTGGGTGTCTCACATTACCCTGGCCAGAAACCTATCACTTAGTCATTTTCAGTTCCCAGACAGCTAGTTAGTAAATGCACCAATGACAATCCTGTCTGTCTGGTCTGCTTAGGTATATGTGCAATTTTTGCCCCCTTTTCCTTGTTTGCTCAGCCTCCCCAATCCTTCTTCTGTGCTTCTTCCACACTCTTCCTCAGTTGCTCCCCCTCCATCCCCTGCAATCCAAATTCCTTCTTTCTACATATTCCCATTCCCTTCAGAGCATCTGCTCCTTAGTGATGCTTACGCTTAACCTCTAAACCCAGAGGTTTATTTTGATTGGTTCCTTACATGCTTTGCCTTTCCGCTTAGCGCCTGTCCACGCAGCTTATCAGATGGAAGTGCAAAGGTTGCTGGCTGGACAAAGGATTCCCATTAAACTGGAATGTGCAGCTTGCAGGAGTATTTTTCAAAAAATTCTGTTGCTTAAAAGCTTTCAAGCAGCACCATGTACCTAATGCTTGGGAAGGGCTTGGTGGAGCAGGGTGGGATATGATGTGGCTGACTTGATCTCTTCCACCTTTGCGGGGAGCATCACTCTAGCCCAATTAGGAATAGACTAGCGGTAAGTTTGCCAACTAATCAGAAAAAAGCCCTGCTCTGCTTTTATGCCTTTAGCTGCAGCTTGGTCTGTGTAAATCAATCATAAAGCTTTCCCCAGTATGTCAATAAACATTAGGATGCACAGACATTCCCCCATCCCATGCACACTGCTGGTCACATCCCCAAATGCAATGCAGCTTCTTGCCATCTCTACCCTTGTCGGCTGTGCATTCAAAACTCATGAGACAGGCCCATTTGCACTTAGGGCTCCTCCTTGCAACCAGGAAGCCCAATTGTGCAGGATTCCCAGGTGGAGAGGCATAGATGGTCATCTCTCCTTAAATCAGTGTGTCTACTAGAGGGGCTTGTGTGACAGTGGGCTTTCCCACATCAGGTGCAATTTTAAAATGCAATTGTTGGAAATTTTTATTATAAACATTGGTGATGGGTGAGCGGGAAGTCATTAGTACTGTAGAATTGGATATAACTGTTGAGTGACAAAATGTCACCCTTTAGCACAAAATAAAATAAAATAAAATACTTATTTTATTTTAAATAAATAAAATATATTTATTTAAATAAATCAATTAAAATAAATCAATTTATTTAAATAAATTAAAATTTAACCGTATAATCCACTTTAATACTTGAAAAATAATGACTACATGGCAATGACTACATGGCAATAAAAAGAAAGGAACTCTGAATTTGTTCAAGTACGCAAATACCCATAGGTTTTTTTTGGGAAACTCATATTTACAGAAAAATAAACACAAGTAGTTTCTACACTGAAGTGTTCAACCATCCCCCATGTTTAGGGGGTTTTCTGAATGGGGTTATTCCTGTCTCTGGATGCTTAAGGATACAAAATCTTCCTCCTCATTGGGAGGAATTCCTATTGACTGAAGCAAGTATCTCCCCCACCCCTCATTAATTTATAAGTTTTGCCACTACATAAGAGAATTTGACCAAACTGCAGGAGGCAGTGGAAGACAGGAGTGCCTGGCGTGCTCTGGTCCATGGGGTCACGAAGAGTCGGACACGACTAAACGACTAAACAACAACAAGAGAATTTTAGCAGGTGCCGCTTGCCAGGATACAGTAATGCAGAGGCAAGGAAAGCCACATTTGTTGAAATGCCCCTTTTGTACAATGCTCCCTGCTTCCTCTATCTCATCTGAGCAACTTACCCCTGCCCAAAAAAGCCACCTACGTACCAAACATAGGCTGCATAAAGTCTGAATCTTAGTAGGACGGAGGGGTTTGCAAGCTTTGAAACCTGCAGGCAGTGGGCAAAGAGTTAACCATGCTTCGGGGAATTAATTAACAACAGATGTCTTCAGTTTCAATTAATTAATCTCCTGCCACGCTTGGTTTTTACAGTTCCCTTGGAAGCCTCTCCAAAACGAAGAGCTGTCCAGATGCCAAGGCAAGTCCCATGCCTACAGGCCTGGAGGGTCACGTGGGCTTTGAGCAGCCTGACTGGGCAGGGGCAGTGAGTAAATGGGTTTGTTGTTCTCCCATTTGCGCAGCGCCAGCTGGCCAGACAGGCACACTTCCTCTGACGTTGGCAGCAGTGACGCATTGAGCGTCATGCTTCTCAGACTATATCCCAAGGGGTTGCGGGTCATTGGCCAGCAATTACTGCCACCTGGCCCTGTGTGTTCAGGGGGGATTCTGAAAATCAGTCCAGATTAGGTAAATATATGAATTTAGATCACTTAAATCAGGATCAGTTTTCACTTAAAACTGTATGGCGAGCACATATGCAGAATTTTAGATGGGATTTTTTTAAAAAATCAGATGGGCTATTTATCTCTTCAATTGAAGACAAAATGATGGTTTCTAAGTGGCAATCTGTGCTACATAACTGCTGAGGAGGTTGTCCTTGCAGACCCCTGGGAAGACTTCTGCACTTTTAACCCCTGAGGATTATTCATGCTGCCTGGCGCTGATGGGAGATGGGGGCCGACAACATTCGAAGGGTCACAAGTTGTCCACCATTACTTTTCATGAAAGGAGTTTCATGAAAGGAGAACTGCACCAGGGGTAGTTTTCACGACTACATTGCTGCAATGATAGTAGCCTTGCTGGTGGTTGTTTTCCCCACCATGCATGCAAGTCCTACAAATGGGAGTTAAATATGTACATCCCTTCCTTTGCCCTGTGTAGCAAAATGCTGTTTGCTGAGTAGTGAGTTAGTATGAATCAATTATGGTACAGACCCCAAACACTCTCGGGGCAAGAGCAATCAGTTTAGAAACAATGTACCACTCTAGCAAGTAAAGGACAAAGAAATGGGTTGATGCTTTCCCCACAAAGCAGATTTCTGTTGTGCAACTCTTAATTTAAGTAGTTCAGTGGCAGAGACATGTTTTCCATGCAGTCCCAGGTGCATTCCCTGGCATCTTCAGATGTGATTGGGAGAAAGCCCTTCTTAAATTTTGCAAAGCCATTGTCACTCAATGTAGACAGTACGAAATGACTTAGATGGGCTCATAGATTGACTAGGTTTTGAGCAGAATCCCATGCTCCAGTACTGGGTAACAATACTGCACCCATACTAATGTCTGGAGCCTTGCTATTTTTCCTGGGGTTAAGATAAGTAGTTTCCCTGGATTAGTACCTTCCCTGCTCCAAACCAGTGTCTGGATAAATATGGAAATCCTTCTGAAACATATACCGTCAGGGGGTTCAACAGATCAGACTAGATAGGAATCCATTTTCTGGAACCCCAGACAGATCTATTAAACAGCAAGTGAGATGGACTTTGTGAGATGGCCTTTCCAGCAAATTTCATCCAGAGGGCCCTTTTGATGGATTACATTTAGGGGAGCTTTAATTTTCATCAGCTTAACCACCAGCAATTTATTATGGAGCATATTAATAATGAAAGTTTATTGTCGAATTGCTAATTGACTGCAAGGGAACTACATTCCCTGAGCTCTGCCTCTGCTTTCCCAGCTCGAGCAAAGGCATTAACGCACAGAGCTCTTTTCGTGCAGTGCCTCTGCATGGAAATTGCTTTTGGAAATGCACTTCCCTTTATTAAGAGTTGAGGTTCGGCCAAAGTGCTGGCCCAGGGAAGATGTCCAGCCAGATGGAGATGAAGGATATTAACCTTGAACCTAATGGATAGAGAGAAACATTTGAGTAGAAGCACCACAGCAACTACATCAAAAAACAAAACAACACCTGGAGCCATCACCTTAGTAGACTTGCAGTTTAGAGTGTCAGTAATACATACAACACAACACATGTTTCTTGTTCTAGCTAAAGGCCATGATAAACCCCCAGAGCTAAAGGCCATGATAAACCAATAAAACAATACAGATCATCCATCCATAATATGAGCCAACATCCATGATGTAAGAGGTTACCAGAGACATCAACAAACTCAAATCCAACTTGATTTCAAATTTAGCCTCCAAATCACCACAAAAATTTATAGTGATTTAATCTATCTCCTTCCTTTCTCCTTTTTTTTTTGCAGTCAGTGCAAAAAACTGTGTGTTATAAAGCTTTTTATTCTCACTCGAAAGAAACCAAGCTATTTCTGCCAGGGTGGACCAGTTTGCTTTTGTAAACAAATGTTTCAGAAATTAAATCCCCTTAAGTCCAGTAGCACTTACTTCCAGGTATGTATATACAGGATGGCAGCTGAAGTTGAATTATTGAGACATTGCAGTCCTAAGCTGATCTTCTCCCTGGGAAGCTTGACTTCAGATCACACCTTGGCCACCACCTCATTGTGTGGCCTTGGTCATATTACAACCCCTTTCAGCTTCAATTCCTCATTGATAAAATTAGGATACAAGAGACCTATAAGTAGTTGTGAGAATTATATGAAACAAAAGGATTAAAATGAGGAGTCAGTGGGTTTTGAATAAATAATACAAAAAGAGTGTGACTGAATTTTCTGAGCCAAAATCTTTAGTGTAGATTGGCTCCTCTCACAACATCGCCCCGCATCACATCTCTTTCCTTTTCTTCCCAAATATAAATGTTTTTGATACTAGTTTCTGTTGCTATTTCAAGAGCAATATCCAAGATCTATATCTAAATCCTGCTTGCATTCTTTTCATCCCAAGCCTAGAGGATGACATACGTCAGAAAATCTTTTTAAATTTTTTTCAGGCAGGGTTTGATTTCCTCCTCTTCTGTCTGCTGTTATAAAATGGCACCAGCTTAACTTTCAACAAACAGTAAGGGGATGCTGAAACTGCAGGCTCTGTGCTCCTGTTCTGGTGACCTAGCAAACCTCGGCAAGGAAAACCTTCTCCAGTGGGATGTGAGAATGCAAGGCTCACTTGTAGGAACCAGAGAGGCCTGTTGCTGGTCTCCACCAGCTTTGTAGAAAGGTGAGGGACTAACATGAACCAAAGTGCTTTCCTTGCATGTCTGAAGTGGAGGAGCGTGTGGGTCAGGAAATCTGAAAAGGTGTTGCCAGTACCTGGTCAGGCTCATTGAGATGTGTCTTGAATTACTTTTGGTGACTCTCACCACAAAAGAAAGAGCTTTAAATGGCAGACAGACAGCTCTCTTGATGTTTTCACTGGCTGATGTAGAGTTACACTGACCCTCCACTCAGCCAGTTGTAGAGGGTTGTGTTTAAGTGGAGTAGCCAAGGTTGTGGTTATCCTTTGCTCTACCATGCAATGGGGCTGGCACTGGCTCTTAGGATATTGTAGTAAACACATCTGTATTCTGGTTCAATATGGTACTTTCCTTGCCCTTATGGCAATCGTTGCTTTCAACCGCACATGCTATTTCTAGCCACACATTTTTCAAAGGAAAAAAAATCAATAAAATGTGAGGGTTTTCTTCTTTCTCTTCGCCTTCATCGCAGAAACTTTCTCCATCCTGCTTCCTCTCTGGCCGCAATACCAAACTGGCACATTCTGTGGAGTGCTGTGAAATGGCGTCCAAGGCTAGTCACCTGACTTTCAGTCACATCTAAACGTGCCCCCCATTGGTTGCCTACCCCCTTGGCTGAAACCGTTTCCTCCCCTTTAAGAAGCTGAAAATTTAAAGGGCAAGGAAACACATGGCACCAAAGTGAGCCAAGCCAAAAAGAAAAACAATTCCGTGGGAGTCACGACTTTTGTTTAATCATCGGTTGTGCTGCGCTGCCTCTGCTAAGCGGAGCTGGTGGAATGGGGAGGGGGGGACAAGCAGAGAAGGCTGCAGTCTATTAAACTTCCTTTGAGAGCCTGCCAGACTGACAACAGCTGGAAGAAATTAACATTTCAGATCCATCAGCCGCCTTGCTGCTTTTCCCTCCAGAAAACAAATGGCTTGACGGCTGTAGTCTAGGCAGCTTCACCTTGTCCCCCTTCGCTTCAGACAATTGCTGGCTTGATTTTGCCTGTGCGGGGCTTTTCCTCCCCCCCCCCCCAACCTGCAATGAGACAAGGAAAGAAAAGCGCTACAGAAGTTGTGCTGCGAGGAGTACAGAAAGCTGTTATCATTTACAGGCCTGGCTGGAAAAGTCAACAAAAAGCACACAGTGAAAACGACTTTGGTACACCAGAATCCACAGAAATATCACTGCCAGTTGACTTCGAGGTGTTAAAAATAGTCAGGCTCTATGTTACTTAAAATGTTTGTTAGCTGCTTTACAGCTCCCAGAGTAGTATATAGAGAAAGCATAGATTTTTTAAAAAATAAATAAATAAATAAATAAGGGTGAGATAAATCATGAAATTATTATATCAAGCAAACATCTCTGGAGATCCAGAGATTGTTTTTGGGAAGGATTCAATCACATGCCAAGGAACTTAGGTTGTGCAATTACAGGGGATTTGCGTTTTTTGCACAACTAACCTACTTGCCCACAAAAGTGGATTTTTTTGCGATAAGGAATGTGAGGGGGGGAAGCACTGGGAAGTGAGGGGCAACAATTGCATGGTATTGCAACACTGTATAATTTCCCTGCAAACAAATCAGAATGAATGCTCACTAAACAGGTCATCTGGAAGCAGATCTCTCCCATGAGTTGAATTGGTGATGCCTTTTGAAATCTGATGAGTCTCCCCATTTTGTGCACTGGGGTGAAGGGGAGTCTCAGGGCAGCTGGGGGGGGCTGTCAGGGGGGGGGAGGAGTCTGTCAGCTAATCCACCCAAGATGCTGCAGTTGCTTACACATTTCTAATTTGCTCTGAGGAATGTTGGAGGGTATGAAGTTAGCTTCATTAACTACAAAGCCCCAAATTTTGGGTGCCCTCCAAACCAATGCTAAAGTTTTGTAGTTTTGTAGCACGAACCCCCTGTCATGAGAGCTTCCTGCTGTGGATGCCTGTGGACAACAGTTCATACCACTCACAGCGAGAGCCTGGACGGCTTGGAGAGTGGGGGTGAAAGTTCCTAAGTTGTTGTTTCAAAAGCCACTGAGTGAGAATCGGTTGGCACAGCTTGGGGACCTCTTTGTGTGTTTTTGGGGGGTGTTGTCAGCCATAAGTGAAAAATGGGGTGGGAACTATTGCTAAGACCAGGGGTCAGCAAACTTTTTCAGCAGGGGGCTGGTCCACTGTTCCTCAGACCTTGTGGGGGGCCGGACTATATTTTGGGAAAAAAGATGAACAAATTCCTATGCCCCACAAATAACCCAGAGATGCGTTTTAAATAAAAGCACACATTCTACTCATTTAAAAACACACTGATTCCAGGACTATCTGTGGGCCGGATTTAGAAGGCGAATGCGCCACATCCGACCCCCAGGCCTTAGTTTGCCTACCCATGGCTAAGACCATTGGCCATTTAATCTGATTGAATGCCTTGTGTGTTTTTCCACCTACGTATTTGGTTAAGTGGGTTGTTTTAATTTTTGCCATTTTAGTTTTGCTTGTCTACCTGATGATAGAATTATTCATTAGCTGTTTATTGCACAAGTCTATATGTTGTTGGTACCCACTCTTTAGCTTTATTACTGAGTCCCCCCTACTCTAGGATTGAAAATATTCAACAAAGAGCAGACTTATAAATACTGTACATGGATGAATGAATAAATGCACTCTGCATTGCATTTATTTCCAGGACTCCACAGAAACAACCCTTTTGCTCTGCCTTGAAGTCGTCTGATAGTTGCCTAGGATTGGAAGAGCCAGATCTGATCTGCGTTGCTATCATGTAATATCTTGTGGGAACAGAAGCACTCTGAATCCTGCAATACTGGAAGTGAGGCCAACTTGGCAGGCCCAAGACCTCCGTGTGCCAAACTGCAGTCTGTCTGGGAACTTTGGCTTCTCCGGCAGCACAGCCCTGAGTGAACACAGTCCGTATTCCTCTAAGTTCTGCATTGCTACCAGGATGGAGGAGAAAAGGGGCAGTTGGGTGGAGTTTACTCTGGTGGGGGAGTGGGGAGGGATTCAATAAGTAGTTGATACAAAGATAATGAGCTTTGTCTCAAGCAATACCCAGCTATATAAGGAAAGTTCACCTAAGTCAAGTTGTCTGTATGACAACCTTTCTCAACCTGTGGGTCCCCAGACGTTGTTGAACTACAACTCCCATCACCCCTAGCTAGCAAAGGCTCAGGGATGATGGGAGTTGTAGTCCAACAACATCTGGGGACCCACAGGTTGAGAACCGCTGCACTTTCAAAACTATGATCAGCAGTTTGAGGTACAAGTACTTACATTCACACAACCATCTCAGCATCCAAAGGAGAAAGGTGATCTTCTCAAGAGCCTAACACCCATGGGCAGTATCCAACACCCTCCTTCCATTAGTGTAAAGATTTCCACTTGCACAACATCACTTTCACACCCTCTCCTCCCCCTGTTCATGCCCCACACCCTCCACAAATCTGCTCCAGAGTGTTGCACAAACCACATAATAGACTGGAGAGCAGTGCCAGATTTAGGGCACTATGGGCAGTTCCCTAGCACAGGGCACCAAGCTGAGAGGATGAAAATTTGAGATCTACAATTGAGAAGGTCCATTTGGGGGTGCCAATTTTGGCCTTGCACAAGGTGCCATATTATGAAAGATTACCAAAGTCCACCCCTGTTTGAGAAGAAGAAGAACAGGAGGAGGAGTTTGGATTTGATATCCCGCTTTATCACTACCTGAAGCAGTCTCAAAGCGGCTAACATTCTCCTTTCCCTTCCTCCCCCACAACAAACACGCTGTGAGGTGAGTGAGGCTGAGAGACTTCAGAGAAGTGTGACTAGCCCAAGGTCACCCAGCAGCTGCATGTGGAGGAGCAGACGCGAACCCGGTTCACCAGATTACGAGACTACCACTCCTAACCACTACACCACACTGGAGGCACATGGCGAGGGGAAGGAGGCAGTTCTGTTGCGTAAGGGTGAATCCTTCGTCACTTTGTGGCTTTGTGGTACATGTGCTGCACACTCCACTGCAAACAGTAAATTACCTCTTTATAGGATTGCCAGAATGATTTCCATGAGGGAATTTTGCCATGAGAGAGTTCTTGTAATCAGAGAGGTGTTGATGGTCTAAGTCACATAATACACCTGTTATGATTTTTCAGACTTTTATGGAATGCAATTGCCCATGACTAGCTTAGAGAGACTAAACAAGCAGAGGACACCACTTTTTCATGGGGGGGGGGTTATCTCCATTTCCCAGGCAGCCCAGTGAGACTGCAGCCTTGTTTAAACAATGAATTTGCTCTGGTTTGGTTCAAAGTTATAAGCACCAACTAAGGTAATAAATGGTACCTCCTCTTCCCCTCCTGCCCCCTCTCCAAAACTAAAAAGCCCTGGGTGGCCACTCTAGTTCAGTTTAGTATACATCAGTTCTTACTGCTGACCAACTTTTGCTGTGTCTGGGGCCGCTTTTCATTTGGGCACCAAACCGGCATCAGTTTCCTGCTATAAATGTTGGCCATCGCGACATGCTAGCAGATGTTTGCTGCCTTTATAATGGCTTGTGCTCACTCTCCCAATCCACAGGTGTGTGAGCATGTGCACAGCCACACATGCACTGTGGGAGCCAACCAAAATGCAGAATTCCCAGCAGCCTTCACTTCATTAAATACCAGAATTCTTCTCAACTCCGATATACTTAAGCTTCATCCTCAGATGCCCACCTTGAATCAGCTGCATGAATATAGGTGAACAAACAGCCTCTGGATCGATGCTGATGTATCAAGTGTAGTGTCAGACAGGCCTAGATAATGTGGCAGCTGGTGGCTCTTTCTTCTTGGCTCCTGGAAAGGTACTCTAGGGAAGGGACCGGGTAACGAGCTGAGAGAAGGTGGAGTGCAACATACTCCCCAACTGTACCAGTTTAACTCAGGCTCATAAATCGCCTCTTTTCTACGTTTCCCAAAGCAAGTAAGAATGTGGACAAAATCACACTGGCATATTTCATGAGCACATGGGATTCTTCCCCTGCTTTTACACATTTGCACAGTTCACAATGTTTCTTTCTATCTTGCTAAACCTACCCACTCCCCCTCGGCTTAGTGTGGGGGAAGACATTTCCTCCCTGCATGCTCATTCGGATGCAGTCCCAGCAAAACAAGGTTGGGAACGATGTGTATTTAAACCACCTTTTGGCATTGCCTGGCCTTTCAAGCTTGTCCTCTGTCTGTGGATTCAAGTGAAACTGACAGGGGTGTAAGAAAACCCTATCAGATTTACCAGAAGTCCCCCCTCCCTGCCCGCACTGCCACTCTTCAAAAGCATGTGCATAGATGCACCATACAAAATATTTTTTATTTTTTAAAGAAACCCAACAAGGGAAATGAGACTTTCCTCTAGCTTCATCCATTTCACCCGAGTCTGGAGGAGGGGGATGGAGAAACAGATGCCCGCGCTGCCATGTCACTTCAGACAGAACATACTTTATCACAGGTGACAGCATATGTGCAGGAAGTTTGAAATTTGTTAGTTAGATAGGCAAATAATGGTTGTTGTTGTTTCGGATTATATATATATATATACAGTGGTATCTCGGGTTACAGACGCTTCAGGTTGCAGATGTTTCAGGTTACAGACTACGCTAACCCAGAAATAGTACCTCAGGTTAAGAACTTTGCTTCAGGATGAGAACAGAAATCGTGTGGCAGCAGTGGGAGGCCCCATTAGCTAAAGTGGTACCTCAGGTTAAGAACAGTTTCAGGTTAAGAACGGACCTCCAGAATGAATGAAGTTCTTAACCCAAGGTACCACTGTACTGCCCTTCGCATAGTACATAAATCCGTAAAACAACACAGTCCTTAAACTACACTACTACTCATAACAATTCATTAAATAGTAATTTACAAAACCAAAAACAAAACACAGCAGAAGCAACTAATCCATTTATCTAATCAGGTCTCCAACATTCCCACCCAAAAAACTGTGGTGGGGTGTGTATTTACCAACAATCTAAAATGGTAAAGATGCACCTCAGAATAGAGAGAGCTAACACAGGTGAGGAGACATCTCTGAAAAGGCCACCATGTGATACATGCTGTGTAGAGACCATGTAGGGGTTTAAACATGGTTTCAAATCCATACAATGCAAATTATATGAGCTTTAGAGAGCCTGTCCCACCCACTGTTTGTTTGCCAATGGGAAATTTCCTCCAAAAGCCAATGTCAGCTTCTGAAAAAGGGTTTTCATTGGGGCTGCAAGGAATGAAAGGGTTACATTCCTGCTCTGTGCCTGCATTATATGCAGAGTCGCATTTAACATCACAAATAGTTGGGCTCTTAGAAACTGTACACTGATAGTACTGAGAGAAAGGTTTAACAGCACTAAGCTGTTAGCATGTATGAAACTGGTCTCGCTCTCCGGCAAACAGACAATGAAACATGATATAAGTTGTTTCTTTTCTTAGACCATACATAGCAAATGTGAGTACATAGGAAGAGGTAGAATATAGTGTAGTTAAATAACCATGTGAGCTTGTAGGCTTTTTGGAAGGCTGATGTAGCTGGTGGCAATGCTAATAGACTATATTGGATTTCCAAATTCCTCTTAATTTCAATCTCTCCCCCCCCCCCCATTGGCTGCAGTAGTACAATGAGAAGATTGGTAGGAATCCTACACTGGCCAGAAACATGGAGTTTTATTCCTAAGAAATTAGTTTGCTGATTAGTGTTTACTAAAAAGAAAGCCCATATCCTGTGTGTCAGATGTTGGGAGGATATAACGTGGTGCTGTGGGCAGGGCAAGCTATGTCTGCAGAATTGAGGAATCGTCTTCCATCTATGATTGGCTCAAACACAGTACTTGGGGTTTGTCTCATATCCATTTGCCTGGTCCAATAGCAAGTTGCACCTTCGTGCGTAAAGCTATTTCCTTCTTATTAGTGCCAGAATCCATATTTCTGGGTGGATTTTTTTTGGGGGGGGGGTGGCTTGCTTTCTTCTTCAATGAAAGTTCTTCTATTATCACTGGCTGGGTAAGGCAAGTGTTGTGTTTTCTTTTGTTTGGATCATTGGAGCAAAGGATGTTTTTTCTGCCTCGGGCCTCTACTCCGGTATGTTTATACAGATACTCTATTCTGCATTTGGACTGTATTTTGGACCTCCCTGTTTTTATACCCTTAGTTTCTGGTTCCTGGATCTGCTGTCAGCAAGGGCCTCCTTTCCTCATCCATTTCTTGTCTCCAGTCATGGCCAAGCCTAACAAGCGAATAGAGTGGAAGGTCTCTTATTCTGGAGAGTGCCACATTCCAGGCCCACCGCTCTGCTCTTTCCAAGAGGAGTTGTGATGGGAGCAAAAAGGGACCGGGCTGGACTGGCTGTGGGATACTAACCCTGTAAATCTCGCAAAGGCTTTTCAGTGAGGGCTGTCAGGAAGAGGTGCCTCATAAAGCCAAATAGTGATTTCCTGCTGCAGCCGGCAGGAGTTGTTTTCTTTACAACACGCTGCTGAAACCGGAGAGGAGATGGTGTTTAAATATCTCAGTCCTGGAGGAGTTGCTGTATGCTTGAGACGGAGCCAGCAGCCAAAGTGCACAAGGAAAGGACAGATGCCAACATTTGAAAGCCATTAACCGAGAATATTTTGGGAGGATAATTAAGAGACATACCTTTAACCCACTTCGAAATTCACTGAATGGGCTTATGTCTCTGTGAGTTATGGAGTGAAAATATGGCAACTTTTTTTTTTTTGCCTTGAAAAAGAAAAGAGAATGGTCTGCCTACATTCCTCATACAACTTTGGCAGTTTGCTTACACACACACCCCTCAGTTCTAAAAAGAGAGAAGCTCTGGGTCTCAGGGTCTGAAGCCATGCATTTAGAACCTTACACACACACTCCTTCCAGCTGTGGGTGGAAGAGTTGCAGTTACTCACTGAGTGAGGGGAAATATACTTTTGCTGTGCTCAGAAATCTAACCTCTGCTTTGTTATTGAAATATACTAGAGTCGAGAGTGGATTTCATGCTCTTTATTCAGCTCATAGTGGTGAGGAGGAATGAATGTCCCCTCAAAGTATCTGCTTTATATACATTATTTACACAATGGGCTGCACGTGATTGGCTAATTCTGGAATTCTCCTGTAGACCAATCAGGTTGTGGATTCACTTCCATCTGGAGCCGGATTGGGTGGCTCCTGCAGACCAATCATACTGCTGCATTGTTCTAGAACCAACCAGACTGCTGCCTTTTGGATCCTATTGTTCTAGGACCAACCAGACTGCTGCCTTTTGGATCCTATTGTTCTAGGACCAATCAGACTGCTGCATTTTGGATCCTATTGTTCTAGGACTAATCAGACTGCTGCATTTTGGATCCTATTCAACTCAGTACATAACAGTTATTAATGCCACCTCTACCAAGGCTGAGACTTGCCTGGCGTTGAAAACACAGGCACCAAGGCTGAGCCCTAGTAAACTCACTTCTTCTAAGCCCTTTGTTCTAATAGTAGAATACTTCTGGAAGATAAAAAAGGAGCAACCTAAGCCAACAGCAAAAGTCAAGGGAACAGTTCAAAAACCAAAGGGGGAAACATGCCATCGTAATCAACAAAATGAACAACAACAAAAAAGGCCTAGCCCTGGCACATATGTATCTCAGACATCAGTCACAAATCAAATAGTGCAATGTTCAAACAGTAACCAAGTCAGAGAAAATTGTATTAAAACTGAACACATTTCCTATCCCAAATGGTTCTCCTCAGTGGTTAAACAAAACAACACAAAATCCCAGGCTGTGTACACATTACCATTTACTCAGGCTCCAGCGCACTCCCCGGGCTGATGCTTGAAGCAGAACACACATGACGTTAGCCACAAGCTATATGTATTCAGTAGTTTCTTGAGTTTCGGAAACATAGGCCACAGTTAAGCTGCGGTGTGTATATTTGAGACACCTGTTGAGCATGTGCAGAGGACAGCACATGCACAGATGATTGCTTTGTTGAATAGGAGTTCAGAAGGGTTGCAGATGTGGCGAAACAAATCAGGTAATGGCGTGAAGTAAAATGTGGTTTGAAACACAGCAGGGGGAAACGACCTTGCTGCATTTTAAGGTGCTAATGTCTGCACGCCCACAGACTCCCTAACCAGCATGCTTGCTGATAACATGAACAAAGAAGGTTAACAATAATGGAATATTTATATGGCACCTGACAGCAGGAGGACCCAGTTCAAATTGATATAATGTGCAAGAGCCCAAGCCTGTGGTCACTGTGAGGGTGTTGCAGGAGCCGCAGAATATTACTGACCTCATTGCAGGGGGAAAGGGGGGTCTGCCATCTGACGCCTCCTCATTGCACATACAGAAAGCTCCATGGCTGTCCCTCTTCCAATGCCAGTGCTCCGGTGGTGCTAGAGTTGGAAATAAGGTGACCATGAGTGCTACGTTCAAGAGAACTGCTCTCTATTTGAAGGGTTATATGGACAAAGTCCAGTTAAAAGAAAAAGAACCCTAGGAAGGGAGAACAGGAAGCGCTTTGAAGCTGCACCTAGATAGCAGGTTGAGCAGGAGCACAGCTCCCATGACCATAGTCTTCCCCACAATTGTGAGAGGTATTTTTTCTATTTTAATAATAATAATAGTAATAATAATAGCTGTTTTCCCCAAGAGTGCCTCTCATTGTTCCCTCATAGATTCAGCAAGCTTGGGTCCAAAGTAGCAGGCTTCCAGGGTGCAGCAGCCTCCTCCAGCCACAGAGTTTGGCTACCTCCTCCTCCTTGTCCCCAGAACATCTTTAGATTTCAAAAGGGACACATTTTTCTGTGACATCATCCCCCATTGCCTTGGCAACCTCCCAAATCTCTTGTCTCTGTCTACTTCTCAGAGCAGGAGGTGAAGGATAGCTTTTTGCATCGACAATTGCACTTAATGGCCCAGTACCTGGTTTCCCCATAGTTTCTCAATGGCTCTGCGCTTAGCTGGCCTAGCCAGACTGATTTGCATAAGCAAATCCAGAAATTTCTTTCTTAGTACAGTTCTGCAGCTTGTATTTTCCCTTCATATCTCAGATATTACCTAAATGCCACAATTTGTTGATTTCTACCATTCACTAACAGCTAAGATCTATGACATTATTAAGGATCTAACAACATCGGGAAGGCCATGGCTTCTCTACCCCAAATCTAAGACCCAAAGGAAGATAGGGTGCCAGTAACTTTCATAGTTCTTTAGAAGGGTTTTTTTGAGGTGGGGGACAGAGTGTGAAAAGCTGCTCCTTCCTCTTCAACGCAGCTGAAGAGGGGTCTTGTCCTCCTCGGTGCTTAGGTTTACATTGTTCACTCAACCAATTTGAATCCCTCTTTTCTTTGGAAGTGAAATACATTGTTGCTAAGAATGTCAAAATGCGTATAAAGCATTAAAAGCACTAATAAATTAAAGCTGGGTCTGCTCCACTTGGGTTGCTATCAGTCCCAAGCACTTTGACAGTTGTCTGTGCTGCACACCTGACCTCCATATTTCCTAAAGCAGAGTATCTTAAGGAAGCATGATATCCAGGATTGAGACACCCTTGGTCAGTGAAAGATGCAGAAGAAAGCATCCAGTTGATTGGTGAGATCCACCAACCTCCTTTTGGGGAAACAGGGTCATAATGTCTTAAAGTATCAGTACCTTGTTCGTGGAAACTGAAGTCCTCTGGAAATTCTGCTCAGAGAGAGAGAGAGAAGGAGAGAGAGGAGTTTTTGGATCTCTTGGGCTGAGGGTAAAGCTCAGATGTGGTCTGAAATCCTGCCAAGTGGTTGAGTCTAGGGAGTGTTTGTTTGCAGTTGTACAGCCTACTGGAGGCTGTTTCCACTCTCTAAATAATTGATTGTTCTCCTTATCACTTCAGTTAACATTTGTCAATGAGATTTCTCTGTGAAACTGGATTATTTACAAACCACCCCCTGCCCAAGGAAGGATTTTAAAGACCACCCCAGACAGCAGCTCTTATCCCAACACAAACACGCCATCAGATTATCTTCACACTGCATGCTGGCCCTGTCCCCAACAAAAGGTGAGTTTTATTGCTGCAGAAATATTTAATACAACGGTTTGCTCCTGCACATCCTAGCTTCCCTGGTGCTTGATAGTATTCGGATCCCTGTTACACTACATTCGTTTCATAGACACTGGAAGTTTCTCAGGAGCAATCCCAAATTTGGGAGTTCGTAGTTAATGGCCACATGCAAAATCATGGATCCTCTGTAATACAACGTCCAAAACACAACAAACACACCAGATTACCTGTGATTCCTATAATCACTCACTGCAAAAAATAAATCAAAATTGGGAATAATTGTTCCACAGTTTCAG
The DNA here is from genome assembly GCF_964234715.1 of Podarcis melisellensis. Taxonomy (NCBI): domain Eukaryota; kingdom Metazoa; phylum Chordata; class Lepidosauria; order Squamata; family Lacertidae; genus Podarcis; species Podarcis melisellensis. Next base: position 43,106,903 of record NC_138538.1, on the reverse strand, counting down.
TGGACCTGGCCATTGTTAAATGAAAAAGAGGGAACTCAGATTATGTACACATTCCCATTTACTCTTCATCCAGTGTGTTCCCATCCCACTACTGGTTTGGGAAACAGTGTACACAATGCATTGGCCACAATTGCCTGTTGTTTCTTATGAAATATACTGTTTTTGATGCATCTGCCTCCAAAACAGCTTCAATGTGAACTGAGAGAAAGAACAACCTAGCTGTGTCTTTCAGCTGGTACACAGCCTAATAGAGTGATCCAGACCTTTGATCAAATCGCGACATTTTGCAATGTATGTTTCTCACTTAATCTTAATCTCTCCAACCTAAACGTATGCACCTACAGAATTTCCCCCCTTGTAGAGGGCCTTGTAGATGTCTTCTGCAAATGTTGCGGCCCAGAAATGAATACCGTATTCCAAATTAGGCTGTGGAGCCTGGTTAGTTAGGATGGATGGAGCACTGCCTCACCAACCTGAGTGTGCCTTCAGCCAGTCCTGTCTACCTCCACATTTACAGTCAGTCCAGCAAGTGGCACTGCTTATCCTGTCAGCTTCCTCCTCCTTAGTCTCAGAGCTGCCCCTGTAGAACTTAGCAGGCAGAATGAAGGGGATGGAGCTGGAATTAGTTGGTCACTCCCACCTGCCTTTGGTTCTGGTCTACTATTAAATCCATAACTGTTCCTGAACAGAGTCCTGTCCAAATAGGCTCCTCCAACGCTGCCTTTCCTGACCAGCTCAGCTAACATAAAAAACTGCCATGTTTCTCTTTACTTGACTTTTCTACCTAGCAAGAAACCTGTGTGTTTTGCTCACAACTGAAAACTGGATAGCTGTTGGATTTTGAATTTTAAAAATGGAGGGAGGGGGGGTTGGCCATTCCTTATTTCTTTCTTTGTCCCAGCAGTCCTGGGTGAAAACTGAACCTTCACTAGGTCCTAATAAAAGCATTGTGCAATGGTGGATTTTGGAGTTTTTGTTATGGACCAACACAACTTCCCTTGCTTCCCTGACCATGTATTTGACCACTAACACATAAAGCTCTTGTGAAATCAGCTTATTGCCAGGACACAGTTTAAGGGCTAGGTCCCTGCAGACAGCTAAGAGCAGTACCTTTGGAGCTGAGCCATCTTTACCCAGGGAAGTATTTCATGTATTTCTTTGGCTTCCCATTCCTCTTTACTCCTGAGCTCAAATAGAAGTAGTTTATAGTGAATTGCAAATTAGATTTTTGAACTTTTTTTTAAACCAGGGGGAGTCTCAATGTTGGAAACTTTGTGAATGACACCCTGCCCTGTAAAGAACCAGGAAGTTGGGACTGAAAGCAGACAGGACTTGTTGGGAGAGGAAGGACACTGAGGAGTGAGTGTGTATTCAGCTGCTTCTGAGGTTTGGATGGGTTTTGTAATTAACTTGGGCTGTATCTTGCTTATTCAAGGCAGCTGGCCAAATCCTGCCTTTAATTGCATTATTGCAACCGCAGAGGCTCAAAAATGGCTTGCATGGGTATAAGCAAGGGCGAGAGGTGGCTTGCTGTGTGGTATTTATGCCTACATAGGTATTTATACCTATAGCAGCCAGCTATTTTGTGAGGTTCTTTTAAATAATGTTTTCATCCGACTTGAATGCCTGCTTTATTGACACCACAATAAACTGGTGAGCAAGTGTGCGGACCAGAAAGACACACCACTGCTCTCTGCCGGCAGGAATGAAAAGCCTGGCAGCGAAAGAAAGGTTAGCTCAGAAAAAGCCTGAGAAAGAAACTTCAGACACATTCAGTCCGTCCGTCCCCGTCCCCCCCGCTTTTACCACCAACTCTCTGGCAAAGCTTGAAAAAATATCTTCTTTGAGGTCTCAGTTCACACACGTGTATATACAGCAAAGATGCAGCATAAGAGCATCTCTGCTCCTCAGCACAGACCTAGGAGACTGAATTGAACTCAGACTGGAAGAGAAGGGAATGTTCAGTGTCTAGAGCAGCCCCTCCCCATCTGTTGCCTTCCAGGTGTTGCCATGCCTTCCTCCATTCCCCTCCTCTACCTCCTAAAGCTGATGCTACCAGGATGCACCTAGCAGTCATGCATTCATGTGAACATGCAGAGGCTTAAAATGGTAGTAGGGGCATGCATACAAGCCATAGCCCCAATATCCCAGCATTCACTGGCTTTGCTGCAAACCTTTCTGTGTTTCCTGGGAATGTCTTAATTAAGGGGAATTCTAAGCACACTGGATGAACATGCTTAGAAGTTCCCCTCTGGTTAGGAGTTATGGTTTATGGGAAGCCTTCTAAGCATGATCATCTGAATACTAGAGCATTGGCTCTTGCTGTCCCTAGGATCAATGCCCCCTCATTATAACGGTGTTTGGTGTCTCTTCATCCTGCCCATGCACAAGAATCTCGGGGGCTGGCGATTTCAAGAGAACATGTTGTATCAGGTTGCCATATTTCAAACAGTGAAAATCCGGACAGAAAAGCTGTTGAGCTTCTTTGAGCAAAGTTGCCACGCTTTGAACTGCATTGTCAGACATACTCTAGAAAGGCTTACTGTTCCGAATGTTGCTTATTCTGTTCTACGCTGCTTCTGACTGGTGCCAGCACATCTCACAAGCCTTGGACATAGATACTTGAAAACAAATTTCCACAAAACGACCTCAAATATGATCTACAAATTATTCTTAGTTGCAGCCTGGATGGCCCTCAGTGGATCTCCAGGCCCTGGTGAAGCGTAGTCTCTGTCCCATCCTATACTTGGGCCCTGGAATCATTCAAGTTTATTATTTCAAGTTCGCTCTCTCTTATTTCTTTTTAGGTATTGGCAATAGCAGCACTGCTAGCAGTTTTGTACAGTAACTGAGTGTGATGCACCACAATTCTCCTGGCACAAGAGGTTAGCGTTTTGGATCCAGAAGCTGCAGATTTCAGCCTCACTAATTACCTCTTCAAAGTCCCACATGAACTCTGTGTTCTTTTAATGCCCTGAGTTCTTTCCTCCCCAAAACAAACAAAATACAGTTTCTGCTTTGAGGATGAATCTGGATTTCATTTACTAGCTTTTTGGATTCATGTGTATCATGGGACAGGTTGTTCTCTTAGGACTGAAAAATGTTCCCTTTGTCTTAACCCCCAGGGATAGATTTCCCAAGGCCAAAATGAGGCCTATTGTTGCTTGATAGAATCAAAAAGCTTCTTGAACTTCTTGTAACATGTATTTGTTGTGAAGTGATTCGTTGTGGCGCTTCCTGTTGCCAAAAAAAGACAGCACACTATTCTAATGGCCTTGTGGCTGTGGGGCAGAGGACTTCAATTTGTGGAGTGCCAGAGAACATAAGAGCCCTGAGGAATCAGGTCAATGGCCCATCTACTCCAGCATCTTGTTCTCACAGTGGCCAACCAAATGCCTGTGAGATGCCCAAAGGCAGAAACCTGAGTGTATCAGCCTTCTTCCCACCCCCTTGTGATTCCTGGTGACTGGTCTTCAGAGGCATACTATAATAATAATAATTTTATTATGTATATGCTGGCCATCTGACTGGATTGCCCCAGCCACTCTGGGCAGCTTCCAGCAAAATATAAAAACACAATAAAACACCAAACATTAAACACTTCCCTATACAGAGCTGCCTTCAGATGTCTTCTAAAAGTCATATATTTGTTGATCTGTTCGAAATCTGATGGCTGGTGGTGGCTCCAAATCCCTCTGCTCTTCCTTTCAAACCCTCCCTGTACTATATCCAGTTTTAGAGTGCATACGCAAAAAAAGGGAAATTGCCGAATGTGAATATAACTGATTTAGATTTAGATTGATTAGTAGTGCTTTGGCTGCCTATCTTCCTGAGACTGAAGGCTCAGGAGTGACTTCCCCTTTATACACTACCCTCGAAGAAAACTCCATTGTTGGATAAGAGTCTCTATGGATGCTAGCACATTATAGTTAACAATGAAAGGAATCTTATATCCTGCCCACTACTGAAGGTGCCTCCCCTTTACTTTGTGGCCCACATAAGTGGGCCCTCTTACAGAAATCAGCCTAACTGCTGTGCTAATTCTACACCTCAGTCTGACTGGGAATATTGTTCATAAATGGCTTCCAGATGCTATCAAATAATCAGCTCTCTCCTTCCGCCTGCATGCTATTCTTCCACACGCCATTTGGGTCAGCAACTCTCTCGGCTCCTCCTCAGCTGCAAGAATGCAGCCGTCCTTTCCAGCATTTAAAAGATGGCCTGTCTCACATCTGACTATTAATCCAATCATCCTCCATCCAGAGGGCAGACGACTGACCCTACTATTTAATACATGACCTTGAGTTGCCAATAATACCCTCTGCATGTACTCGCCAGAAAGGAATCGAACCACAAAGCTGAGTGAGCTTATCTTTGAGGGAAAGTAATAGGCAGAATTTGGGGTAGCCCTCCTCCATGGGGAAAAATGGACTCATCTGTTCTGAATTCCATATAATAATTTCCAGTTTATGGCAGCTGGGGATCTGGGGACAATCTCAGACAAGAAACGTTTTGCCGAGGCAAGAGAAAACAAATGTTCTTGAATTTGAGACCAATAATATTCAAAATGGGTGTGTGGCAAATATGCTTCTCCCCTCCAATGGCTTCTGTACACTCAACACACACACACCACACAACACTTCACTCTCTCCACATTCCTGTACCAGTCAGCTACTCAATATTTCCAGGGACTATTATTTAACTATGATTTGGGCCTATCTCACAGCTGATGAATCCAGCTCTGCCCTGTCCCCGGTGTGCGGCTGAGTTGGTGTTCCATTTGCAGAACTGGAGAGCTACGCAAAGCTTACGTGATTCGGCAGCATTTCACCTCAGAGTGTGAAAAGTCTACCTCTCCCCATAAGCAGCAGCAGCTTTCAAGCTTAACCTTAACCATTAAGTTATTTAAATAAAATAAAAAACCCAATAGCAACAATCTTAATACACTTTCTGGAAAATCTGGTTCTGTGTTACAGAAATGGTCACAAAATATTATTCACAGGCTTGGATTTAAAAGGCAGCAATGATAAGCAGCATCTCTCAGTGCTAGTAAAAAAAAAAGCAGCCATTACAATTATCTGTGGTAAATGGTAGTGTGCAGACTGTTACGGTATGTTATGCAGAGTTTGTCTGAAGTGCTTTCCAGTTCAGAAGCACAGAGACCTCTTTCCACTTTTTTGTTCTGAAAGATCAAGGACAATCAAAATACTGGGAAAGGTTGATTTTAAATTATTTTAAATTGATTCTTCTCAAAGATTCTTGAGTTTAGTGGCAGTAGTGATGTGGATTTTCTTTCAGAGCCCCTTTCACCAACCTTTTCCAATAGGGGCCACAACTCCCAGCAGCACCTGCAACCATAACAGTACTGTCTGGAGCTGACGGGAGTCCAAAACAGCTGGAAAGCATTCAGTTGATGAAGGCTGCCTTAAACCTATCACAGAACTACAGTTCCCAGGGTTCCCTGAGGCAAGGAATGTGACAATTAAATCAGTTTTCATTTAGTTTAAGCATGCAGGCTTCAAGTATGCCACTCAAGAGTGGGAGCTGGTACTGCTGTAGACTCCTAGCCACTGCTTTAAAACCCACACAATCTTATAACCCTTGATGCTGTCAAAGGAAATTTCTTTTGCCTGCTGTGCTACTTCAGGAACGATGCAAAAAGAATAAAACGGAATACTGAATCCAAAACAAAAAGCTCATATTGTTAAATTTAATTGTATCATGTGGAAAAACAAAATCATGGATCTGATCACTCCAGGATTTGAGAACCTGAATTATGTCACATACTCGCCACATAAGTTTGATCCAGAAAAAGGCAGAGTTCATCCACATTAAAATCAAGGGGATGGTAAGGCAAAGGGCTCCAATTCATCTGGCTTGGAAACTGCAGGTTATCTTTGTGTGTGAACACACTCTCTCTCACACACACTTGTATGAGGCATGTACAATAGAAACAAAAATTAGAAACAAGTTTCCCCGTGCAAAATCTCAGGCTCTAATGTTTCCATCAATTTATTTTTGCTGGCTTTTTAGTACATAGATGTTGCAGTCATATTAGCTCTGTTGATGTACCAGGAAACCAATGACCCACAGTGATTTCGCAGAGACTGAAGAGGGGAACAAGGAGCAGCAGTGGGAAACAAAACTGAGAAATCCTGTTCCCGGCAGGGATGTCCTATTATTCCGCTGAGCCAGTGCTAATGGGAGGTGGTGTGGGATAGGTGGCTGCTACAATTGTCTCATTTGTGGGATGGGTTTTAGAGAGCTAAAGATGCTGGTTCTCACTTGGTTTGTGCCCATGAGCCATGCAAAATAGAGAGCAGGGTTCAGGTGGGAAGATGCTTCACCAAAACTCAATGAATTGTTAAGATCTTCTGCGCTCACCTTTCTCAGCCGCTGTTTCAGAACATTTACTGCTTTGTGTGCCGCATTAAAGAGGCATCTGCTTCAGAAATCCCATCAGCCTATACTTGACTTTCAGCAGCAGTTAATGACCAAACTTCAAGAAGAGAAGTACCTGAAACTTTGCACAGGTTCCTAAACCAGGTCTACACTTTAAGTCACTCAGTGCTCAGAGTGAAAGGGAGCCCTCACACCTGAAGGTGCATATACTCACTGAATCAAAGCAAAACTGACCCTAAACTTCATTAAATGGCAAACTTGTCAAGCTGATAAGGCATAGGTTGTTGTTTTCTTCTTCTGCATGGGTAGGCAAACTAAGGCCCAGGGGCCAGATCCGGCCCAATCACTTTCTAAATCTGGCCCGCAGACAGTTCTTTTATTTAAAATGCATCTCTGGGTTATTTGTGGGGCATAGGAATTGGTTCATCCCCCCCAAAAAAAAATAGTCCAGACCCCCACAAGGTCTGAGGGACAGTGCACCAGCCCCCTGCCGAAAAAGTTTGCTGACCCCTATTCTACTGCAATAAGTCCAAATAGAATGCAATTCATCTAGTTCTTAATCTGAACAAAAGTATACTGGATTGAGCCCATGGAAAAAAATCCAGCCCAAATACTTAGGCTGGAATCAGAGTCTGACAGTTCATGTATTTAGGCCATGTGAACAGGCTGTGAGACCTGCAAGACCAGCTCCCTATCTTGCAGGCCTTTTTTCACCAGGAAAAAAACTGACTGACTCCAGCTACAAAAACTAGGACTGCTGAAGAGGCCAGAGACCATCTTGGCCATCGAGCCTGAACTTCCACAGTCTCTGCCCATTAAGAACCACCATTGGCAGGACTGGCAGCAACAGCAGCAGATATCTTTAATGCTCATGACAATATTTTATTTTCTTGCTAACTATGCTGTTTTAAATGTGTATTTTATATTTGACTTCCTTTAGTAATGCTTCTTCTGAAACATTTAAAATAATGTTTATTGTTACCTTTGCTATGTTAAATGTGCATTCTGTAGTTAACCTCCTTTGTTTTATTTTGAAATCTTTAAGACAATATTTTAGTTTTGTATTAATGATTCTGCTTTGGATATATATTTTATATTTGACTTCTGTAACGTTTTCTTCTGGATTGTTGTAAACTGCTTTGAGGTTTTTTTCTTAAAAATATAAAGCTGTATAGAAATGAAATGAATAATAATAATAATCATCATCATCATCCCTATGTATCTGGTGAGAACATGTGCTAAGCTTCCTGGCCTCATAATCACTAATTGCACACAAATTATTTCAGACGTCAGAGCCCATTTTTCACATTACATTGTTCCTATATGGAAGTATCCCCTGCACTGTAAATTACACGAATCCCCCAATATATTGATTACAGCACTTACAATGTATACAAAGTATACAATTGATGTATACTTTCGCCTAATATTTGCATTTGTTTGTTTGTTTGTTTGGTGAGCTACATCACAAAATTTGGAGAAGTGTGAATTAGGTAGGTTTTCATTAAAATGTGATCTGAGCTTAATTTCTCCTCCATCGCTATTGAGTAGGAGCCCTTTGCTGCCGATCTCCGTGGCTGCAGATTCCATGTGGGCTGGAGTCACAACTCTGCTATTTTGTGTATTTTTTAACATTAAACTCTGAGATAATCTGTAGCAGTGCCTCAGACAAAGCTGTGTGATCTCAGATAAATCATTCTTGCTCTGAGACCTTAGGAACCAAAAGGTGTTTTCTTTTTTAAACAGCGAGATATTTTGCAGCTGAAGAAATAGAGAAATAAACCGATATGCCTTGATCTGACAATATTTGCACATTACTACTGAGCTGGACTGCTGCCAAATATCTCAAGCAGCCTGAACGGTTCAAAATAGTTTTGGATTTTCATTTGCAAATGTGAATCCTTTTCAAAAATAAATCATTTTTTAAAAAATGTCATGAGGATGTTGACTTTGTTCTTCAAAAATCTTCTTAATCAATGTTCACTTATTGCATATTTAAAATTTAAAATTAAACTGGCTCACCAATCCAATTCATTCTTGGGTGAATTAAATGGATCGTGATGACTGCTGTTGCTATCTGTGGATCTGGCCTGCAAGCAGTGCACCACTCAGTGTCTCCTGTACTTGTCTGCTGCCTCCTCCTCCTCCTCCTCCACTATCGCCCACCTCTTTCCAGTCTCCTTTTATTCCCCTGCTGACTCAAGTGGCTGCAGAGGAAGAGGAGTTGTTGGCGTTGGCAAGTGGCAGGTAACAGGGGTAGTGGCAGCTGACTAACACAGGAGGGGGTGGTGGGAATGGGAATTTTTAGTTTTGCCTCAAGTACCAAAACATCCTAGGACAGCCCCGCAGAGAGTCCAGCGATATCTACAGGATATCAGGTTCCCCACTGCTGCTGATAACAGAAAAGAGAAAGCCTGGTCTGGCCCAGTATACACTGAAGTTCCAGTTAAGTTGTGGGTGAACATATCAGACGAAAAGCGATTCTTCAAACAGCTCTTGTTTATTCACAGACCAGAACAGAACTGAACTGAAGGGTTCAGCCAGCCTGCTTATATAGAGCTCCAGTACAACGTAACTGTAACCATTTTCTGTAACTATCCAATCACTGAACGTCACTTTCAATCCCTTATTTGCATATGTGGACCTGAGTGAAAACTATCTACAGTATCCCCCTTGCTGGCCTAGGGTAAGAACTTCAGTACGTAACAGTTCCCATAGCTGAAGATGGATTGAAACAACTTGCATTTCCAATGGACTCCTATAACTCTCCCTCAGCTTTGTATCCTAGATATCCTTCTCAAATGGGTAAATAAACAGTGAGTCACTGAGGCTCACACAGCTCTGTGGCACAACGGGTCAGTGCATCTGGCTCTTAACCAGAAGGTGGGTGGTTCGAGCCCACGCAGGGACGGTTGTGGACAGGATTCCTGCATTGCAAGGGGCAGGACAAGACTGATCCTCACGATCCCTATCCAGCTCTACAATTCTATGATTAATCTATGATATCTTAAGTATTTAATGCTTCAAAAGTATCTTCCGTGAAACAGTCCACCACAGAAAGAATACGTCTACTAGGCCAACAGAGGGGCTGGACTTCTCTGAAAATCTTTCTAGGCAAGCTACAATGGGAGCAACTGGGTGCTCAGCACTTTTTGAAATGTGTAACTTTGTAGTACTATCTAGGCGGGAACCAAGTCCTTGAAAACTGATCTTGAGTCCTTTTGAAACCCTATTCCGGCTTGCTCCGGGATGAGTCCAGGTCTCTGATTCATAAAGGAACCCAGAGGAGAGGTTTATATTCCTGAATAGAAGTAGAAGAAAGAGATTTGGGGGTGGGGGTGGGGAGCCAGCGGTTAGAATTCTTCTTTTTGCCAGCATTGCTGAGTATAAAAGGAAAACCCTTGTCCTTTTGTCCCTACACTCGCCCTCTAAAGATGCACATGCAAAATCTAATTAAAATTTAGCAGAAGAGGAGGAAAAAAACCTGACATGGGTTTTTTAGTTAAAAAAAAAAAGAGCAGTGAACGAGAGAGAGATCTTTAACAAAGGCCATAATATTAACGGGGCCGATTCGTCAGCCGCTACCTGATAATATAGAGTCGGGAAAGCTTTATTAACGTTGGAAGCCTGGGTTCTTTGTTAATTACGGGCTTTGCTAATGATTTGGAATATTGGCCAGTTCCGGGGGATGTTGATGAATAGAGACCTCGCTAAGATTTATTCCTAATTATCTCATTTGTCTCCCTCCATTACTTTTTATGGCTGAAATTTATGGAGCTATTACTGGGGACATCGTTGCAGCTCAGAGATGATTTGGGAGAAGAGAGATGTTTAATAATAATAACAATAATAATAATAATAATGCCAGATTAATAGGAAACCGATTATGCTACACTGGGCAGAAGGGTCTTCCATGCTCCCCCCCCCCCGCCCTGGCTCCCCTCCCCACCCCAAACTCATTGTCTCTTGGCTGGTGTGTAAGAAGTCATGTCCTTGCTGAGAAGGCAGAGGGGATGTTGAAAGAGCAGTCTGGAAATTCCTTCTGGCACTTGCTCAAGTCCCTTCCATGTCCCTTTGGCTCACTCATTCCAAAGAAGATAGAGGAAATCCATCATATTTTTAATATTTTGCCTCCCACACCCCCACAGCTGCCTACCGCCTTTATTCCTTTCTCTGCCCCCTCCCCGCCCCCAAATTCATTGTTCAGAGGCAGTCTGTTCTTCTGAGATTCTGTTGGTGGGTCAGATCAACACATTTATGAGGAGTGGAAATGTCAGATTTGGAGAAAAAGGTGATGTTTGGAACAGAGGCATCCATTGCTCATTGACATCCCTGCAAGAATGCAGGCACACATGTACACATGATAGAAATAAGTGAATGGTAGATAATAACAAAAAAGCTCCCCCCCCCCTCAGTTAGCTCATGGTCTCGATCTACAGTATAGGGAAAATCACCTTATAAACACCAAGTGCATTCTGGAAAAGTGTAAAAAATAAATCCAATACAGTGGTACCTTGGGTTACATACGCTTCAGGTTACAGGCTCCGCTAACCCAGAAATAGTACCTCGGGTTAAGAGCTTTGCTTCAGGATGAGAACAGAAATTGCACGGTGGCAGCGGGAGGCCCCATTAGCTAAAGTGGTGCTTTAGGTTAAGAACAGTTTCAGGTTAAGAACGGACCTCCGGAACGAATTAAGTACTTAATCCGAGGTACCACTGTATGTGCTATGTGTATTAGCACATGAGGCTGCGTGTTGCATTACTTACAACACTAGAATTTAAATGGGACTGTCTTGCAAGGATGTCTTCCAGTGGGGAAAAACAGCCATGTGAATTCTACCCAGCATTAGAGTTCTGTCTGTTGGCAGCAATTTGTAGTATTCATGCAGGCTGATGATGTGCACTTGTCACCTGGCCCTCAGCACACATTATAACAGTGAGATGCAAGTAGTCTGTAAATGGGAAATACCGTCTGACCACATCCACTTCAGTCTCTCTCAGGTTTGTCAAAATGGAATGTTGCTTCCCACATATTCATTGGCACATCCTACAATGGGGTAAGGAAGGACGCGGGTGGCGCTGTGGGTAAAACCTCAGTGCCTAGGACTTGCTAATCGTATGGTCGGCGGTTCAAATCCCCGCGGCAGGGGATTTTGGTCCCTGCTCCTGCCCACCTAGCAGTTCGAAAGCGTCTTTCGGTCCCTGCTCCTGCCCACCTAGCAGTTCGAAAGCACCCCTAAGTGCAAGTAGATAAATAGGTACCACTTTATAGCAGGAAGGTAAACGGCGTTTCCGTGTGCTGCGCTGGTGCTGGCTCGCCAGAGCAGCTTCGTCACGCTGGCCACGTGACCCGGAAGTGTCTCTGGACAGCGCTGGCCCCCGGCCTCTTAAGTGAGATGGGCGCACAACCCTAGAGTCGGACACGACTGGCCCGTACGGGCAGGGGTACCTTTACCTTTACAATGGGGTAGGGTGGGGGGATCCGTGCTGTCCCATTGGGCTGATGAGAACATAAGTAGATCTAATGAAACTCAGCATGTTTGACAAAGCACTCAGGCTGTTGGTACAGTTTGTGCCTCACTGACATCCCAGCTCATAGTGCCAACATAGATGCATTTTCTTTGGGGAAACTCAATGGATTTTGTTGCAACAGCTGAGCAATTGCTTCACCATGTGCTGAGCTGATTTTCCATGTCAAAAATCTACACTGTGATATCTGGTGGAAACAAAAACACATCTATCAGTTCCTTTCCAGTGCTGGGCTTCTATTTCATTTTGAACAGAAATTCAAGATCCCTTACAACTCTACAATTCCATGATTCTGTGTTTCAAAATCTTGTTTGTAGACAGTTTCAATGACCTTTAAGGTTTTAAGACCTTCATGTCTTGAGGCAAAGTAATGAAGTAATCCAAGGTTGTGATAAATTCCGATTTATGTCCATGACAAGAGATTGTCCTAATGCATGTGAATCCAGATTCCTAGTCCAATAGGTGTATATGACTCAATGGAAAATCAGCAAAACATCACAGAATGGAGGGTGCTTCTAGATGTGGGTGACTTAGCAGCATCCAGACATTGTTGCTTGAGTTGGAAGTCGAACGGCAGACTTCTTACACTTCCAGACTTCTAACACTCTCTGAACAAGTATGTAATACCTCTTTGCCCAGCCCCAAACATTTTTCTCGGAGGCGTGTGTGTGTGGCGATTCTCACTGGGAGCATTGTGTGGAGGGAAAGTGTTAAATATTCCTTCTACTCCACACTGCACTACCATTCATGATTCTCCCTCTTCATGGTAGAGAGATGTTGGGGGGAGAGAGAGGGGGGCAGGCAGGCAGGCAAATAGAAAGAATGTATATGGAGGCAAAGCCATTTGGAAAGTGAAGAGTTAAAGCAATTTAGTTTATTCTTAGAGACCAGAGACTGACTATTGAGAAGGAAATAGCTAAAGCAATCTAGCAAATGACTTGAGTGAACTATACAGGCCAGAATGAGTCAGAATAGCAGTGGGATGGGCCATCCACACTTGAAGAAATTTAACTGTATTTAGAAAGTTGAATTTTTGAACTCTTGAAAAAATTGAAGCTGAATGGTTTATAGAAATTGAGTGAAGAAACATGGATGTTCCACAATAAATGATCAGTGTGCAAGCAGGCAGAAAGTAAAAAATTCACACTCTGAACTGGGTCATTTTTGTTAACTAATTGAAATTGCCACAAGTTTAGCAGGAGATGGTCACTTAAATCAGATATTGCACTCTATAGAAAACAAGCAGTTAGCCTACTTGGGCCTGCAAATACAGCTGCAATTCCTGGGTGTCATGAGAGTCCACTTCCTTGTATCCATAATTTCCTCACTTGCTATGTGACTTTTAGCCCAAACATTTGGAAGCTAATCTGAGCTATAGAAATCAATGCCAACAGCTCTGCAAGTCTCCACACCTTTCCTGGCATATAGATAAACTCTTAAGCTTTACCCTGCTCCAGGGAACTGTATGTTTTTCCTGCACATAAATATGTCCTGGCGCAGACAAAGCTTTTATTCATTGCACCTCATAAGGGAAATCTGTGAGGGCCCTAAAGGCTGCCACCACAAAGGTGCAGCTGCTGTCAGGATCGGGGAGCTGACAGTGCCATCTTCCCAGAGCAATGCAGCTGAAACAGACGCCTCCATCAGGTTGTGCTGCTTTTATTGAGGGAATAATTGAGCTGGCAGAAGGATACCCAGCTTTTGTATGGGACGTTATTCCTAAAAAGCAAATTCCTCCTTGTTGCTGCTATGTCTGGAGTGTTAATCCAGCATTGGCAGCTTTGATACCACAACATCAGGGCTGAGGGAGCCACAATCCCTCGTGGACAATCTTCCATGAGGCCACATACCAGCAGTGAGAAGAGCCAGAGGTTAAAAGTGGGCAGAGCCACACATGAGACCCTTATTTTCTACAATAGACTACATTGCAGCTACAAAAAAACCCAGATATTTCTACACACACACACACACACACACACACACACATATCCAGGCAAGCAAGAGCATCATCACCACAAAGACACAAGCCAACCAGGCAAATGTACTTCAGGGGAGTGCAGAGCAGACCTGTGAGGTGCATACCCAGCCCATAGGCCTGGCCACCTGAGAAAGTCCTAAGACCGGGCTGGGTGGAGAGGGCCTGAGGTTCCCCATCCCCTGCTCTGCATCATAGATGTCTGCCAGCACAATGCAGGGTTGAGAAGGCAAAAGACCAATCACTTTATTTTCCTAATTTGTAATCATAGCAGGATCATCAATGCAGTGGTACCTTTTGTTAGAGCAGCTTTCAAGCTGCCTCTGCTGTATTCAGTGTCACCCTTAAGGGAAATTTCGTACACATATTAATATGGGGATATGGACACATCCTATCACATAATGGAGGTTCTTTTTTATTTAAAGAACAACTTTTGATACAGTTCCAGACCGCTTTGAGCACTGGCAGGGGATGAGAGCTGGAGTTAAGTTAGAGTGTGTTCCTTGTCCTGCCCACAGCAGTCAATCCAAAACATAACATGTATTGAAGCCTTTTTTACCTAGGGATCCATTAGCCACGCCATCCCCTGGACCTCGGAGGGAACAAAAGTACCAGGAAAGCAAAATCTTCTTTGGAGAAAAAGAGTTTATTGAGATCTGAGCACAGAGTCAAGGTCTGTACTCAGAGACAGCCTGCTAGTTAGTTCCTAGAAATACTGGCTGTCAAGCAAGACACTTCAGCAGACTTTCTTATACCCCCAGACTTCCCCAATCGGCTAGCAAATATTGCTTGCTTAACACATTTTATTGCTTGCTAAACATTCCTGTCTTTCTGCTAAGCCAAGCACTCCCTCCCACCTCCTTGTACACGTGTCTTCTTTTGCTAGCTAAGCATTCCCTTCGTATCTCTTCTTATTCTTGCATTACTAAGCAGAAGTAAAGTAGGAAACATCTTGCTAGTGGTTTTCTCGGTTAACAGCAGTTTTCTGGCTAGGCAGGAAGCGACCTTCTGACCTGTAGCTAGCATCAGCAGTTTCAAGTAGCTGGTTAGGCAGAAAACGACCTCCTGACCTGTCTGATTTAGACTTTTGCAAGCAACTGCAATTTTGGGCTGTTTTGACCATCCTAGCAGAGTGCAGGAATTTACTATGTGTAGATAATATTAATGATTAACCGTTCCCCTCTCCCTTCACTCCCTCCTCTTCTTCTGAACAACCTAATACTTAGGTTCGTTCTGGGGTATGGGCCTATACTCCCTCATCACAGCGATGACTGTGGGTCCTAGCTTCCGTGACAGGAGTCTTTGCATCATTTGCTGCAAGCATTGCAATAAGCAGGGTATACAGAAGCAGAAAAGCAATAGAAGCATTATTGGGCCTATTCTCCCCACAAATACGATACCGTTCATGCCAACAGAAATACGAGAGCATCCATACGACAAGGGCGGTACATATCACTCCTACCCACCAAACCCAATATCTCCATGGTTCCTCCCACCAATATTCAGGGGGTGTGCTCATTGTTGAAGAGCCCACTGATATTTGTGCCCGACTACCTGTTGAGCCTCAAGGATGAGAGCCCACCGGTGAGCTGATGCTCCCACTATGTGGGTCAATTTTTCTATTAGCCCTGTTGGGTGGATTGAACTCTCGTGCTGCCTCCCTAGTGACCAGAGCATATGGAAGCTGAAATCCTGGGGTGGCAATTCTTACTGGCACTTGTTTAGTAATTTCAATGCACACCTGGCTAAGGCTCCCACCCCTGCGGTACTTGCATTAAGATAGGTTCCGTCTCATCAATCGCCTGCATTAAGATTAGAACCTGGTCCGCTAGATCAGGTTGGTACAGTGCTCTACCCCCCGGATAACAGTTGACTACCCTCCCACAGCAGCAAGAGCAGTCCAGAACTCGATAGATTTCGAACGTCTCTGCAACTTCCCGTATGAGCACTATCCACATGTGCTGGACAGTGGTGTGGAAGAGGAGCCACAACGGGGTAGTGGGATGTCTTAATATGGTAACCTCATCAAACCCCAGTTGCCAATAGCCAAGGAGCACGCCATCTCTTACCACCGGCAAGACGAACCAGTCGTAGCAGAGGCCAGCAGGCCAATAGGGTTGGTATGGTTCGGTAGGGTCAGGGCAATAAGACATAGAGCAAGTCAATAAAGGAAATAAGAGAGAAAAGAGAAAGTCTTTGTAACTGTCCTTGTGATGATTAGTCGCAGGATCTCGTTGCCCGTGGCCTAACGCTTTTTCCTGGTAGCGTCAGACACAAGGTGATGATCAACTTCAGAGGGTCAGCGGGATTTCTTTTGCAAGTCCAGACACCCTTCTTCAGATGCGTGTGATGTACCCAGGGGATCACCTCGACTACTTTCACTGCAGTTGGGGATGAGGGGGTCGCCAGACGCTGTCACTCAGAGGGACTGGTGAACCGGCTCAGCGAGACTGCCACGGGACTGCAGGTGTACGCTTGAGGGAATACCTGGAAAGAAAGCAAACACACACAACAAACACAGGGATTGCACTTGTTCTTGGGTGATGTGATCTCCCATCTGCCCAAACCGGCGGGGATGCCTCGGACGAAAGGGGTTGGCCTGCCATATAGAAGTTCAAAGGGCGATAGTTCTCAGTCTCTTGGTTGGCGCACAGGGCACATTTTGGGATATAGAATATTCTCCCAAGGTGCGCCTTAGCAGCTGGGCCTCCCAAATGGGTGGGCTCGTGGTAATTCTTTACAATTGTGCTGGCCAGATGTTGGGGCACAAAAACACGGCTGTCCGGTCCTTCCTGGAGCGTTGCTCCTTCTTGGCTGGTCCACTGCTGTTCATCAAGGGTGTAACGTGGTTCCACATCGTCTGGAGTGAGTTCTGGTACCAATATCAAAAGTCCTGGTGGTGCCTCTAAATTGGCTGGAGAACAAATGTCTACGTTGGGGGCGCTGCCTGCGGGCGCCCCTCCCATCCAATTCTTCACCGTGCATAGAGATATCAGCAAGGCGGTCGTCACTGGAGGGGATCTTCAGGATGCTGAGACACAGTCCAATCTGAAGCAGCTTTCTTATGTGGTGGACCCAAGGGGTGGTGCCAGCGACCTTCACAGCTGTGGGTGTGGAGAGCAGATGGGCCCTTCCAGCACGGCGGCAGTGGTGCCTGGGACCGGTCTCATCCACACCACGTCACCTGGCTCAAACTGGTCATGCAAGAAGTTCGGGCCTGGGTTGAGAGAGAAAATCTCGAGAGAGAGACTGTACATAATTGTTCAATTCCACATCTTGAGCAGGGATAGGTGAAAGCATGCACACATAAGGAACCGGTCTCCCAAACATCACTTCAAAAGGGTGACAAGTGAATACGTTTCAATGGGAGGCTACAGACTCTAAGCAAAGGCAAGGGCAACATGGACACCCAATTAGACCCTGTTTCTTGCGTCAGCTTGGATAGCTGATTCTTTAAAGTCCTGTTCATTCTCTCTACCTTTCCAGAACTCTGGGGTCTATAAGCAGTATGCAGCTTCCAGTTGATCTGGAGCGCTTTTGCCAGTCCCTGTAGGACTGCATGAACAAATGCTGGTCCATTGTCAGATCCTATGGACCTTGGCAATCCATAGCGAGGGATGATTTCCCTAAGCAGGCACCTGGTTACTTCAAATGCCTTTTCAGTCTTTGTTGGCCATGCTTCGGCCCTCCGGTGTAGGTGCACACTGCCACCAGCAGGTAGCGGTGTAGTCCACAACGGGGTAATTCAGTAAAGTCCACGACAAGATCTTCCATAGGTGCCGTTCTACTGTGCTGAATCCCTGGGGGAGCCAGTGGTCCGGCTCTGGGATTATTCTTTTGACACAGCAGGCATTTCCTGGAGATCTGGGCTGCCAGTTGGTAGAGGTGGGCTGTATAGAAGCATTTCTCCAGCTGCTTGGTTGTAGCATCTGGTCCTATGTGGGTTGAATCATGGTATCTCTGAGTAATCTGCCGAGAAAGGGACTCTGGAATCCATATCCTGTCATCAGGGGCAAGGTACCATCCTTCTTTGGACAATGTCAGCTCCTGAGCATCTGCAGTGTCCCTTTCCTGCTTCGTGTAAGCTGGCATGTCAGTGGTGCTTAAAATTTCTTCTGGGACCAGTGCTCCAATAACCGAGGCGGGGGCCAGTTCTTGGGCTGCTTCCTTGGCCACTCTGTCTGCCAATCGGTTTCCTCTGGCCACTTCTCCTGGTCCAGTCTTGTGTCCATAACAATGGATAACTGCCACTGCATCGGGCTCCCATACAGCATCCAGAAGGTTCAATAAAGCTTGTGGGTGGGCCACCTGGCTTCCTCTGGAGGTAAGCAAACCTCTTTCTTTCCATAAGGCTCCATGGGCATGTAAAGTCAGGAATGCATACTTAGAATCTGTATAAATGTTTATCTTCTGTCCCTTTGCCAGGCTCAGGGCTCTGGTGACTTGGAATTTTTAACGCGGATGTAGTAGTAGCATCTGACATTTCCTCATTTTAGCCTGGGAGAGGAAATAGGTGCCTTTCGGCAGATGGCACGCTGATTCTTTCCTAAGCGGCCTCGCCCTCCTCTTCTTCTAACGGTGGACCTCCCGTCTTCAGGGCCATCAACTTCTTTGCCTGGTACTTCTTTTTCTTCTGGGTCTCTTTTCCTCTCTGATTATAAGTGGTTTGGGCTATTTTCTAACATCCATTTCAGGGTGTGGCCCATCTGGATTTTTCGGCAAATATCGGGCGCTGCCTGGGCTACAAAAGCAGTTTTTATGATAGGGGCATTGGCAGCCTCATCTGGGTCCACAGGAGTATACTGGCGGTAGGCTTCCTTCAGCCTCTTTAAGTAGGCTCCAGGGGCCTCCTCTGTTCCTTGTACTATTTCTCTGGCCTCCACGAAGTTGGTGAGTTTTCTGGCTGCCCTCCTCATGCCATTTAAGACATTCTGGCAATAAATGGTGAGAGTATTTTGCCCTTCAGTGATCTGATAATCCCAATTCAGTGTATTTTCAGGATATCCTGCTGCAACAGCTTGATCTCCTGCCCCCTGCGCTCTCATGTGTGCTCGGACTTCAGCATGAATTTGCCTAGCCTCTTCTGTAGTTAGCAGGGCATCCATCAAATATTACACATCATAAAAAGTGGGGTTGTATGTTTTAAAAAAAATTCCCTCAAACAGCTTAATGATTTTGGCAGGGTTTTCCTCAAATGAAGGGTTTTTGGTTCCTCCAATTACAAACATCTGCACTAGAGAAGGGACATGTTGAACTGTATGAGTTCTATTGGGCACCACCCCATCAGGTCCCGCGGGGGCCAGAGGGTCATACACTCTATGGAGAGGCATCACTCTGGCCGCGCCCTTCTCCTGTGCTTTATGTGCCCTATGGAGGGTCACTCTTTTCACTGCTTTCCCCACTCTTTTGTCCACGGGATTGGGGCTGGGCCATCTGTTCCCTGTGGCGGGGGTGGTGCCAGGGCTGTTGCCGGGGCATAAGGCGGTGGGGGCATTAAAACTTTATCTTCTTCCTTCTCTGAATCCTGGAGGACTGGGGGGTTGTCCTCCTGTTTTCCTGACTGAGCAGATACTGCTGCCTGAGACCTTTTGGCAGCATGACTTCAGCCAGGAGGGGGGGGTTCTTTTCCATATTGGTCTTCCATGTGGAAATGTAGGGGATTTGATCAGGGTGGACATTCAAAATGTTCTGATATAATGGATTAATGAGTTGCAAATCAAGGGTCCCAGTGGACGGCCAATTTGTTATTTTGGGGTGGGCCAATCTAATTTACACAATGTCCTCGTCCTCCCCTCTCATTAGCTTGAATCCCCAAAAGCATTTCAAAGGGGTACTTTTACTTTGGCCAGAACCCATTTCTTCCAGATCCTTCGCTACTATTCACAGTAAAAATTCTCTCACACTTCACACACAACAGACCTACAATTGCTCGGCCAAGGGGACACTAAGCCCTGGCCCACACTTGACAATTCAGTCACTGGAGTATCTTGACATGCAACATACAACATACAAAACACACCAATATAATTTCAACATGTAACACACTAAACACACCAAAATAACTTCAGCATGCAATACACAAAACACACCAAAATAACTTCAGCACGCAATACACAAAACACACCAAAATAACTTAATTTCAACATGTCACATGCTACAGTTTGTCAGAAAATGCACAACCCTACAATCGCTCGGCCAAGGGGACACTAAGCCTTGGCCCTCATTCAACAATTCATCCACTGGAGTATCTGACACACAACATGTCAACAAAACACTCAATTCCCTCTGCCCCATTCCCTTTCCCAAACCTTTACCAATTCCTTTCCTGGTGGCATTCTTACTGCCGGGCACTCTACTGCCAACTACCAGGTGAGGCTGATCAGGCCTCTGGCCCTTTCCCTCGGGCCCCTAGCCCTTTCCCTCGGGCCCCTAGCCCTTTCCTTCGGGCTTACCTTTCTCCGCTGCGGACCTGTCCCCTCGGCGCCGTTCTGTCCTCTTGTTCTCCCTCAACTAGATGTCTCCGCTCCAGGACGGTGTGGCAATCTCCCCCTACAAACTGGCAGGGTGTGCACCGGAAATGCGAACGCCGATTGGAGCTGTTCACCTTGGTTGAGCCTGGCCCTCCGGTCCGTATTTGGGGAGGGGGCTGATCCCGGACGAGCCCCCAAAGAAATGAAGCCTTTTTTACCTAGGGATCCATTAGCCACGCCATCCCCTGGACCTCGGAGGGAACAAAAGTACCAGGAAAGCAAAATCTTCTTTGGAGAAAAAGAGTTTATTGAGATCTGAGCACAGAGTCAAGGTCTGTACTCAGAGACAGCCTGCTAGTTAGTTCCTATAAATACTGGCTGTCAAGCAAGACACTTCAGCAGACTTTCTTATACCCCCAGACTTCCCCAATCGGCTAGCAAATATTGCTTGCTTAACACATTTTATTGCTTGCTAAACATTCCTGTCTTTCTGCTAAGCCAAGCACTCCCTCCCACCTCCTTGTACACGTGTCTTCTTTTGCTAGCTAAGCATTCCCTTCGTATCTCTTCTTATTCTTGCATTACTAAGCAGAAGTAAAGTAGGAAACATCTTGCTAGTGGTTTTCTCGGTTAACAGCAGTTTTCTGGCTAGGCAGGAAGCGACCTTCTGACCTGTAGCTAGCATCAGCAGTTTCAAGTAGCTGGTTAGGCAGAAAACGACCTCCTGACCTGTCTGATTTAGACTTTTGCAAGCAACTGCAATTTTGGGCTGTTTTGACCATCCTAGCAGAGTGCAGGAATTTACTATGTGTAGATAATATTAATGATTAACCGTTCCCCTCTCCCTTCAGTATTATTACAGCAGTACCTGTGGGGACCAGTTTTCATTTTTCCAGTGCACAGTTGAAGTGATATGAAAACGCCCAACATCAATTTGACCAGCAACTGCGACAGGGCATGAACAATCAATTCCCCAGATATTGTTAAACAACGGTTCCCATCCTTACTGACATTGGCCTTGCTGGTTGAGGCTGGTGGAAGATGGAGTCCACCCTCATCTTGAAATCCCTCAGATTCCCTGCTCCATGGTGAACACTAATGGGCCCAGTTTTATGACAGGTGCCTATCTTTGTTAGACTGGTCCTTTGTGGATCAACTGGATATACAGTACAGTAATGGAGTGTATTCAAGACACACTTTCAGTATCATCACAACTCAGGCTTCTACCACTAAAATCACCTCAAAGTAACAGGCCCATTCTCTCCTTCAGGCCAAACATCTCTGGGTAGACAAATGCTATTTATTTATTTTATTTATATTCCACAGCAGCCTCTGGGTAGCATTTTATTTCAATGACATCTGCATGAAAGGCAGATGAGACACCTAAAAAAAGGACAAAAGGGAAAGGATGGTTTTTGAAAGATTCAGCTGAGGCCCTACGCAGGGAAGTCCTACTAAGTCAGGCAGCTAACATGGGGGTTCCTCTCCCCAGTGCTTGCCATGGAAGGGGGGGGGATTGGGTTTTTGCTAATGAAACCTGCCTGGGGTAATTATTTTAATCTGGGTTATTGGGATGGAAAGCAGCTCTTTCTGTGTCTGCAAATTTATAATAACATTGGGTGGGGGGACACCCTTCTCTCCATAAGAGCCTTGCTTCCTTTGATCCTTTGTGCAAGGCCTCTTATCGGCAGGCGAGTAGGTTTACATAGTGAAAGATAGAGGAATAATACTCAGCTGAGATAAGCTGGAGCCCCGTCTTGCCTTTGTGTAGCAAATTTGATAGCACTGGGAAAATGTTTACTGGGAGACTTTGGGAGGGAATTAGTCCCCAATGCAGCTGAGAAAAATAATTGACTTGAATTATAATTAGAGGGGCGTCGGGTGGGGTTTCTGCCACCGTCTGAACTGCTGCATGCTCCTCTTGGTTACCCCTCTTCCTATCCTCAACTGTGAGCTGCATTTGAAGTGAGGATTTTTAGGAGCAACCACTCTAATTTAAGAGTAATCACCTTCATTAGACTGGAAGTGCAGATGGTGGCTGCTGGTGGGATTTTAAAAAAAGAAACAACAGATAGGACAGCAGTCTTTAAGCATTACTTGGGTTCTTTGTGGCATTGTTTGAATGGCACTCTCTTTTAGTCTTGCAATTTAGGAAGGCTCTTCCAAGATGTGCTCATTCATATTCATTCTCATATATATATATATATATATATATATATATATATATATATATATATAAAATGAAATACTTTCATGGTTTTAAATGCATCTTTCTCTTTCTGGAAGAAAGTAGGCATCAACTTTGGGGGATCTGGACAGTAGTAGTATTAGACTACACAGTTGCTGTTGTGGTAACTAGTAGAGTTGGTGGGGCAGCCAAGGGGGTCACTGGAGACTGGGCAGGTTTTTTCTGGTCCCGTCCCCCACTTCCTCTTCTCCAAAGGATCCTGGTTGAACTCTGCTCCACCTTGCCCTGGTGACCCAAAGGTATGTTTCACAGCCTTTTCTCTGCACAGAAGCCAATGACCTGTGTGCAGGAAATATGGGAGTTTCAAGCCATATTAGAACCTTTGGATTTTAAGCTTCAGTCAATCCCACCTCTTCATTAAACAGTGAGGGCTATTATCCTTTTCTTAATGCGGGGATCAGTTTCTAGAGGATATATTAGAATCCATCCATGTTATGAAGGGGCTTCAAACATTGTTTTGTCTGAATCTTGTTGACTTCCTGTTTGCTCAGTTGAAGAACACTTGCTTGTGTTACTTTGCTGCTGTAGTTAAAGGCAGAAACTGAAAACCTCAGCTTTAACAGCGTTATGTCGTCGGAAAGGAAGCAAAACACCTTTTGATGGTACACTGACTTCGGAATGCCTTCTCCAAGTTCTCCTCAGAGTTCTACTCACTGAAGTTAATGGAGCCAATTTAGTAATGTCCATTAATTTCAGTGGGTCTGTGCTGAGTAGAACTAACATCAGTTTCTACATCAGTTTACAGTTATTATTTTAAAGTCCTCAAGAAAATACATAAGCATATTAATGTAAATTTCTCCTAACATATACTTTTTGTATATAATTTTGGCTACTATGCACACTTTTTGCAAAGGAATTTCCCCTATATATGCCTTTTTGCATGGTTTTAAAAAACTAATATATGCATTTTTATGCACACTTTAACCTGGCAGCTGCATTTTCATATATATTATGTGTTTGGAGAACTGCTCTGCAAAATCTGGAGAAGTGCAAATTTTGAAGGATGGCCGTGTTTCAGTTTGCATATTGTTTTAGAAAGTTCAAATTAAATAGGTTTTGTCATAGTCTCATTGTAGAGTAACAACAGTGGAGTGGGAAGCCAGCCAACCAGAAGAGTCTCTGAGATGTACTTACCTGAAATCAGGTCAAGTCCTAGGGTCGGCCGAACAGCAATCCATGTGGTCAGATGGTCCAGGGGTCAGATAATCTGATGATCATGGGGTCAAGGGTCAAGACGAGCAGGAAGCAGCAAGGTAGGGCCAGAAACTACAAGCATTGTTACTGACTGGTGCTAGAAGCTCTGCTTAAGGAGACTGAAGCCAGCTGGTTCTCATCAGGGCCTTCTCCTCTGAGTCCTTGAAGGCTGATCAGCTGCAGGTGGAGTCACTCTGCCTTCTCCGCCTTCAGGCTGCTCTTCAGCAGGTGAAGCTGACTCCTAGCCCAGGACAGGTTTGCCTTTAAACACAAACTGAATCAAATTTCTTCCCATAAACACTCTTGGCTTACTATCTGTGTTTGGGAAACAAAACAACAGCCCTGTGTTTAGATGAAACAACAAGCCAGGATCTGTTTCTTTTCCTAAGCAACAAAAAACTGACAATACTGTTGATATCATTTGTTGCTAATGCCCATTTTTCTTTTCATATCTATATATTCTGGTATTCGTCTGTGGTGTCGTAGAGGAGCGCTGTGGGAACTTTTGAGCAGCATGTGCCAGCACGCTGCTTGTTCACATTAAACCATTGTTTGTTTTAAACTATGGTTTAATGTGATATGCAAACTGCGTCAGTGTTGTGAACGCAGCTCACCTTCTGTGTTCTTATAGAGGCTCCACAGCTACATGTCTGGGCATCTCCTTTTTCACTGCTCTGGAAGAGATGCCAATTTACACCACCTGAAGGCCAATTCAACAAGCATGCCAGTCAGACAAGGAAAGATCTTTAAGCCTCAGTGGAAAAGGCCCACTATTTCCACCCCTGCCATGGCTTGTCAGCACAGATGGCAAAAGCTAAATGTTATGATAAGGTATTTCTCCCAAATTTCCCTCTTAATAGAATTACCAGCCTGTAATTACCCTACAAGCCTGAAAAACTGCCAGAATCCCAATTAGGAATCTGAGGATATAATTGGCCCCTAATTAGAAAGATTTGTCAAATGCGAATAATTTCCTTTGCTTCTTTATTCCTCCACCCTTCCTGTTGAAAACCTAGATATTTTCTCTCCCTCGCCCCACCATCCCCTCATTCCTCAGAAAGTGGGAGCCACTTTCCCCCTTTTGCACTCTTGTTCCAGAGCTGCATTATTTTTGATTCTTGTGAAAGTTGAACCGTATGGCAGGTGTTAAGCCGCTTTTATATTTCCTGGAAAATGGTGCTTTAAAAGAGAGAGAGGGAGTCAGGCAGAAAGAAACTCTCAGTACCGGTGCCTTGGGGTTTTCATTTTGCAAAGGCGCAAGAACTGGTGCTGCAGGACCAGAAGCAGTGAGTGGAAATGAAAGCAACTTAATAAGAGACTATTGTAGCTGATTTTTTCGGCTGCCGAAGGAGGAAGAGGGTGTTTCAAAGGCAATGTGAGTCTGAAGTAGATCAGAGAGAGAGAGATAGAAGTGAGGCACATAGTAGAACATGGGCATAGTTCCTTAGTGCTATCTACTACCAACACAGGAGTAAATCTAAGGCATAGGCACATCATGCACTTAAAACAGTGTTAGCAGAACAAAATGAACTTTAAATAAAGGTTGCTTCACACATCACAGGAGGCAAAAATGTATTCTTAAAAGGTTTTTTATATTAAAAAAAACCCTCTTTGACCCACAGATTCCTGACACATCTCCCTCCCAGGTTACAGCTTTCTTGTGTGCACTGTATGTACCTGCTAAAAATATCATATATGAAGCATCCCTAAAAGATGGTATTCTAAAGGCTTCGAAGTGTCCATTGTATAGAAATTACACAAAATAAAAGCAACCTGGTTGTAAAAGGGACATCAGTGGTCATCTTCTAGGCCAATCCCTACATTAATAATGATCTAACCTGGCATTTTTAAAGATACAGCCAGTGGCTCTTTAAATCTTCTGTTGATAGAGATAGCATAACATTTCTTATTCTGCTGTTGTCCAACAGTTCTTATATCCTGGGAAAATTCATCCTAATATTTAGGCTAGGCACAATCTAGCTAAAGTTAAGGATTTTACACACCATTGATTTCAACAGGAGAATTAAGCATATGTCTAAATCTCTCCTGTTAAGATCAATGGGCCTTAAAAGTGATTCTCAGTCTGGTTCATACCCTCTGAATGTATCTTTCTGCGCCTTAGGCCGTATCCAGATGGCAGCTTCCTCTGTGACGCTGGTAGCAAACTAAAGTCAGGATGGTAAAAGAGGAAGCCACTCTCTTCTTTCCTGAGGAAAGGTAGCAGTACAGGAATCAAGAGAAGAGGAACCTTCAAAAAGGTGTGCTGAAAAGCAGTTGGAATGGCCACTTGTAGATATCAAACAACAGAATCAAGATGAAGTGGGCCTTGCTATGTTGTTTGAGACATGCCTTTTGAAGTGCCGGTGGCACCATTAGCCTTGCTGAGGCAGTCGCCTCAGGTGGCAATCTGGGGAGAGCTGTGAGGGATGACAGATTTTGCACATTTGTTGGTGCAGGCAAAAAAGCAACTCCAGAGCGTAAGGTGTTTCCACTCCAGACCTCCCATCGCTTCCTGTCTCAGCATCAGCCCTGTTGTCCCTCGTGCCTTGCTGCTTTTTCAGCTGTGGATGCAGCACAGCAAGAACCTTGGTTTATTTACACAGATATACAACCTGAGGGCCTCACAGCAGTAGCACCCCAAAAGGCGATAGCCTAGTAGCAGCATCCGCAGCCTCTCTTGCTCTACGTGATGCATCCCTGCTTCAATGTTGCTCTCTCCTTCCTCATTACATCACTTCAACACTCTTCTCTAAACTAAGCCCTTTTTATCTATAGAGTATAGCTGTCAACCGTCCCTTATTTGGCGGGAAAGTCCCTTATCCCAGCACTGTGCCCCACTGCTGTCCCTTATTGATGATGTCCCTTAAATTTCCCGGGTTTCAAAGGAAGCAGCTCCTCTCCCCCTCCCCTTTCCGGCCAGGGAGGCTCCAACTGTGTTGCTTAGCTGCGTTGCTCACCCAATAAGGAGTCTAAGAATGACTGGGGGGTGGAGCTTGCATGCCTTGTGCTGATCAAATCGGCCGTGTTGCCTGGGGACTCGCCTTTGCTCAGCGCTTCACAGCGGAGAGGTGATGGTGTTTTTCCTTGCTGCAGCCCCTTTGCCGAGTTGCTGCACTGTGGGAACCACCGCTTGAGGCTTTGTTTGGGTGCTGGCTGGGGTTTCTGCCTTTGGCTGGGAGGGGCTCAGAAGTTGAACATAGCTGTGCTCTGAAAATCCCTTATTTTGGCTGCTGACCCCTTATTTTTGAGGCTGCTGGTCCCTTATTTTCAAATCTGTAAGTTGACAGCTATGCTATAGAGGGGGGAGTGTGTTTGTGAAATCAGCATGTTTCACATGCAAACAAAAGTCCTCAAATGTGGAGAAATATAGAATGGCCAAATTTATTGAACATACTGTGCTTCTTTTTGCCCTGCAAACATTTTAGAAAGAAATGCTGTGCTAGGCCTAGCAGCCTGATATTCCCACCTGACCCCCTGCTAATGTAGCTTTTGAACAGGAAAAGTAGACTTGCTGGTAATTATTAAAACAAGGAGTTCCTATAGGAGGTAGGTAGCTTTTTCCTCTTCCCACTCCCCACCATACCACGAGATGACAAACAATTTCAATTTTTTCAAAAGGATTATTGTGTCAGCTTCCTACGCAACCTCTAAAAGGTACATAGCCACAATTTGTTCTAGTGCATCTGGTCACCCTAGCTGATTTGGGTTGCCATGGAAGGGATTAAAGATTTAACAAGTGAAAACTTTTTGACCCTGTTCCCCTCAATCTTCAAATAAATAAATAAATCACAGTGCATAAGAGGCTGAGTAGCATTAAACATCAAACACACATATCTACCCCCTACAATGAGTAATATAAGGTATGGAGACTATTTTTATTTATTAAATTTATTAACTGCCACATACTGATTATCTACAAGTGATTTACAATACCAAAAAAACCCACACTCTCCAGATGTAGAATTCAACAATTTAAAAAAATGCAACAGAACATTTGATTCTGGTGACTCTATGGAGGCAAGCAGATAATCTTCTCGCCAGATCAGAGATTTTAGCAAAATGAAAAATCTGGCATATGTGAGGGTTAAACTGCTGAGATCTGGAACAGTGATACAAAAAAAAAAGGGAATGTTGGGTTGAGAAAGGCCTCAATACATGGGGTACTATCAGGACTGAATGCAAAACTGGCACAGGAGTGGTTAATTGGCTCGCTCTCCAGATGGTAGACTTATGTTCTGTTTCTGAATAATAACCCTTCAATCATTCAGGAGCAGCTGGCAAGTGTCACTAGTGGTCGGAGCACCTTTCCCTGGAAGAGCTCCAGCTCCGTACAAGTGGGGCGCCTTCTGAGCCCATCCTCCCAACTCCCATCTTTCAGCGGAGCTGGTACAGCAAAGGCAGAGACCAGAGCAGCAGCTCCTTTCTCTGTAGAGGGATTTACCAGTCCTATTGTTCCTCAAGCCTCTCTTATACAAGAGGCTCTTTAGTTAAAAAAGACAACAGGGGGAGTGGGAAGGGGGGAGGCCTGGTTTTCCTAATTAACAATTAGTGCAGAGTGTGCTGCTAATTATGTGGTTCCATGTAATTAAGAAGCTAATTAGTGCAGTGTCAATTAAGATTTAATTAGTACCCTTGTCAAAAATACTTGAAAGAGCAGTTTATATGCAAGTACTTCAATATTTCAATGGCCGTGATCTCTCCGACGCAGGGAAGCAATCTGCTTGCCAACCTCCGATTTGAGTGTGTGAACAGCTCTCCAGAGTTTATTGATATTGTCCTCTAAAACACTGCGGCTTGTATCTCTGTAATAGACACTTTTATTGATTTCCGTGGGAAGCTGCTTCTCTCTGATGTGCCCAATCTCCTCGGCACAGATCCATTGGCATCTGTGTTTTCCCATGACAGATGGAATTAGTAGAAAGAGGGTTTCATTTTGTAATTGTCCGGATAAGGATCTCGGCTCGCAGAACCTGGAGGTGGGGAGACAGGGGTTGCCCAAATTTTGCCCCTCAGAGAGGTTTGACTGGCAAAATGCCAAGGCAACTGGAGCGGCGTGCGCCACTGACATAAAAAGAGCTTGCGGCTGCCCAGGGATGTCACTGAGTAGTTAAGGGGAGACCTTGGTCTAGTTCAGCACCCCCTAACCTGCTGCTGCTTTGGACTACAACTCCCATCAGCCCCAGCACAGCCTTCCTGGTTTGTCTTTCCTGTGTCTTTAATGGAACGAGACATTGAAATTCCTGGGATCTGGGCAGGTGAGCATTTTGTTTGGTTATTAGAAGCAGGAAGAATATGATCCATGTGATGTGGCACTAAGAGTCAATTTTTTAGCAGGGAAATGTGGTTATTCAAGTCTGCCTCCATGCATTTTGGATTTTAAAAGGAAACAGTTTTCTTGGGCGGTACAGGTGATAATAGGGGAAGATGTGTGAATAATTGGCTTAGCTCTTCCCTTGCCCCATGAGAAAAGTTGCTGGGAGAACAACCAAGAGAAAACTGCCTTTTAAATGGGATGTGCTGCTGTTGATGTCAACCAGGGTTGCATGACTGTGACAGCTCCCCATTTTGGGGGGAGCCTAGGGAAAGGAGAGGCCCGGGAGTGCACCTCTCCCAGTGTCAAATTATTAACATACACTGTGGGAAGATGATCTGTTTGTAAAAATCTGCACCAGAAATCTTGGGAGAATCTGATAAACACTAGACATATTAGGCAAGAAATGAACTTGCATCTCCTGCCACAAATATGGCAGCATCCTATATCTGAAACCATATGCTACATTCACAACATTATAATGTTGAATCTTATGGGTCTCCGGTCAGCCATTCCAGAAGGGAAGCCCACACCCCACCAGTTTATATATTAAATATAACTATAAAGAGGAATGGAAATGCCACCTTTTAACACCTGTCAGTATCATCCCTTTGATGTTCCTTTCTGACTTAAGCTGGATAATATGAAAAATTCTGCCTTCTTTGTGCATTGTGAGTTGCTAAATGGGTCATCAGTGTGTGGTGTGTTCCTTTTCCTCTTAGCTCAACCAGCGTAAGTGTCCTCTCTTTGATCTTTGACCTGGCATAGGGCAGCTTCTTATGCTCCTATATTTTTATTGGGTTCCTTGACAGCAGTAACAAATGATGGCAGCATTTTCAAATTTCCAGGTAATCTTGTAAGTCTCTTTGGGTCACTTTTGTGAGGAAAGTGACTAATAAATCAGCAGCAGCATCTTGCTATAAAGTGGCCAAATCCCAGACTCAGGAGTGGTTCATGTGCTTTTAAAGTATCTTCATATGCAATCACACTGAACTTCGCTTGTTGTTGCTCTCCACCAAGAGGTCTCTTCTAAGACCCAGATATGTAACCTGTAACTTTTGGGTATCATCATAACAAAGTCAGGGAAACCTACTGTTGATGCAAACAACAGCCTATATAGACCTCTATATTGTTTTTGTAAATGCTTTATTACTTATAATAATGTTCCTGACTTGGTTTGAATCTTAATACAAGCCCACCATTCTGCTAAGCTACTAAAGGACTTGCTCTCATTCTTACAGAGGAGCTCTGAGGCTCCTCAAAAGCTTAGTTGGGGGTTCCTCAATGATAAATTAGTGGAAAAGGCAGCTTGCCCATTCATTACTGGTCTTCCTCTATAGTCTTCAGGTGTAGAGGATTGCTGTGTATGGTAGAGCACACACTCAGGCCTGACAGGTTTGACCAGTACCCATTATGAACTAAGGTCATACCTGATGATGTTTCCCAGAATACTTTGCACCTTGTAGGAGTTCTGTGGCAGGCTGCAAGGATTTGTCAGCTGGTGTCTAGTCTAGTCTGCAGATGAAATGTAGCAAGACAGTCAGCAGTAGCTGGAGTTCACTTTGTGTGTGATAATAGTGGTTGGATTGTACGACCTCCCTGCAGACAAATGAGAATGAATGTTCAGTAAATGGCTGGTGTCCTCTTAAAATCCCTGCATACTTTTTGCAAACGGATCAGGCTAAATGCTCAATAAACAGGTCGTCTGGAAGTCACTTGTTATCAGAAGCATGAAACCAGGTAGGAAAATCATCTCCCTCTCTGTCATGTGACTGCTTTGGCTTGCTAAATTGAATTGTAGTAGCAGAAGACATCTCTCCCAAAGGGTTGTGAGAGGTTAGGCAGACCCATCTGCAATCATAAGGTGGAGGAAACTGTTCTGCACTTGTTTTGTGAAATATGGAAGGGATATAAGTTGTTTTCACAAGTGACCATTATACCTGCTAGTCAAGAATGTGTTTCTTGTGAAAGTTCTTAATGGCAGCATAGAAAGTAGAAATGGGTCTTTTGAAAACTGTATGTGCATTTTAGTCAATGTAGTTACATTGTACTGTACCATTTGATTTAGAAACACAGAAAATGCAAACGCTGATTAAAGCATCGTTTGGAAAAATGGGTAATGGCTACAGTACATCTGTTGGGGTCAACCAGAAAAGCAGGTCACAGCATTGCAGCCAGGATGGAAGGGAAGCTCTGCTATCACAACCGGCGGGTTGTGTGAGGGGGTAGGGTGGATGGAAGGAGAAAGGAAGACAGAAAGCAGAAACATCAAACTTTCAGCCTTTGTTCCAATAAATTCCTATTCTCCTAGACTTTCTATGGACTTGGTGTCCTTTCAGTTCAACTGATCTGTGGCTTCTGGTCTTTGTACTGATGCGACTGACCATTCTTCAGGAGGTGTAGAGTGAGAAGAGGGCACCAGCGCGTTCATAAGGAGTCCCACCTTCTCAGGAGACAAAACCAGAAGAGAAACCAAGAGAGATATCCAACGCTGATTCTTCGAATGGGCCAAGTTCAGAAAACCTGCTTATTGGAGAGGGGTAGGAAGAAGCAAAGGCTGGCCCTAGAGATGCAGAGAGTAGTACAAGGAATCTGTTTCCCCTCTTTCCCCCTCCTCCCGTGTATATGACTGAGCCGCCTGTTCTCCCACAACGGCTGCCAAAATACAGCGAGACAGGGTATAATTACAGACACTTACTGTGGCCATTACACCACCGGCGCGGGCTGCGCAAAGTGACACACGACCCGTCAACTCCTTATTCACGCCATTAAGGAGACTCATTAGCATCTTCACTCAGAAGCAAAATTACCCTCACTGCTCATTTCAAGATGTCATAAATTTTAATTTAGGACCCAAAGATAGCACAATGGGAGCGAACAGGCTCTCTCTGGCACAGCCGCACAGGCAGGGAGGGAGGAGGGAGGCCAGGGGT
Organism: Podarcis melisellensis; assembly: GCF_964234715.1. Lineage (NCBI taxonomy): Eukaryota > Metazoa > Chordata > Lepidosauria > Squamata > Lacertidae > Podarcis > Podarcis melisellensis. The sequence continues at coordinate 43,074,841 of NC_138538.1, read as the reverse complement.
GGGTGAGGAAGAAAGAGCTTGCCTGAGGAAAGATGGTGGGCTTTGTTTTTTAAGAGGAGGGAATGAAGAACATGGAGCTGAGGAGACCCAAATGGAGGTATGCTGAACCCAAGAGAGAGAGAGATAGGGAGGACACCATTGTTGTGTAGAGGAGGCAGCCTGTGGTGTGAGGCTTGAGTGATCAAGATTGTCCTTAAGTGTCAGAAGATTGACACACATGCCAGATCCAAAGGGATCTGAGACTGCGGTCAAATGATCTCTGCCTGTTTTTTTGCCTCATGAGCCACATTTTGCCCAACAGAGCTGCTAATTCCCCTCTCCTCATCTGAAATTATGTGGGCTTCATTATTTTCAGTGTGAAATACTTTACTATGAGAAAAACATCTATTTCATCCATTATTTTTAAAAGGGTAATATTATGGAAATGAAAAAGTTGTTTCATTATCACTTATCCCTTCCTTCCTCCCTCCCCCTCCTGTTTTTAAGAAATGGGCATACAAATGTTGATCTACATTTTGGTAGGCAACAATAATTATATTTCCTGATCATTTGCTCCATCATGATTCCTGTTCACTGTCTAGTGCTGTCAAGCAATGGTACCAAATATGCTTTGGTTCCACTTATCTGGGTGAACATGGAGGCAACCAGATCAGCTCCTCCCTGTGTTGTTCTTATTTCAAAGGACAAGGTTAAGTAGCATAGCATCAGTGGGCAATGCAGTCAGTGTTCCCTAGAGAATAAAGGAATCTGAACTGCACCCAAGGAAACTCTTGAGAATCAGGAACCCTACAGGAATGAACATAGTGTGCATTACCATTGGGAAGAGCTCGTCCACACTTCTGCCTGCTCTGCACCTAGAAAGCACAGGTCTGAGCAGTTTTCTGCTTTCTAGGCATGGGTCCAACCCATTTTGCCTTTGTCCCACCACTTTCCCCCAGAAAACCACTCTTTAGTGCTAAATCAGAGTAAACATCAATTGGGTCAAGCACTAAAGATCGGGTTTCCCTAGGGGAAAGCAACGGAGCAAACAGAAGTGTGGATAAGCCTGAAGACCCAAGCTGAGAGGACTTATCAGGCTACTGATATGCTTAGAGGCCATGGGCCAAATCATTGAAAAACTTTGTGTGCTTGTAGAACACACAGCTCAGAGTCTCTGCTGAATGTAGCAACTTGAGTCCAATTCAAGATCATTCAAATTAGCTCTCTTGTAATACCTTTTAACCTTCTAAGTATACTCATTGGATAGTTAAAGTCTGGGCATTTTTTCAGCTGGAACTCGCCAGAACTCAATGCCATTATATAAGAGAACAAGGGAGGCATTATTGGTGAGTTCCAGCACTTCCTTTTCTAGAAAAATAGTACTGGTTAAAATGCAGTCAAAGTGTAGGATTTTGGTACTCTTTTGGTGCATGCTTAAGGTGCATCTACTTTAATATGGAAGTACAGAATCAGGGAGAATTGGTGTACTTGCCATACACATCATAACAACATGGCATAACAACACAGACCCCTCTCCTACATTTCTCAGACCCTTGGAGCCAAGAGTGCAAATGTTCAGAAGCAGATTTCTACATCATTGCTTTACTTATACGCCATGATTCACTTTAGACCACAACATGCAGTTTCTGCTCTTACTAGGAGATTTCTAGAATTTGATTCCACATGTTAAGGCTGCAATGCTATGCCCACTTAACCTATTGAATAACCTATTGAACTCAATGGGACTTATTTCTGAGAAGACATGTCTTGAACTGCAAGGTAATTCTGAAGCTCACTCTCCATCTCATGCAAGATGCAAAAATTAGGGTGTAAGAGAAGTGCTTTCATATGTATCCATTATTATTATTATTATTATTATTAAAAACAAGTGTAGCAGGAAAGAAATCCAGAGGCAAGCAGGCAGGGGAATAAATGTAGGGGAGGGGCCTAGGGAGAGTACAAAATGAAAGTGAGGGTAGGCTTGTGAGTATTAATAAAGGTAAAGTGACCCCTGACCATTAGGTCCAGTTGTGGCCGACTCTGGGGTTGCAGCGCTCATCTCGCTTTATAGGCTGAGGGAGCCAGCATACAGCTTCCGGGTCATGTGGCCAGCATGACTAAGCCACTTTTGGCGAACCAGAGCAGCGCACGAAACACCGTTTACCTTCCCACCGGAGCAGTACCTATTTATCTACTTGTACTTTGAGGTGCTTTCAAACTGCTAGGTTGGCAGGAGCAGGGACCGAGCAACGGGAGCTCACCCCGTTACGGGGATTCGAACCGCCAACCTTCTGATCGGCAAGTCCTAGGCTCTGTGGTTTGTGAATTGTGACCATGACTGCAGGTAGCTAACTTCCCACCCACACAAACCAAGCATTCCTCTTTGTATGGTGATACTACAAGATAACTAATCGTATGTTCTTCATTGAAGGGTGCGAAATAGGCCGTCAGCCTTGCAGACTTCTCGGAGACCCACCATATTGTGTAACCGGAAGAAAGCCACTGTCTGACAGGTGGTCTCCTAGCAAGGCAATTGATTAAATCTCAGAACCCCCCTCTGTTTATATGCATATTTGAATATTCATGAGGAAAAAGACACACCTCCACTTCACCCCCACAGACAGACAGTTTCAGGACAGAATGCAATTACAGGCTCTTAAACTTTACCAGTTTCTAAGGATCCATGATTAATGAGTTCAAATGTCCACATCTTTAAAAAGAGAGAGAGAGAAAGAGAGAGAGGTGGTGGAAGAGGAAGCTTTAAGGGGGGGAAAGCAACTCCAATTACAGTAGCTGAGGGAATCCAGCATGCTCCTCTGCTTATAAGTATATATATCCAGAAAGGTTATGTTAATTTTTAATGTACGAGGCTATAATTAATTTCAGTGGCTGGGTGGATTAGCCGAGAGTGTAAATTTCAGGCTTGGCTTGGGCAGCAGATAAACTAATGCCAGGGAACACCATGGAGCGAGGCACTTGGGTCTTAAGCATTTTGCTAGGCTCGTGGGGATGCTTAGAGCTGTTGCATGTGAGAGATAATAAAATAATAAAAAAACGCTGGACACTTTATCTGCAGATCTTATATCCCTCTGTAAAAGTGCCTCTCCTCTCTTTTTTCAGAAGAGGATTTTGAGGTATATAAGCATGCTCATACCTCAAGGTTCTCCCATCAGACCCACTTTCAGAACTCATTCCTATTCTTGAAACATGGTCAGAGAAAAGGCCAGTACTGAACAGTGACCGGCATTCAGAAAACTTGAAAAGGTGTTTCATAAGAAAGACGCGCACCAGTCCCTTCACATTATAGGTGGGCAAAACAAATCTCAGACAATCAGCCGTAGAAGTAGAGAAACCCAGCTTGTCAGCCTCACTGGCCCTGTTCCTTTCTTTCCAGCCAAAGTGAGCATGATGAGATAAGGGGGCAGCGATAGCTTGCTCTGCCACAGAACTGCTGTGCAACATTGATCATAGCAGTTCTCAAGCCACTTATTCCCTGCAGAGGTCCAAGGGCTGCGTCATAATAATTAGGCCTAATGCTTCAATGGCCTATCAGTAAACCAAACTAGGACTGGACAGCCCTCAAACAAAGGACAGGGCTGTCCTCTGTAAGGGAAGACACATGATCACCCTATTCATCAGATCCTACTTACACAGCCATTAGGTATATTGTGGATGAGGAGGAAATGTTGGAGAAGCCTACAAATGGTGCCCCTCAGACTACGGCAGGGATGCGGAACCAGAGGCTCTACAGATGTTGATGGACAACAGCTCCCATTAGCTTCAGCCAGCATGGCCAAGGATGATAGGAGTCGTAGTCCATTAACATCTGGAGGATGACAAATTCCCTGGCATAAATAATTGTTTTCCTGAATAAAACAATGGATCTATGCTTACAGACAACTAGGAGAGGTTTTCTTCCAGGACCACTAGGAGAGACTCCCCCCCCCTCCCCAGGGGAATCAGAATGCGAAGCAGTAATGAACAGCCATCAACTTGCACAAGGCTTTCAGGAAAGATTGAGATGCTCCAGAAAATGAGACTTCATTAAAAGATGTGTCCTAAAAGCTAGATTCCAGTCATCTTGCTTACTTAATTACCTATAGAGCAATCCAGGCCTTGCTTGTTCCAGGCTGGAGGAGATTGGATTGGGCGGAGCTGTCCCTTGACTTGGCCCTGCCAATGTCCGTTGGCCTTGTGCCACCTGTGGAGTGATGTGTGTCACTCTACTGGTGCAGAGCTCCCTCTTTTGACTGCCAACCCTGTGTGAACTCTTAAGAGCATTCCAGCCAGAGTTAATGGTCCAGGGTCCACTGGCTGCATTCCACTGAAGCAATAAGGTTAAAGATGATGCAAGTTCCATATGACTATCTCAATGGGAACTTTCTAATGTGCACAGCAGCTCGCTGGCAGAGATTAATATTGTTATTAATCAATATTATTATCCCATTCTTCTATTAAAATACCCAGAGTAGTGTACAAATTATCATGAATCCATATAATATAATAAGTAAAAATGCAAATACAACAGACAGTTTCTAAAGCTAGTAGTAACAAGATACACCCAAGGTTTGGAACAAAGCAAGAGTAAAATGTGCTATATATTAAAACTAGCAGCAGCAAAACTAAATGTTGCACATTCGAAGCCCATTGAACTAAAAACATAATCCGTTTCTCATGACTTTCAGATTAGGAGGCTGATGTGCTGCCTGCTGCATCAATGAAGCTCCTGTGTGTTCAATTTCTGGCAAGAGAAATCGCCAGAGAACAGGGACAGAAAACCTCAACGAGCAAGATGCACAGGTGGAGAGTAGGACTGCAGGTTGTACAGCTCTGCCAGACATGCTTACACAGAAGTAAGCCTTACTGAGTTCAATTGGATGTATTCCTTGGGAAACTGGCTTAGGATGGCAGCCTTAACTGACTCAATTGCTGGATTTGTCAGCTGAAGCTGTGCAGCCTGGTCTTATGCCTTTTCAGCGGAGTTTACTCCTCAGTATATGTGTTTAGGATTGCAGCCATACATAGCCAAATGGTTCATGAGCACAACTCATTAATCTGCAGGGCTAAGAATTAAGTACACACTTGTTTATTTTTTAAGCCTATTTTAGTTTCTTTAATAAATGAAGATGAAAGCATGAAAAATACAGTTAACATCTAATGTGTGATAGCTTTTCTATTAAATAATGGATTATCTCATACTTCCTTCGGTATCTCAAAAAAGGTCTATAGTCTTTATTGAACTGTTGACAAGATGCACATTTATTGAAATGCAAGCAAGCAATTAGTCAATTAAAAGGGAGATAATTAATCAGCTAAAACGTTTTAAGAGCTCCACTGTTCAACAAGGCTCATGGGTAGCAGGAAGTCAATATAGATATTTTCCTTTACCTTGTGCTTTTGTCTGCGACATATATATGTATGCATATATATATATATATATATATATATATATATATGCATACATATCCTCCACATTCCGCTTTTGACCCTCATCCTAGAGGAATAATGGCCTCTGCTTTCTATGGGCTTTGGTGCAAGCATGATGAAAATGCCTAGCCAAAAAGCAGAAAGAAACTGGCCCAGGAAGGCAGGGAGCGCGTGGCCTTGAAATACAGTAAGTTTTTAAAGGAAAGAAAAGGCTCCATTATTCTTGCATTAAAGTGTCTCTCTCCCCCCTTTTCTCCCTCACTCTGTCAGTCTCTCGCTCACTTGCTGACTCCCCCAGCCTCTCCGAAGACAGATCGCTCCCTTAATCACTCTGGAAAAGAACCCCAAGCCGATATAATATTATAATTAATTAATTCACTAAAAAGGTATTAAATTTCTTTTCCCCCCTGTGGATATTATCTGAATTCATTGACCTTTAGAAAAATCACCCTCTAATTGTAACCAGGTTCAAGTGCATTTCCAGCCTGTCCCTTTTACATTAATAATATCTTCCAGGACTCCGCTATGCTACTTAAATATTGTATAAATTTCAGTGCCCCCTTAAAAAGGAGAGAGAGAGAGAGACTTGAAATGAAAACTGTGAGAAATCTGAAATGGCTTATGAATGGGGGGTGGGGAAGAGACCTGGTGGATTCCAGTACAAACTGAGGTGATCTATATAATGAGAGAGTGGAATGAACCCCAAAATGCAGAACCACTGTTCTTCCATACTGTTCTCTAATGTGAATAGTAAGCTCCCAGTATACCTCCATTAATTATCTATTGTCCTCATGATGTTCCCCTCCAAATCACTGCCTTCCCACACTTCCCCCTCCCTCAGTTTGGATTTTCTCATATCATCTCCTTTCGGAGTATCCCTGGTATGAAAAAATCCAAATTGAGGAAGGGCAGAGTGTGGGAAGGAGTGATTTGAAGGAGAATGTCATGTGGACAACACAGAATTAAAGAACGTGCAGGAAGTTTACTATCCGCATTAAACAACAGTAAGGAAGAGCCCTTAGATTCCTGGTGCCTGTTCCTGGGAAGTTTGGTTTAGTTTTCCAAGAACCTGATGGAAAGATGGCTGAAAAGATGACACATATCTTGCAACTTCATGACTGCTAGATGCCATCTATGGCCAAACTATAGGAAGGCATAAAAATGCTGAACATGACAATGGAATCCCTGTGGCTCTCGTCATCCCAGCACTAGAAAAGCCAGTAGATTATCTCTAGAAATCTAGTGCTGCTGGCATAAGAGTAGATCCTGACAATTGTATTGATCTAGCATAATGCAGAGCAGCTCATTCTGAGTTGGAGAGCTGGGCTGGTCCAGCATTTAGGAAACTATCATCTGACCTCACAAATGCACATTTAAGTGCCTGTGGAATAGAAGCCAAGACATTTGGAATATCACCAACTTACAACCTTAGAGTTCTCATCAGTGCTAATGTTGAAACAGGCAGGAAGCAACTCCTGGAATATATAGGGAAGTAGGATCATATATTACTGAAACTGTGGCAATAATACTGGTTGCCAGGTAGTTTCAGGACCCAGTCCAAAGAGCTGCGTTTGACTTTTAAAAACCTTTGTGGCTTGGAAACTTGATATAGCAAACAGTCTCTCTTCATAAGAATCCCATCCTAGTATATTCATCAAAATTTCTTACCCAAGTTGTAGGGAGGAGCAGGATCTTTTCAGTAGTAGCCCCAAGACGATGGAATGAGACAATGAACTGACTTCAGGAGGGAGAGTAAAGTCTATCCACTTGGGCAGACTTTGGGAGTAAAAATGCTGTAATAGGGCGGCAATATCTGTGGGGATGTAATATGCTGTTTTATTGTAATGTAGCATTTTAAAATAGTTTCAGTGCTTGGTTTTATGATCATAGTGCTTGCTTTACTTATTTTAATGAGGCTAGAGACACCATGAACAGATGGAGAGGCAGGATAAAACATTTAAATGAATAATCAACTCAATTTGGGTGGTCTCTAGTGGTTTTGCGTATATTTGAAAAAGCCTGCAAACACCCTGTTCCGCCAACCACCCACCCACCCACCCTGTCTCACCCCTTTTTGTGACTTTTTGTGATGTTTTGGGGTCACTTCTGGGTTCAGTGAAATGCATGCATGCGCTGTCACACACATACATTGCACCGAAACCAGAAGCTGTCGCACACCTATTGAACGTGTGTAAACAGGGGATTGCCTTTAAATGTATAATAATGACAATTCCAGTGCTCACAGAGGGCATTGCATGGCCCTTGGGATTATAAGTCTACTTTCTTTCATTTGAGGAACCCCAAGCATTAAAATGAAAAAACCTAACTCCACTGCAACCTGCCAGGAAAGAGTGTATGTGGTGGCCTACACCCTCATGACTCACACAACTGCTCCGGTGTGTGGTGGACCTTTTTAGTTTCTGAGAATTGGAGTGAGATAAGCAGGTTTCTCCTGAGGAATAATAGGTGCCACCACATTTTTATATATGTAGGCAGGGATTCATGACTATTACAAACAGGCAAAGAACTGATAAGCATGGCCACCAAGTGATTGAGGACTGGCAGGCAATGTTTATATGAAGCTACTTTTGAGCTGACCATCTCTACTCTTATTGACAGCACATGTCCAGACTGCTCCCTTGTTTGTTTTTAAGCAGAGATTATGAGGGGTTGGGACCATCCGCATACAAAGCTCATACGCGACATACTCCGTGGTTGAGCTGTGGTCCTCTCCTCTAAGTCTGTAATATCTTAAATGCAAAACAAGAAATTACTTTAAAGGCAATAGTTATGGGTGGGAAGAAGGGACATAAATTCAGGCATTCGAGAGAACAAAAAGAAATTGAAAATAGTATTATATTTTCACCAATTCAACTCAGGATGTTTTTAAAAAAAGTGGCATGCAAATTGCTTGAGAATTACTAGAGTCTATTTTACCTGAACTAGTGCTGCCAAAAGGAAATATCTGCCTCTGTCTTGAGACTTCTCATCCAGCCACCCTAATTTCTGGCCAAAGAAATCAAGATACACTATAGACAACTGTCCTACTGGTAGAAAGAAAATATTTTTATAGTGAAAAGGCTTCCACTTTCCTTAGGTTTAGAGGATAAACGAGCACACAGTCCATGTTATTTAATGCCAATTGAAGTTCTCCCCCCTTCCCCTCTTTACATTTAAAAGTTACCTTTTCAGAACAAGTTGCCGAACATGGCATACAGGATAAAAATGAAAATATCAGTGAAAGCGCTGAAACTTCAAGGAGGTGGTCTGCTTTTCTTTTAACCCCACACAGCCCACAGCCATGTTGACACAACTGTCCTCTTCTTTCAGAGAAAGACCATAGCTTAGCATGTTTAGCATGCAAACATTCCCAGGTTCAATTCCCCAGAATCTTTGTATGGGGCTGGCAATGTCCCGTGTCTGAAATCCTGGAGGGCCACTGTTTGTTGTTGTAGACCAGGGTTACCCAGACTTGGGTCTCCAGCTGCTGTTGGGACTACAACGTCCATCATTGGCTAGCAGGACCAACAGTCAGAGATGATGGGAATTGTAGTCTAAAAACAACTGGAGAATCTACTTTGGGGGATCCTGTCTGTAGACAATACTGAGCTAAATGGACCAATGGTCCGACTTAGAATAATGCAGTTTGTTATATATTCCAGGTTGTTACTGTGAAATGCTGGGTATAGATTACTTTAAACGTGAATTCCATGTCCAGGCCAGGATTTTGTACTTACTGTTTAGGAAGCTTTGTGAGGAGGAACTAAATGAGAGATTGAGATGACCCTTTCATCACCAATACAATGCAATTCAGCTGGGGTGAGTGGCCACACACTGTGGATTAGCCATTGACAAAGGGGTGAAGGATATATACTGGGAACACTGTCTCACTAATTCAAATAAAGTTTTAGGCTGCAATCCAGCCCATAGCAAGGAGCAAGGAGCAGCGTAGCCACCACTGCCTTCACAGCCATGCTGCAGATGCCAACCAAGACAGAAAGTGGCGACTGGTAAAAAATGCATCTACACTTTGACAGATCCTTGGATTGGGCCTGCAGGGTTGGCTCAGGATCCAGATCTGTCCCCTCCTCCTTTATGATGGCTATCACCAGTAGTGATACATACTACCAGTGGCCGCTTGTTATTGACCATGTGTTGGGCAGGTGCATCGAGGCTCTCCTCAGTCTTAGAGCACCCCCAGTGGTGGAGACCAACAGAGCTAAGGAGGCTACCCTGGTTCATCCAAACCCCCTTCAACATGGCAGACTGGGGGACTGGATTGCTCTGCCAAGTGTATGTTAGCACTGTGAATAGCAGTCAGGTTGTCTTTGTGCTCCTGCAGTGACATGCATCCCAAACAAGCATTATATTGCAGCATTTCCCCAGCACGGCATCCCTTCTCCTTGGATTCTGAGATCTGAGCCAGCCAAGTCTTTCCTCAAGCACACAATAGAGATGTCTGATGAGTCACAACTTTTGATGTCTCCTGTTCTGATGCTCTTTAATGACTTGTGGCATTGGTCTCTGCTTGGAATCTCTCTCTTTCCATATAACCCCCAGTTGCAATTAAACTGTCTGAAAGGACCCCAACAGCAAATGCCTTTAAAAGCCAGTGATGGAAAATCAGCATGCCAAATGCACACTTGGCCTTGCTCCGCCAAAGCCAAAGGTTTGTCACCTGAGAGAATACAGCCCTTTTCCTCTTTGGACACAGCTCTGGTTTGGAGAGACATCAGATATTTCTGGGTTCTTCACATTTCTCTCTCTTTTATTACTCAATGAGATTTACATGAAAATACTTTTTTCCCCCTGTCTTAAAAGCTGATCTGGCCTTTCTGAATATCCTCACCTCAAGCTGCAGTCTCCATTGTGTGATCTCAGCTGTTTCCACAACAGTTTTGCAGATGAAACTAACAGAGAATTAGGCATTTCAGGTAGGGCAGGAGGAGGTGGAATAAATAGCACAAGGACTTTTCCTTACACAGAAAGAAAAGGAACAACCGAGTAATCTGGAAAAGCACTTTTCACAAGATGTTTGAGCATTTTATAGAGCTGAATCATAGGGAGCAGAACAGGGAATGGGGGGCACATGGGGTACCACCTGTCCTTTTTACTCTGCCATCGCCCCCTCTCCCACATCCATGCCAAAGGCACTGACAGAATCTGAAAAACTAGAGGGGAAACAGAGCAAACTCGACCCCCCCCACAACCCACGCCCCAGCAATCCTCCACCCACAATCCGTTCTTCAACTGCACCATGACATGAAAGAAGAAACTCTCCACCAATTATTATGAAGCACAAGAAGAATGCTTTAAAATAAGATGAAATCCCCTCCCCCAATTCTTTCACCCTTTCCAGCACCTCCCCTTCTCACTCACTTTACAAGCCTTCTTTCTCACTTTTGAGTAAATGAGGATTGGCTTCAAATCCAAAACATTAGAATTAACACATAACTTTTATTTAGCCACATTTGCTCACCAAACTGCAAGATCAATGCTGCACTGGAAACCTTTTGGAAATATTCCTCATGCAAGTTATCTATCTATCCACTGAATCAGAAGCCTTTTCTAGCCTTCTTTGCAGGAACCTTGTGCAACAGTTGCTGATTTTCAGTGGGAAATAAAGGGGTTTCATCTAACCTACTCTCTTAGAGGCACAAGCATTTAGAACACGCCTGCTGGCATTACCTTCCTTGAGTAAAACAGGGTTCTTTATCCTACCACACAATTACTGGACATATGTGCATTTCATCAGCATCCCCCAATTCTTTTCCTCTCAAAACAGCTTGTTTCAGGGCTGATCCAATGCATTGTACTATGTGAAGTGGGGCAGGGGTCATGCCAAAGGCCCACACTAACTTAGAACCCTGATCCATTTAATCCCAGTACAGTGGTACCTCTGGTTACAAACTTAATTTGTTCCAGAGGTCCATTCTTAACCTGAGGTACCACTTTAGCTAATGGGGCCTCCTGCTGCTGCCACGCCGCCAGTGAACGATTTCTGTTCTCATCCTGGGGCAAAGTTCTTAACCTGAGGTACTACTTCCAGGTTAGTGGAGTCTGTACCCCAAAGTGTTTGTAACTTGAGGTGTTTTGAATCTGAGGTCCCACTGTACTATATTGTATATTCTGGCCAGTACTGTATATTTTTCTGTAATAGTGCAAGCCAGTACTTCAACTATCCTTTCCCCATTAGATGAACCATGGGCTGAGCTTAGAACACAGGGGCAGGGAAACCACCCCCCCCCCCAAAAAAAACACCCAAAACGATATGAATCATCTTGTGGCACTATAGCATCAAAGTATTCCTACAAGAAAAGCAGGTAAGGTGGAAAACTCCACAACAGTGGCATCAATCAGCTCTTTGGAACTGAAGCTGCTTTCTTTTATCTCCAGGGTCAAAACCCACCCAGAAATTCTCCTGTGGAAGCATTCATTCCAGAGGTGTGGGTTTCCAGTAGCCTATGACCCACATCACTAAATAAGTGAAGGCAAAATTCCCAATTGTTTCGTTCTGACCAGCTTTTGAAAATTATTAGCCGTTCACATTTTGCAATTGAAATTCATATAATTAGGAGTTTCGTGTCCAGATTGTCACTAATGCAAATCCACTAAATCTGTCAGATACAAATGTCTCAACAACCATTCAGTTCAGCTCTAATAGCAGTGGCATAGTTAAAAATCAATCAAGGCACTATGAGTCCTCAGTGAATTATTTCCAGTAACTATCTGGCTCTCTCTTGTGGTCATGTATGTTCCATACAAGCTTTCTCCTTAACACCTGCCTTCCTTGCAAGATGCAAGGAGGAGGATTATTCTCCCAAGAGGAAACAGTCTCGACATCTGTCCCTAGTTTCCGTATCCTGTTGGAAGTGGCTCCAGCCAAAAAGGAGCAATCCTGTTTGGGACTGTGATGGCAGAGAGGCAACTGGAATTGTTTTCTGTGTTCGCTTATGAGAATAACCATTTCTTCCCTACTTGCAATTTCTGTGAGAAACAATCAGAGCTAATGTGTCACTCCATCCTCAACAAACTTTGCCTGAGCCAAGTTGATCAGATTTTTTATCTTGTTATACTTTGGAACTTACATTACATTACATTCTACAAATGTAAACAGGTAAATGTGCCACAAGGACCAAACTGCACATCAAATACAAATATGTATAAGAATAGTCCAACAGGGTTTGTTTTTTTAATCAAAAAAGACATGTTAGGAGGATGTGTTTGAAGGTGGGGAAAGAGCAAGAGGAAAGGAAGCAGTTCATTATCTGCTGCTTCCTGTTCCATATACCCCACATTCGCTCACCCCCTCCATGGCATTTCAGATGTTTTTGTGTGTTATTTCCTTTTTTTGATTGAGCTGATATTGCTGTATTGGTATGCATGTGAGCAACTGAGGACAATTTTCTCATTCAGAAGTAGCATACAAAGCCAATACCAATCGAACCTAATTCTAATTTGGAACACCATAAGGAGAAAAGTTGCTGGACGGGGGAACCGGAGTTGAGAAATGATTGGAGAAAAGAGAGCTAAATGCCCTCCTGGCAGCCACCCACATTCATCTATTCTTAACTGCCCCCTTCCAAGGCAGCATTTCAGCCATTTTAGAAGGACCTTTGGGCTACTCTTATACATGGTTGCATGCAGTTAAGTTGGTACTTCTGCTACTTTTAAGTGATGGAATACATATCAAGCAAAACAAAAGCTGTTAGTTCCATGAAAGAAGACATGGAACAGGTAAGGGTACCAAAGCATGGAATCTGTCAAAGCAAGGCTCCTCCCCCAAAGCCTACATTTTGAAGCACAAGTATATTAACAAATGAACTTTCAGTCTATTTTACAATAAGACATTCAGCATTATAAAGATTTGGCTTTGTCCATATACAGACTTAGATACCAGATAGTGTGTAAAATGGGAGATTTGGAGCAAAGTATGGATAGAGGAACCTAACATTGCTTGTGATTGTATATTTAATTCACTAAACTATTAAAATCCATCTGTGTAGACTTGAGAGCACAAGCATACATTATGGTTAGCAGGTGGTATTTGACATCTTGTGAGTTCACCTTGTCTTAAGGCAAGGCTCAGATAAGTGCTGAGAAGAGTGAGAACAGAAGGACACTTATTCCCATCCATAGTGGATGCCATAAACTGCAGAAGTACTGGAGATCTATTTTGGCAAACAGCAGGTCCCCAAAGCTTCTTCCTGAATCATTTTGATGATTCCTGTGTCTTAAGATGCTCCGGAGAGGATATCACCTACTTATAGTTGGCAGTTATCTATGTGAGTAATGGTTCATTTAACTACTGCACCTCAAGTTCCAAAGACCAGCTAAAATATAGGACCAGATCTTTACAGAAAGACAAATTGACAAAATAGGAAATAGGACCTTAAGACTTAAAAAAGCCCATCAAGAATAGTGGCAATGGCTGTTGTTTCAAGAGGAGGGAAAACACATACAGTATGTTGGAGAGAGAGGTTTGGGAGAGAGATTCCTACTCTCCAGTTAAGCACAATGGCAATCATTCCAAGCACATTAAAACTTAGTTAGATTTTACATCTGCCCTCAACCACCTTTAAACAAATGTTTCCACAAAAAATACTTAGGCTAGAATAAATCACAGACACTTAGCTTTGCAAATATGTGAATACTTTACTCATGGAGTTTCTAGAAGTTACAGCAAACAAATCTCCATCCACTGGCAGTGAAGTGAATATGAAAACAGGTTCCAAACAACTTAAAAAGGGATCATGTAATCTTTGGATTGGCAAAGATGCAGGCTTAAAAATCTCCTTTTAGAAAGATTCAATTCATTTGCAGGGAGCCATGGCTTCATGGCTTCTTACTTGTTCAAGGAAGCACAAAGCAAAAGTAAAAGAGAATGAGAATGAGGAAACAAAAGGCTATAGGGAACCTACCTGCACTGCCAACCTGAGCTAAGGTTAACCCTTTCATGCACATCAGTAACTGTGTATCACAACACAGTGAACCCACTAAGCCTGCATATTACTATGCTACAGAAACACAAAAGTTGCAGCTTTGCATATGTAATGTCCCATGGCACAGGGGAACTTCATGGAAGCCTATACAGAAAGAGATGCTTTTGCTTCATGAGTGCAGCACAGTGTATGCACAGTCATCTATTGCTTGCTCCATTTTGCTGCTTTGATGGGTCTTTGGATTGGGTCCAGTCGCCCTGGTACAGTGTAGGGTAGCATGTGTAGCAGTAGATTTCCACACTCTAGTTAGAGGAGGAAGCACAAGCTAGAACACTGCCATCATCACCTGTTAGTCTGGGCTATGCACCATTCCTATTGCTGTACTGTGAACCATATGGCTGGAACCACCAACTTTGATAGCACTGGTCATCTTTTGAAGGGAATCATATTGGCAGTACCACAGTTGATATCAATGGCCACCTGACCAGTAGGTACACTCAAGGAGATACAAAGCAGTTCATGGGCACTTCAAAGCTATGTACACATATCTCAGAGCCATCTCAGAAAAACTATTAGCAATAACAAATTATTTCATTATCTGTGTTATTTAACAGGGGGAAACATTATTGTTAATAAATAGCTCAGACACCACACACACGACAACATTTAATTGAATAATCAATCAATCGATGGAACTACTGAGATAGTTAATAGGTTACAAATATTCAATAGATTGAAAAATAGTTAATAAATGGTTAAAATGAACTGAGTTCCAGTTATAAAGGTCCACTGGAATAAGTTTAACATGATGACTAGAATCCCTACCCCTTTGCATGTAGGAATTTCAGGGATGGCAGAGAAATGTGTTTGTCTAGCATTCATGCTTCAGAAATGTTGAAACTGAAAACACAACTATCCTTCAAAGATCCCCACTTGTCTGAATTTTTTGGTTGTTTTTCAACCCCCAAAATGTATACAGAAATGTGTATTAGGGGAAGGTTTACACAAAAACACTTCTATTAAGTGAAAATAATGTACAAAAATGCATTGTGTTAAAGGAAAGTGCTTGCAAAAATGTGTATTATCAAGGTAAATTGTTTACAAAAATGTATTGATCTTTCTGTATTGTGCACTGTCAACAATCATTTATGGCAACATATCAGCTGCTGCATATCAAATACTGAAATCAAGTAAGATTGTTGGCAGAAATAGATATACTGTAAAATAGCAATTAAATATTTCAAAAATATTTGAGCACAGAGAATAAACTGGGAGAATGCCCCTACATTCTCATTTGCAAAGGAGATTCTGAGGTGTGTGGGTTTTTGGAGTTGTTTTTTTTAAGGAATCACAATTTTAGCTCTAACACAAAACCATCTTCAACAAAGGATGTGTCATGGCTTTAAACAAAATAACTAATTCTTCTCAGAATGTAAGTTTTCAAAAACACCCATATATGGCTCAAAGGTAATTATTTTAATAGCATGAACAAGTCTTTTCACAAAGCAACAGTGTAAAGAGGAGGAAACTCGTGGAAGGAAATCTACATCGCATTCAAGCTAAATTCTTTTTAAATTGGGGAAACAGCCTTATTTTCAGTTTGGCCAGTACCTAGCGTAACATGGCAGAGAGTTTCAGAACATTCTATAAAAAGTAAGTAATAATGATCTAAATGTTAACTTCACTGTTCTCTCTCTGGGGGATAAGGACACTGTGTTGGGGATCTTAATGTGCCGTATACGTGTGACAGACTCTGCAGGGAAGTTATTAAGAATCTCAACCCCAAGCAACCCCTTTTTGGCTTTTTATATCCCACTTAGGGCCTTGACACAAATTTCCTCCCTTCGGGTGGCTTGTATTCTGTAATCAACAGCCCTTTCCAAGCCCTGCCTTTTGTGGCAGCTGTTTAACGGAAGGAAACCCCTTTCGTTCTCTCTTTCTCCCTTCTGATCGCAAAGGGAAGCCTGCGCTGTTAGATTGGTCTTTTGCATTTCTGAGTTGGTTCTATTAATTGGAAGGAGGGTTAAGAATTTGCAAGGTCGTTTCAATCTACATCTGACCTTCAGAGTAATCCTCTATACCAACACCAGAGCATGTCATTAAAATGAGGCCCTCTACCATCTCCCAGCATTCTTTTATTCTCTCCTTGTGCACATTAATTGCTCATAAGTTGATTTGATCTCCCTATTCTGCAAGAAGTAAATTGGCCTCTTATTTCACCATTTTCATCCTGTTTTCTTAATTAGGCCCTTAAAAATCTCTAGGGCCTCAGCCAGGCCGCAGGCCTCATCCTGGGAATAAATTTTGATCTCCGCCTGATAAAGAGTGAGCAAACCCTGAGATTGAACAATGTCATTCTTCCCCTCCTCCCCTCCTTGCTATTCTCCTGACATGAAAAGGCTATCAGTTTTTCCTCTGTGTTAATATAGGAAATAATTCACACTTCAGGCGTTGTTCTCTATTTAGTGTTCACACTCCCCAGATAAATCAGGATGAGGGGTTTTTTTTCCTTAAGTGTCTGAACTCTCTCTTTTCACTCTCCTTTTCTTTTTAATAAAGTTTCCAAGATTAGTCTTGGTAATTTTTTACCCACATCCTGATGAGTCTATTTTAGGGGCTTTGTTGCAGCTGAACAATCTGAGATGTAGCTGCATCTTTTCATAGGAAACTGACACAGTTCCCTGGACATGGTTCGCCTCAGCACATGTGTGAAAGGGGCATTTCTAGAAATGAATGCCATCACTTTAAACTTTAGAAGTGTGCTGAGTATGGCGGAGCATGCAGATCAGCACACTGCTGGCCTTACAATAGTGTTTAAACAACCCAAGCCACCTTTTGAATAAAATAGAAATGCACACGGAAATAAAGAAGTTTTAATATGTTCCACAAATCCCAGAAGATCTTCAGTGTGTTGCCATGAAACCAGAAAGATGGGAAATGTTCTTCCATTTCTGATATTTAACCTGGTCCTCACTAATTAAGTATAGCGCATATATGAAGTTTGTCAGGGAATCCTTTGCAGAGCAGAGAATCTAACTCAGCTGTTTCCAAATTCCATGGGAGGCCAACCAGCCAATAACAGAACAGAATTCCAAGGACAGTCCTGGAATTACAAAAGCTATCCCGGCTTCTGGTTTGAGCCAAGAATGTCCCTATTTCCCCTGCCAGTGCCTCTGCTGCTGAGCTTGGGCAGTGCTTGTTCTGAATGACGACAGTGGCGGCTGTGAAGGAGCATCCCGTTGCCTCTCCACAGCCACCCCTGATTTACTCAAACTTTACTCAAACTTTTGCCAAGGTTTAAAATGGCCACCTTTCCCCTTCCAGTGCCTTTCTCGTCTCACTGTCCTGAAATTTCTCCCTCTTCGTTTACCTCATGTAAAAGAGATAAAGAATGAGGAGCTCTCAAATATCGCATAGCACCTCCACACAATTCCCAGAGTGGCTTAATAACCAAGGCCTCTTCTCAGGGAATGCTGGGAACTGTAAGCTCTGTACTGGGAATAGATGTTTCCTAACAACTCTTGGCAACCATAACAAACCACAGTTCCCAGGATTCTTTGTCAGAAACCATGGATGTTTGAAGTGTTACGATACTACTTTAAACGTATACTGTAGTGCAGATGGGGGCCCCAAGCAATGACTTACGTACTTTAGTTTTAAACTTCCCATGTCCTCAGTTCACCGTTCCCATTTGTGCCCTTCCAACATGATGCTATGAGTCAGAGGGCTTGTGAATGAGCCTAGGTAGCCTGTAACCATGACGACACCTTTTCAGCTGCAGACCTCTGATTAGCTGCCTGGCTCAGTAATTAAACCCTCAGGGAAGGTGGTAGGTACATTTCTGACACAAACAATTCAGATAGGAAACTACCTGAGGAGCCATGCATGTGTCGCATACCCTTCAGAGTGTGTGGGTCTTTGCTGAGGAGAGGGATGAAGAGAAGGAGAAGATCATTTTGGTTCAACAGTATGATGGCTGTACTTTTATAGAAAAAATAGCTGCTGGTACTCACCATGAAGTTGTTAGAGTAAGTTCTGTTGTTTTTAAGAACAACAGAAAAGAGGTGCAGGTACTGTGTACCCCCTGGAAGAAGAAGAAAAGCACTGGCTGTGCTCTTACACCCATTGGAATAACAGCCGTTCTTTAAAGATATTAAAATAAACAGTTGAGCCCACTTTTTACATAATTTTGCAGCATAACGGGCCTCTAGTTGTTGCTAGACTCCATCCCAGCATGGGAAGTTGTTGTGGGGGACAATGTCCCATTGCAACCTCTCCACATTGCTTCTACCACAGACTACCCTCCACTGCAACTTCACCCCACCATTCCACACACACACACACACACATTGCAAACCTACACAAAGAGGCAGGAAGATTTCTTTAGCAATACAGTAAGGAATGAACCTTCATATGACAATAAAGGGCAACGTGGGGTGTCTGCTGTTCTCATCCTCCACAAATTGAGACTGAAAGGGTAAGTGTAACCGTATGGAGGGTCCGCTGTAAGCAAGCATTTGTGACATTGCACAACATCACTATTACTCGCAGGTCACAACTGTTGCAATTAACTTTAGTGTCAAAATCAAGACTGTTGCTGTCATATTCCAGAACTAAAGGAACAGCCAATGCACATAGCATCCACTAGGTGGATCCCTCTGCAAACACCGAAATCCTGGTAAAAGTCCGCTTCAAAATTTAAAATACATGCATATTTACATACAAGATTTTTTATTATTATTCCAGCTTTCCACCTCAGATGTGGGGCAAGTAAAGCTGTGGCTGCAAAGGAGCAATCAGGAGCCTTAAAGTGCACTCACACTTGTTCCTTGGCAAGTGGGGGCTTAAATTTGGCACCTTTTAATTCTGGTGCCAGTCGCAAGACTTGTGTGGATTGGTTAGGAAAACAGGCAATAGTGGTTAAAACTTCTAAAGTAGCTGCTGCCAAGACCCCACCCTGCACAGCCAAATCAATTACAAAGAGGATAATGAAGGAGTCTTTAGCCAGATCAGTCCTGCACTGAGAAGGGTCCTCAGTCAACTCTTTACTCAACAGCCACTTGAGCTGCCATCTCTGAGGCACGTGGAGTGATGTGATTAGCTTATGTTCTGACAAGACTGGCGATGAGACAATCATATTAAGGGCAGTAGTAGCAAATGCCATGTGAGCAGAAGGCAGCTTATGAGGGGCCTCAGAAGAACTGCAGTGGAAGAGTCTGATGTTAAATCGACGTGTCTTTGGGACCTCATGTTAAACTCAAGCTGGAAACACTACACTAAGGATGTAGCACTATGCTCCATTTACTGAACCTGTGACCATTTTCTTTTGCCAGGTTTGCACTTAGGGGGTGGGAGACTAATCATTAATTGCGCTTGTGAGTTTGCATCAACAGTTTGGCTGAGGACTTTATTAAAGCAAGATTTTCCTGCCCTCCTATCTGAAGAGACCTCCCACCCCCTGCATTGCTATGTTGGTTCCCTGCATATCAGCGTGGAGGACCCCTACTTTACTAATAGGGGGAGTTACAGAGATACTGTATTCATTCCGTCGCAGCAGAAATCTGTTTGATTTAAATGGCTTTCTACCCTCTTATACTAAAGGGAATACCCAGAGATGCCATTTAGAGAGTGGAAGGCTTCTCTTGCACTTCAAGCTAAGTGAGATTATTCCCCAGGGGAGCTATAGCTCTGATCATTAGAAGGGGGCAATTAATGCTCTTAAAATACACTTGGGTTGTTTGTTTACTTGCAATTTAATTGTCGGTATATCCTTAAGTGCACACTGAATGTTTCATCTCTCACTCACGCTGAAACCTTCTACCCCGCTCCGCCAGGAAAACCTGATGAAAATGATGCCCTCTAGAATATCCATCACCTAAAACACATAGGAAATATAGTTGGCCAACTGCAATATTATGAGCTGGTGAGCTGGAAGGATGTACTAGGTTAGGGGAATGGTATCAAAAAAGAGACCTTCAACATTTATGTATTGTGGGCTTTGGTGGGAGTGACACCTCAAACTCTACCCCCTCCATGCCCCACAGATGCAGGAGAAAATCATGTATTGATCTCCAGTGCCCAGTATTGCTGTTTCCTTAAGTATATAGATTTCTTCTGTACCTCAATGATCAGGGTTTTTCAAGTGTTACTAGTTCCATAACCACTGAATGAACTGCCATTTCAACCACATTAAACAGGTGGCTCCAGTCTTTCATTCCACTGTTTGGGATGTGTGTTGGGCTTCCCATTAGCCCCAGCAGAGCATGGCCAATGGCAATGGGTGATCAGAGTTGTTGTTCAGCAACTTCTGGAGGGCCAAAGGATCCCTGCACCTGCACTTTATCATCACTGATGACAAGTGAATCCACTACTACTTCTGCAGGTCCCATCAGGTATGGTGTAATGGAAGCAGCCAATTCGGCCTTAGGATAGCCTGGATAAGTAGCTACCCATGCAGATATATGGAGAAAAGCCACAAGGTCACCAGCAGGAGCAAGCAGAATAATTTCATAGCAGAGGTCCGAGATGAGATTCAGACTGGGACTCCCTGATCATAGCTCAGTCTCTTCACTATACTAGTTTTATGTTACCCTCCCTGTCTCCCTTTAGACAGTAAAGCTGCAGATAGCATGATTTTATTAAAGTCCAGAACATTTAGGTGCCTTACATCACAATCTTACATCAAATTTAAGTGCCTTACATCACAATCTTTAGAAATGAAAGTCAGGAAGCCAACTGGTACTGCCAGATCTCAAACAGCAAGGTATTAACAAATATTTAATGGGATTTGGGATCAAATATTCAAATTGAATGGGGGGTGGGAAGCAATAGGAAATGTAGCACATAACCAGTTGGACTAACTGTACACAAAACAAATTTAAATCCCTCTTTCCACACTGCTTGCTATTCATGGGCGTGCATAGATAACTTGTCAGTTTCGCATGCCATAAAGAAAGTATGACAAAGTTATGTTCATTTGTGCATGAAAGGTAAGCCAGAGATCTGTGCCAGACGGGAGTTTTAAAGCTCTGGGACAGCCATGCCAACAGCACCACCTTGTGCTCTTAATCCTCAAGCACAATTTGTTTAAAGAGCATAAATCCATGTAAGTTTCCAGATTTGCAAGGGAAATGGTTTACCTGTAGCATCAAAGATAGCACCACCTTGCAAATTGCTGTATATTGCAATTTTGTCTCACTCCACCCTGAATTGGCTTGAAGTTTTCCTCTCTGAAAGCTACATCTGGTGAAATGGATGGAAAGTAGATCCCCGCGTCTCCAGTTTTTGTAATTAGTTTGTCCTTCCCGTTGTTTCTTCTGTGCTATTTTGAAGAGAGTCTTTCTCAAAAGGCTTCACCCTCCCTAAACTACTGCACATTGAATGTGCCACTTCTATAATCACTATAGTGTGGCAGTTCCTATTGAAGTGCTTTGGTGTGCTCCCTTGTATCCCAAAAGAATCAGATGTCTCAATCAATTGTAAATAAATAAATTTTAATGATTTTTTTCCTCTGTTCCAGTCCATTATTTTATACATTTATTTATAAAACAGTAGTAACATTTCAGAATCAGAGCGTGGTGCATTTTTCTTTTTCTTTGTTTTATTAAAAACAACATTCTTTTAAAAATTTGTGACTAATTCTCAAAAAAGGCTAGCTCCTCACTTCTCACACTGGAAGAGATTTTGGTAAAGTACCTTTTATCTGTTCCAGTGGGGAGCCATATATATAATATATACTTCATAGTTTATAATTAATCCTTGCTGTGTATACAATATACACAACTTCACCATATAAGTCAACAAAGCATGCTGTGCTATGGCATATACTAGCATGTAGAAATGAAGGTAAAGGGAACATATAAAAATCTTTGCCCCCAAAGTTTAAAGAAATGTGACCACTGATTTCAAGTACCCAGCTTGCGACATCTCAATAGTCTAATATTTGAAAGAAAGGAACTTATGAGTACAACACTTTCTGAAATTTAGGTCCCTTTCAGTTGCTTGAGACTGATCTTATTTGCAAGCTGAGGCATCAAGAAAACTGCTAGATTTCTTTTTTTTTGGGGGGGGGGAGAAAACATTCTGGCTTTTATCTTCAAATTCACATGTTTTTCAAAGCCTACTGGATCATGTTGAGTTGAAGATTACAAACGGATCGGCCATTAAAGCTACAATCCTGTGCACACATACCTAGGAGCAATCCTCAATGAGCGCCGTGGGATTTATCAATAAACAGGCATAGTGTTGCACTGTTAGATGGTGCAAGCCTATGCATACTTTCTTGGAAGTATGTCCCATTGGACTCAAGGGGACTTACATCTGAGTAAACGGGCTCAGGATTGTGCTGTTAGACTGGGTTTTGGTTTTTTTTAAGCTCTAGTTTTGCAGATAACATGATTTTTCTGTCCCAGATAAGGAAGAAATACAAATATGCCATAGTTTAAAATCCTGAGAAGAAAAGAGGCTGAAAACCACAGGCTTTTTGAACAAATATTACATTCACATCCTATACCTATATCTTGTAAATCAAGCACACTGCATAATGCATGTAATAACCGCATTCTGTCTCTGCAGAAGCACTTCATGAACATGAGAGTTCTAACATGTAATATAATGAATTGAGAAAGAACCTTCCAATAAGTCATTTTCTCTATTCCTCCCCCACTCAGTCTTTTCCAGATATCTGCGCTATAACTGCTGCAGATCCTTCCAATATAGTCTTTGTACAAACGGAGGCTTTTTCTTAATACATATTATTACATGCTTAATACATTTACAATTGATTGTAAAGCACCAACCCAACCTTATGCTCTCCTTCTGCCCCCAAACAGGGTTTCCAATATCACCTGCCTTTTCAAAATTCCCCCTCAAACTCACAACATGCACTGAAGGCTTGCATTCAAGTTGCCATACATTTTACTGCCGATAACACAGCTTGCACACCCATTGGCCTTTGGCAGGAGTTCACAATACTTTCTAGTCCAACAGTGTACAAACTGTGTCTCAAAGGGCCTACTTCTAATGCCCGCTATCCTTCCACAGACACTTGAAATAAACCAATAGTTATGGAACTACTGTACATATGTTAGCAAAGAACAACGGAAAGGGGGGTGGGGTAGTTCATGAAAGTCTAGGTCAGTCTTCCCTAACCTGGTGTTTTGGACTACAACTCACAGTAGCCCCAACTAGTAAAGCCATACTGGCTGGCTGGCTGGGAATTGGGATCCAAAACATCTGGAGAGCACCAGGTTAATGAAGGCTGCCCTAGGTTGTCATCCAGACCATCCTTGGTTCTACCAAATTCCTCTTTAGGAAATCTGCCGAATATATATTTTATGATAAAAATATTCCAACTTTGCAAAATGCACTATGGTGCAAAATCAAGTCTGATTGGTTTTGGTCTCACATGGCTGCATGTCTAGGTATGTTCTTCTGGAGGACTAAATCAGTACTTGCCACGTTAATTACCAAAGCAGCACAAGCACTAGTCCAGCACCACTAGGCACTATAATCCATATCCTCCTTTATGGGCAAAGCAGGAGCAGTTGCCTTACTGTGGGGAATGATGTTTTTTTTAAAAAAATAGTGTGGGGGGGGGGATGTGCTTGTTCCACTGCTAGACCTTTGAAGAAAAATACACCCAAACGGAGGAAAATAAAATAGCATTGCATTTGTAGGAAGAAGAAAGAATTTTGTTGGTTGCAATTATGTCACAAGCATCTTCCAAGATGTGTACCATGATACTAGTGTAACCTTGTTCCATTACAGCAAAGGCTGTGGTTGCTATGGGCAGAGGAAAGTGCATCTCTTCTATCAGTGGTTGCCAATTGGTGGTCCATGGACCCCAGGGAGTCCACATAACCCATGTAGGGGTCTGTAGCACCATCCACATAACAAAAACTACCACAGAGATATTAAAAGTTTCAAAGTAGGGGATCCATAGTATTTGGGTAATTGGGAACCACTGTCCTACATGATCTGTTGATGAAAATCTGCTCAGTTCTGATTCGCTGTTTTCTTGCACAGATGTTCACATAGCCTTAAATCTTCTGTTCTTCTGACTGAGAAGCAACAGAAGTGAATTGGAAAACAATCAGATCAGTTTTAAATGGGTTACTGTGGCACAAAACTGTGACACTGCATGCGTTTGCAGAAGGTGCTTTGTCACAAAAGGATTGCAATGTTTTCAGAATACAGATACCTCAGTGATACAAAATGCTCCTTGCTGTGGCACTGAAAACACTAAAACAAGCCCTGGGTGAACTTGGAGCTGAGTTGTCTAAGTGGTTTTACCAAATTCCTCATTTTTGAAATATTCCAATCTGCTGGAGGCAGAGCCACATACTCCCCACATGAATTTTGCTGCAGATAAAATTCAGCAGGTAGCTTGAAGAAAGAAGTACCACCTTCCCTCAACAGCCCATCTGCTGATTATGTGACTGCTGCATGGAATTTGCTTGCAAGCATGTCACATGCTTCTACTGGATAAGTGATGACTGTCTAGTGATTTACTCTCCCTCCAAGCAGACACCAATTTGTGAACTTTTGGGTTGTTTATTATTTTCACTCTTTGAAGGCTGTACAGTCCCTTGCTGTACAGCTTCAGCAACTGAGTAGTCATCTAGTCATTATTTTTTTAAAAAAGTAGCAAATCCCAGAAAGGCCACACACCATTATTTTGTTTAGCTGAGTTTTTAAAAAAATAATCTTTGGATGTTGTGTCCTTTCCCTCTCCTACATATGTCTACCTCCCTCATTTCTAGAGTGTACAGGTGGAACATTGTAAGAAGGTGAGTGGGGAGGACTTGCAAGAGCATCATAAATAGCTAAATATACAGCTAGAACTTTGTTTGACCGATTGTGCAGAAAGACCCTACAAAACTACAGAAGCACTGGAGACTGAAGGCACTGCTTTGTCTGAAAGGAATATGCTGGTGGCTCTTTGGCAGATGGCTCATGGTTATGGAATTGAAATCTCTACCAAAAAGAAAAATGTTTCAGAGAAAAAGGAAGCTGTTACCTGAAATGCTAAAGTTAGTTCCCTTTCGTTCGGGTTTTTCCTCAGTTGTTTAATAGAGGAAGTTGACATATAACCAGGTCAGATACTTGGGTCCATCTAGCTCAAGTCTTGTCTGCTCTGACTAGCAGGAGGCTCTTCAAGTTCTCAAGCTGAGGTCTCTTGCATCACCTCCTACTTGACCCTTTTGGGATCTTTTGCATGCAGAGCACGAGCTCTTCCACTGAACCATGGGTTCTCCAAATATGTCAATAAGCATTCTGAGAAGAAGTCAGAGCTTCCTTTCTCCATAGATCCAAAATGAGAAGCAGATTCTAGATACCATTAAGGCATGCACACTGCAAGTCCAAAAAGACTAGAGCAGACTTAAGAAGCTAAATGTAATAATCCGAACAGTATCACTTGACACTTCCCCAGGCTCACAAACACAACATGTCCCTGTCCCCATGTGACTAGATGTTTCCATTTGCTTCTCCAAAACATCTCTATCACAGAAGCAGAACAGAGCAACTTAACCAAGGAACTGAGATTCAGTTGGAGCCAAAGTCTCCTAACTTCACAGGCTTGGTGACACTAGAGGCTCATCCATGCCCTGCCACTTTCCCCCAGGGAAAACCCATGGTTTAGCACAGAATCAGAACAAACAGCAACCAGGTCTTCCACAGATTGGTATTTGTTCCAATTTAGTGTTAAAGAGCGGGTTTTCCAATGGAAAGGGATGAAGGCAAAAGTGCTCAGACCCATGCTTACAAGCCCTGTGGCAGCAATCCACCCTAAGGCCACTGAACATTGATCAATCTGTGATTACTTACATTCAAGCACCACCAAGCATATTGCTCTTGCCAAAAACATCAGGCCAAGTCTCTCTGCAATGTACACGTGAAGCAGCTCGCAGTGCAATAGAGGATTTTCATCTGATGCAACATACAAGGTGCCAAGCAGTCAGAAAGGAGGTCCTTGCTTCTTTTGAACTTCCTGAGTTACCAGTGGGGCTGAAGAAATGTAGAGCAGACAATTCAGCCACAGCTACCAGGGGCTGGTCAAGGACAGATAATGTCAGGCACTAATGGGCTGGACCTGCAAAGCACCACAATTCCGAAGTGACTGGAAGGATTACTGAGCCCTGACCAAAATGCCCTGAGACATTGAAGCACTGATGGTAGGCATAAAATCTAGTTTCTCTGAGAACTGCCCAAGACTGCCTGGAAGAGTGAGGTGCAGAGAACTTAGGCTGCAAAAAGAAAAAGCTGGTGATTTTATCAGTTCTAGGAGATAGCAGTTGCCAAAACACTCAAATAAAGCTGTGAAGTAAACCAAGGCACACACCTTCAGAACTGATAGATTTTCTCATTCATACATTGTTTGACAATAGGGGGGGGGGGGGAGAAGATTCCTTGCTGCAATGTCTTCATCTTAATTTGAATTGTATAAGAGGGTGTCCAGGATAGGAAATGCAAAGTCAGGAGAGTTGTGTATGCTTGGGGTGTTCCCCACCACAAATATAAGTTCATGTGCAAACTACCAACTTGTGTTAACCACTTAAAAGTAGCAGGCCACAAATAATAGCAGCTATTCATGGCATTTTGATTTGCAGTTGTTACTGGAAATAGGCACACCAAACATTTGTACATGTAGTGGGAGAGTAATACATACATTCCAAAATAAAGAGGCATAAGTGAATGTATGTATGTATTGTTATTATTATGATTCATTTGATTTCTTACTCGCCCTTTGCCATAAGGTCCCAGGGCAGGTTACAGCAATTTAAAAATACAATATTAAAATCAGTTTAAAACAAATACGCTCAGAACCACACTAGAGTTTGCACTAGCTTAGCTAAAGAAGCTTAATCAAACTGGTGCAAAGGAAGATTCTTTGAGCTCCTTTCAGGGACAAGGAGGGCTTAGGGACACGGGATGGAATTTGTAAGGTTCCAAAAAAATGTATTCATTTGTAGCAAAGTTACATGCATCCAGCATGAAGGGGCCACAGATTGAGCTGCTGCCAGCTAGATTGATGGGCTGTGACCTCAGTCCTCAACTACCATACACATGGGTGGTGGGGGGTCAGCAAACATGCAGGTGGAGATACTTTGCAAGATTTTTTTGCTACAGCTATCAGTGGTTTTAAATGGAAAGACAGCTTACCCATTTTGCTAGGTGAATGATGGCAATAGTTTGAAATATATCAAGGTGCACACATGCACTCCATATGGCTACCCAGGATGTCAATCAAAAAGATTAAAATGGAGGATGGACACAAGCCAAAATTAGCCATCAACAGGCCGAACTTTGGACAACGCAGACTAAAGGTCTAATCGAAATCTAATGGAGTGTGCATTTTCAAAGCCGTCAAAAAGTTAATTAAGCCTGCCATTATCCCACTTGGGCTTCTGACTTTAGCAAAAGCTCTGCAAGAGCAATCACATTATCCTTCCATCTCTCCAAAGAATTGATACAAAATCACCACCCATCGCACCACACTGCTAAGTGGTAGCACCACACTATCTTGCAGGGTCTACTGGATATCCCTGCCCTGTACAGTGGTACCTCTAGTTATGAACAGAATCCGTTCCGGAGGTTTGTTCGCAACCAGAAACCGTTCTCAACCTCAGGCGCGCTTTTGCTAATGGCGCCCCTGGCACGCGATTTCCACTCGCATCCTGGGGCAAAGTTTGCAACCAGGAGCGGCTAATTCCAGGTTAGCGGAGCTCGTAACCTGGAGCGTGCGCAACCAGAGGTACCACTGTATAAGGAAAGGAGCCCCAATATGGGAGTCAGCATGATAACAGGAGTTTTATTTATTTAGCGAACTTATATCCCGCCTTTAAGAAAAAACAGTTTCTCATAAGGCGGTGCTTAAAAAGGAACAGGGGGCACAGTGAGGCTTAAGGGATGTGCTAGTCCCTCAAGAAGAAAAAGAGATTAGCACCAAGCCTTGGTTAAAGCTGCTTCTCAAACAGGACAAGCTGCCACCCAGCCGTCAACACTAAAATCACATTGTTGCATAAATGCTCAAACTGGATCTGCAGGACACGTAGTATTAAAGGCACAGGGCCCTGAGATACACCTGCAGGGATCTGAAAGGCCATAAAGGGGCCATAAGAAAACCATGATCATCCCGTGGTCACGGCAGAGGAGGCAAGGCTGCTTGGGGGTGGGGGGTGTTTGGCAAATCAAGGCAGAAGAGAAACTTGGGGGTAACATTCCAAGAGCTGGGGTGAGCTTTGTGCGGAGCATTTCCTACCCCACGAGCGCACACAAACACAATCTCCTAGTTCAGGAGCATCTCTGTTCAGTCTCATATGCCCTTTGAGTAAGCCTGCAGGGATAAGGCAGAGGGACGAATCTTCAGAAAACAAACAATATTTTGACTCCAAGTCTTTTCTGGCTTAGAAGCTTCTCATCACAGCATATCTGTGTCCTCCATGCTGAAGCTGCTTCTGCGACTGCTAGCCTTTGAAGCCTCCGGGGACACGGCGGAGAACAAGGGGTCAGACGCCATGGGCAGCATGGTATCCTCCATCAGCATCAAGTCCAGCTCCTTCTTGGACAGTGAAGGGAAGGAGACATTTTGGCTGGGGTCCAGAGGGTCGTGGAAGCCTCTCGAGTTGTCGTCAAAGCTCAGGCCGTGAGTGAAGTCCAGCTGGTGGTAAGGGGACTGAGGAGGAGCAAAGTGAGGCTGGTGCTGCTGAGCCTCCTGCTCAGGGTGGAGTGGTGGCTGCGGTGGAGGCTGGATCTCTGTTGTGTCCTCTTCTCCAGGGGTTTCTTGCTTCACAACTTGCTGAGCGAGTTCAGCCATGTTCAAGCCAGAAGGTGAAGCAGTTGGAAGGCCATGGACTCGGGCCTGCATCTCCAGCTCCTTTAGGACAAGGCACACAAACATGACAACAGTCCAACAGGTGAGCAATCAACATGATCTCCACCCACCCACCCAAAGTTCCAATAGGCATTACTAATGGCAGTAATGCTTTCATGAGGGTGAAGGCCACAGTAAGAATCAGCTTTGCAGCCAAGGTTGAGAACCCCTCTCATCTATTCCCTGAGCACAAGATTATGAGACAGGGCTACCAAGTGGAACGGGGGTAGGGATGAGGAAAGTGATGGTTGAAGGAATGAATGAGTAAAAGGAAGGCAGTTGCTATATGCACATAAGAGATTTAGGAGGTGCGAGCACAAGACAAAAAGATGGGGACTCACCTGTATGCGGAGCCAGAGCTGCTTGTTTGCCATTTCCAGGTGCCGAGAATGATTCTCAAGATCTCGTGACCTTTGCAAGTCTTTCTGCATCCTCCTGATGTAATCAACAGAGGCTTTCAGGATTGTCCCTTTGTTCCAGCGCACATCCCTGGAAGAAGACATAGGAGCAGAATGTTAAGAGAATAAAAACATGACTTCCAGATTCAGGAAAGTTCTGGAGGCAATTATGCTCAGAGCATAATTAGTGTTGAAACACAAATGAAGGGGGGAAAGCTCAAACATTTGTGCCATTATACTAAGTTTTATCTGCCTCTAACAAATCTTTTCTTTAAGGCTTAAAGAAGTTTGGAATTTTAACTGACACAAAAGGTGTGTTGTGAATATTTGGGGGGCAGAAGTGAAAGTAGTGTTTTCAATGAATATGGAACAATGATTTCCCAGAAGATTTTATTCCCGTTGCCTGTTTCAGAGCATGAGGTCCTTCGTGGCTCTTCAGGAGGCATTAGGATAATTGAACATTTGAGCACAACTTACAGGTCTCCAGCTTTGGGGATGAGCATTCCTAGTTCCTTAATGCGATCATTGATGTTGAACCTTCGTCTTCTTTCAACTAAGAGAAAAACAAAAATAGTGAGAAATAGAATATTTATTAAAGTATACAATAAAAAATGAACACAAAGGTGCCAAAATAAATGAATAACTATCATCCGATGAAAGAAATTATGAATCAATTGAGAACTGTATCTAATGTTGTCATTCCACTCGCTCAAGGGAGTTCCACTTATGCAGCAGAACTTCCCCTCCTCTCCCTTGTAGCACCCCCACACCCTCAGAATCTTTTTAACAGGTTTGGGGGACCCTCTGGAGTAATTTTGGGAGGTATGTGGGGGAGAGGAGAAGGAAGTCTCTTTGTGCAAGTGTAACACTGCCTGTGCAGCCTTGGATACAATCCTAAAGCTGCATATATTTGCATCCAAAAACACACACACAGTAACTGTGTGCATACACATGTGCAAGTATATGCAGTGTGCATAACAAAAAAAAAAGCAGTTTTGGCGTAGCAGAAAGAAGGTCACAATTAGAGACAGAGTTAGCCAATAGGATAGAAATAACTTGAGGTTCAGAATGCCTTTTTCTGGCTGGCTGTTTTAGCTAATGGATCCTCTGTCTGTTTGGAGTTAATATGCTAATTACTTTCATTTATACGCTGCTTGCATATTTTTAAATAAACCAATACAAATATTATACTACATATGACCAGCAATTTCTCCTCCAAAAACATCCAGGTAACACCGTGACTAAAATGGGTTATTCCCCAGATTGGCATCATGGCTTTCTTTCTTTATCCCAAGAGCAGCAGCACCGAACTGATTGTCTTCCATTCTTATAGCTTATTATACTAAAACAGGTGTCTGCTTTTGAAATGAAATGTAAGAAGAAACAGAAAGTTGCAGTTACTGATTTCTTCCAGACCAAGGCAGCACAATTGCATGAATCCATGCTTTAGCAGTGTTGGAAATAGCTGCCCACCTCCACTCAGGTGATAAAAAGGCTTGCTGGATACATGAGCACCCTTTTGTTCCGAGTTGAATGGCTGATGGCAGAAGACTAAAACACAAAAAGTCCACATGAAGACAGACCCAGCTCTGTGCATATGCAACAGGTACAGAGTGTTCCTAACACCTCCACATTCTGGAGTCCTTCTCTGCACCAAGACAGTCAGATACTTGCATTAACAAAGGAGTGAAATTTTAAGACTCCTGCAAGACAGTATTGCTTCTGAAAGAAGCCAGTACACACTGGGTTGCCACACTGCCCATGAAAGAGAGAGATTACTCATATCTTCTCTAGAAGGAATAAGGAGGAAGAGAGCAGGGATCACTGAAGACAATTTGGGAAGACGTTCAGGCCACATGGTTTTAACCAAGCACCACTCACTCAGATTGTGATTGTCCTTCTTCTGGCGTTCCTTCGCCAATGCACGGTTCTCTGCATCTAGAGACAAAAGACCAAGCTGTCAAGCAAAGCAGTGGGTCAAGAGAAACAAGAGTGCTGTTGCACATGTGCATATATGCTCACGTGCACACATGAAAACAGACTTCCCAGTGACCTACACCCTGAGTCAAAACTGGGGCTGGATACAGCCCCCAACAAATCAACTCAAGCATGGATCCAAGGATCGTAAGCCCTGTCAAGTTACCCGTGAGCTCTCTCTTCTGCGTCAGATCTGCCGGGCAGGAACTGCTGGTCATGCCCACCACAGAGGGTGTCATCTGAAGATCGCTGCTATACACATTCATGTGGCTGCTGGACAATGGCAGCTGGAAAACAAAGGAAAGGAACAAAAAAAAATTGCATAGGAATAACATACAACAGAATGGAAGGGGCAAAGAAATAGGATTCCAGCCAGATACAAAGTATCATAGTAAAATCACAGTACTGTAGAGTTGGGAAAAACCACGAGGGTCATCTAGTCCAACCCCCTGCAGTGAAGGAATCATCTGCCCAACGTGGGGCTCAAACCCATGACCTTGAGATCAAGAGTTTCATGCTCTACTGACTGAGCTCCTGGTTACAAAGTGGGGGGTGCCCTCCAGATGTTGTCGGACCACAGCTATCATCACCATCCATGACTACTTTGGGATTTCTTGAAATATAAAGTGGTATACAGGTTAAATAAATAAATTGGCCACGCTGGCTGGGACCTGGGAGTCCAACAACTTCTAGAGGGCATTGTTCTGGGGGCTTCTGATTTAGAGACAGCCAGCTTCATCCCAGTGAGGTGAATGCAAGAAAACTATATTGACTGCCAGGGTTTAAAGAACATTAGAGACTCTACAGCCACTAATGTTGTAGCAGGGTATGTTGCTGTCCAAACTGGCATCCCAATAGGCCCACAGCATGGACACAGTGCAGCTTATTCCCACCCCCATTAGGATAGTTTTCATAGTTTGACCACTATTCATCCAGGAGATGATGATCTTGTAGCTTTCCTTCCTCCATCATTCCCTCCCTTTCTGACAACAAGAAGCAAAAAACCAGAGATACTCACAGTATTTGGCATATGAATTTCTGGATTAATGCACCCCACAGTAGTTGTCAGCTGCATTATGTCTTCAATGACGTCATCTATCTGGAAGGAAAAGTAGCCTTTGAGATATAAGAACCATTTCCTCTATCCTGTCAATACTGACTTTTTCACTAAAAATAAATAAATGCATCAATGTACTTGCTTCTTTCATGTGTTCCTACAGCACCTCCTACCAAAAAAAGAATGGAGATGAAAGTTCCCCAACAGTCACCATGTTCCTTTATTACAGTCCCTACAGTGATACAAAAACTTCCGTTTTGTCCCTTGTCTAAAACTTGAAGCTGCAAAACGTTTCTAAAACTTGAAGCTGCAAAACTAGGAGAAAACAACTATATAGGGCAACTATATAGTGGAACCTTCTCAATTCAGTTTGCAGAAAGGGGAGGTGGTTGCAGGCTTGAATTCTCCCCCACAACAAATGCCCCTACTTCCCATAATACTTCCTACTGTACAGTCCCAGGAAAAGTGCAACTGGATTCAGAATTATCTCCCAACCCTCCCAAAAGATCTGCCGTTCCCCAGGAATAGAAGCCACTCACTCACCTCCCTTTCTGGGTTGGAGCCAATGTTGAGCATTGCCATTGGGCTGTTGGGGGTACTGTTGCCGGCAGAGGAGGGCATGACATGGCTCGGCCTCACGCCAGGCGAGACAGAAGGAGGCGGCTTAGGAGACGGAGCGCTGAGCAGCGGAGCAAACTTGTTCCCATAGGTTTCAGACAGGAATTCTTGGACCTTCTTGTCTCGTGACCGTTGCAGGTGGTATGTGGTAGGGTTCTCCAGGAAGGACTGAACCTGAAAGCATCCAGGAAAAAGGAGAGGAAAGATGTAGAAGCAGAAGGCTGTCATATAAAAAGTAGCAGGAGATTTCAACTGAGCAGCTCTTCAGGAACAAATATGCTTTATTTTCTTATATAGTATTGACTCCACACAACTATGGCTTGCCCGAACCCCTCCGCCCTCATTTTGAATCGTAACCATACTCAAAACTGTGTGTAATTGCAATTGTTCACATTTTCCTCTACCTCTGTCTATCCTTTGTTGAACCCCTCACAATCTCTCTCTTTTTTTAACCACACTAAACAATTTGGCATCATCAGCAAACTTTATCTCACTGCTGAGCCCTAACTCTCTAGATCATCAGTGAACAAGTTCAACAGCACAGGTCCCAAAATACTGATTCTTTGGGACTCACTTTCTACAACTCTCCATTGGGAGATGTATTTCCACAGGCTGTGGCTCAACCAGGAGAAGCTCATCCTAAGATTTAAGCAGACAGGCTGGTCTGCATAGATTCAGGTCTTCTTGAATTGTTCAGGGCTTTATACATAACAGAATCTTAAAACTGGCCCAGTAGCAAATGGGCAGCCAGTGTTGATCTTTCAGCAGAGATTTTGCAGGACTGCAATAGGCTGCTCCCATTAGCAACCTAACAACCGCATTTTGTACAAGCTGCCCAACATAGAGCACACTACAATAGCCAAGTTACCTGCACGTGGATCACTATGGCCGAGCTATCCCTGTCCATTACTTGTTGATTTGCAAACACAAAACATCCATCTATGCAATTTCCATAACATAAATAGTGCCTCCATTTGGCTTCCCCGCTAGGCATTGTGTAATATACTCAGAGTCGCAAAGTGATTTCATGCTCTTTATTCAGCTCATAGTGGTGAGGAGGAATGAATGAATGTCCCCTCAAAGTATCTACTTTATATACATTATTCAAACAATGGGCTGCACATGATTGGCTAATTCCGGAATTCTACGGTAAGCCAATCAGGTTGTGGATTCACTTCTATCTGGAGCATGATTGGGTGGTTTCTGCCAACCAATCATACTTCTGCATTGTTCTAGGACCAATCAGACTGCTGCATTCTGAATCCTATTGTTCTAGGACCAATCAGATTGGATCCTATTCAACTCAGTACATAACACATTGCCAAGACTTTTATTTACTCGAGCTGTACCTTTAAGACTTCTCCCGGCACAGACGGTGGTGACTGGAAATGAACTGGTGTGTTGATGGCAGGGGTTGGAGCCATTGGCATCTGCTGCTGTTGCTGCATGTAATGCATCATTGCCTGCTGCTGCATGCGCTCCCGCTGCTCCTCTTGCTGGACTTGCTCTCGCATGAGCTGCATCCGCAAACCAATTCGCGATGCCATGGCGGGTATTTTGGATCTATCAGCGTTTCCCACGGGACACTTAAAAACCTGAGAAGGAAAGTGGAAGGATTTAGGCACAAGCATTCAGCATCAAAAGAAGGCTATAAAATGTGGCCTTTGCCCTCATAGAAGAAATATGGCTATGGACGAAATATGCATCTGAATTTTACCAAGACTGAAAGTTGCTTAGCATAAGTGATTCTAATAGGTACAGCAGCAGCAAAACTCTTGGCTCAACTGTGTTAATGGACTTGAGCTTAGTGTGGACACTCTATGACCCCACGGCTGCTTTATGTATCTTTTCTAACATCTTTTATTATTTTTGTGAAGCTGACCAGAACAAAATATGTAATTCTTTTTTCACTGAACTTCCCCAAATATCAAGTATAATGGCAATTAAAAGCTAGGCAAGATAAGTGTTGCATGAGCTGAACTGCTATGTCAATTCAGAGTTTCTTGCAGGAGCTCAGATCATGCCAAGATGTTTTTCTAGATCCTAGTTGCACATGAACTACAATCAGGAACTACAAAACGAGAGCAGAACAATAACATATTTTAAGTATAACAACATGAAGCACATTACTGTTTGTTTTGGGTTGTTTTTTTGTTTTGCTTTTTACATGCACATTTGAATGAATGCTTGTATTCTATAAGTATTCTAATTTTATGGATTTTAGATGTTGGGGGGGGATACATTCATAGACGCTTGGTCTAATTTCACAAGGGTAGGAAAGCTCATATGGACAGAAAAACACATTTAGGCCCTATATCAAACATAATTGCAAACAGTGACTATACAGTGGTACCTCAGGTTACATACGCTTCAGGTTACAGACTCTGCTAACCCATAAATAGTACCTCGGGTTAAGAACTTTGCTTCAGGATGAGAAGAGAAATCGGCATGGCAGCAGCAGGAGGTCCCATTAGCTAAAGTGGTGCTTCAGGTTAAGAACAGTTTCAGGTTAAGAACGGACCTCCAGAACGAATTAAGTACTTAAGCCGAGGTACCACTGTAATGTGTTTGTTCCATTAGATGAAGTGAACTTGCAAAGAGGAGCAGGTGGTCATGTTTCCTTGGCTGTACTGGTCTCTCTCCTCCCCTCAGTTTATATGATTCTTGGTGCCCCCCCTCCAAAAAACCCCCAAATATTTCTTATTTTCACAATAGTTCCTTTTGTTACAGTTGC
Source organism: Podarcis melisellensis (assembly GCF_964234715.1). Classification (NCBI taxonomy): domain Eukaryota; kingdom Metazoa; phylum Chordata; class Lepidosauria; order Squamata; family Lacertidae; genus Podarcis; species Podarcis melisellensis. The sequence goes on along the minus strand of NC_138538.1, from coordinate 43,038,834 downwards.
ATTTTTATGGATCTTCTCAGTAGGCACCCACGGCATGTCTACTCAGGAGGCTTGTCCACACTTCCACTTGTCCTAACCCCTTCCTCCTGGGGAAATCCACTCTTTATGCTGAATCAGAGCAAGCTGTGGGGCAAACAGAAAACTGCTTGGACCTGTGCTTTCTAGGCATGGGACAAGTGAAGTGTGTCGAGCCCAGAGTTAAGTCCAGTTGATTTCAATGGGACCTTCACCTAGCAAAAAGAATACAGCTTTGCAGTGCCGGTTCAATAACAGCCACATAATTGCTCTTTCAAGATGTGTGTTAACAACCTAAACAAGAAATCACAGGCACTCCTGAAGTCGGGAACAAACCAGTGCTTTTCAAAGACTGGACTTGGTTCTTTGATGGCAAGTTAAATGGTTTACTTTAACTACTTCTTCTTCTTCTTAAATTTATATAGCCATCTAACAATAAATAGCTTAAAAGCAAAACAATGCTAAAAACGAAACATCATATCATAATTAAAATCAACAACAAGAAAAACAGCACCAAAAAACTTTCATTAAAGCAGAGACAACGTAACATAGCCCTCATTTAAAATGTCTGAATGAGCTATAGCTATCGTTCATGAATTCTTGCTCTCCTTTCAAAAAACACAACCACAAAAACTGCTAACAAAATGGTGTTCCCAGGGTTGGCCTCCTCATTCACTCACTTAAAAAATAATAAGTTTAACATCAAAGTGAGTTAATGATCCCCTTTCCTTCTACATTAATCTTTGCCCTGTAATGACCCGGAAAATGGAAACCCACTGCCCTCATTCAGATTTCTTATCATCGCCGGTCAGGTGACAAGAAGTGTATATTAAACTTTGCTGAATGAAGGCAGAGGTGGTTCCCCGAGTCCCTGGACTCCAAACATGAGAGACAGATGGAATTCAAGAGAGATAAGGGCCTTGTTTGCTCTGGCATGAGGATGAAATATGGTTCAGAGTATTGCTACTTAGAGAACTGCAGTCCTGCCACTTCTTCCCATGTTAGGGATAATAGCCCAGCCTATGCCAGGATCACGAAAAGATGCTCAGGCTGCAAATAAAGAAAACACCATAGATAAAACTGTACTGATTAGATGCAACCAATTTGCTGGAATATTTTGCTAGAGAAGTAAGGGATTAAGCACATTTTGATCAGCTAATAAGAATAATAATACAAGCACTTAGGAGAGGGCAAACACTTGTTTGCTACTACCCAGAAGGCAGGACTAGATCTAAGAGGCTTAAGTTTATTGAGGATAGAGTTCAATTGAGCAGCAAGGGAATTTCAACAATGGAACCAATTACCTAGAGGGGTGGTAGCCTCCCTGTTGTCCACTGCCCCCCACCTGCCAAAAATTTCATCAATTTCCCATCCAGCAAACTTGTCTCCTATTCCAGTGGTCTCCAATATAGGTAGTAATTTTGACTGTCAAACCAGGACCATTTCAGGGGCAAATCAATTCTATCAAACAAAGCCCAGTGCGATGAAGTCCATAGTACAGGTAGGAAGCAGAGACGGGGAATCCATGGCTTGGCCAAGGTCCACAGCAAATTGATGACTGGGGTGACATTTGAATATCATTCTTAAATTGTGGCATCTAGAATTGGACACTATATTCCAGGTGTGGTCTGACCAATACTACACTGGAAAAAAATGTATCTTTGAGATTATTTCCTGGAATAAGCAGCTGGTTTATCAGGCATGCAGGGCGCTTTTGATGGGTAAAAAATAGCAACCATATGTAAGCTCTTATAGCGAATATGCTTTCAGAGCAATTTTGCATGGCCTCCTCAGCACTTCAGAGGAAGAATCCAGCTGCTTTTTCAGATTCCTAAATATGTAAGCAGGAGTTTACACCCTGCTGGTTAAGCTTTTGTCCTCAAAGCGCCTCAGCTCTTTTACTAGCTGCCTTCTTCAGTCAGGGAGTGTGAAGAGCTTACAGGTCCTATCTGGGCATAGATAAAGTGATCATATTCCTTCTTGCTGTCATAACACAGGCAGTACATAACAACTGGCACACGATGGTTAGCTTATTCATAGACTACAGGCACTCTGGCTCAGAAATCAACTTAACCTCAAACAAACTGAAACAAGAACATTCCTTACACCGTAGGAATATATGTTCCAACTTGTGCGATAAGTCTCCCAAATTCGTACTTGGGAAACTCTCCCAGGATCCTCCTTATGACCTCTCTAGCTTTTTCATTCTCTTCAGTATAGCACCCAGTATCTCTCGAAATACAGTGGACGCTCGGGTTGCGAACGTGATCAGTGTGGGATGCACATTTGCAACCCGCATCTGCGCATGCACGGGTTGTGATTCTGCACATGCTGAAACCCGGAAGTAACCCGTTCCTGTACTTCTGGGTTTCGGCAGTCCGCAACCCAAAAAAACGCAACCTGAAGCAGCTGTAACCCAAGGTATGACTGTAATTGGGACAGACAAATGAGCCGAACACCATCTGAAAGAGAACATCTCAACACATCTCAGCCTTAAAATTAATACAGAATGCACTGATTAACTTAGGTTGAACCTATCCTATGTTCTAGGCTTGGGGAAGATAACAACCATTTGCGTGTGTAAGATCTCAAGGTAAATATGCTTTCATCTCCAGCTTCAAGTCAATGCACAATGCATACGATTTTCTATGGTGCCACTTTTATGCATAAAACATGTAGATGACACATTATGCACATTCTGGTGCATAACCCCTGATCCCTCATACCCCTGCTTAACCACCAAGGCCATTGGGAGAGTCACTGTTTGTGGTCCTCCATGGCTTGAGCTCATATCCACAAGCAGCTGTGTGTTCAGTATTGTGGGCACAATGTTGTGCAACTCCTTTCCAGTTGAAGTACAAGAGGCACTTACTGAAGACTTAGTCTCCTGTACACTGCATAGAGACAGCTATGATGAAGCAGTATACAATTGCTAAAATGAATTGCTTTCAATAAATTAATAAACGCAAAACAAAGTGTTATTTCTCCTAAGTACTCCATGAGCGAATTCTAAGCACACAAGAGCTGCGGTCAGAGAAATGCAACCCCGTTCCACACTCCCTGTCAGAATTATGTGAGGTTGGTGTGTTGTGATAGGATGCTGAAATTATGGTATAGATTGCTGTTCTTCATGCGCTCTCCTGGTGAAGTGGCCTGAGAGATTATTGCTACAGGGGGAGGTGCCAGGTACTGACAGGTCTTCGAGGAGTGTGTGGCAAAGGCAGGGCAGTGATGATACAGGCAAAGGGGGCAGTGATTTATGGGGTTCTGTGCCACCCATGAGGCAGCAGCCAGGGCTGAAGGAAGGGAGAGAGTTTTAGTAGCTGGAGATGGGGGAGGAGGGGCAGGAAGTGTCAGAAGAAGAGGAAGAGACTGATCTTGAGAGAGGCGGGCTGGTAGAATCCCCTCTATCCCCTTCATCGCTGTCTCTAAGGTCCAGGAGAAAACCCCCTTTCTAACACTCAAGGCCTACCCAGAAAATAAAAAATAAGCATGCTTCTTGCTTCAAAATAATTGCTTTCATCCATATGCAAATCAACCAAAAGTCATATGACTGGTTGACTAAGATTTCTTCAAGCAGGTGACACGGGGCATTCTTTTGTTTTGAATATGATGCATCAGAACCGGCACTATCTTATAAGTGAAATTCCCTTATGTGTAGGAAGTGAATGAAGAATGAATTCCTGTTCTCAGTTGCTATTGCCTATGGTCATTTTAAGTGCTCGTATAAAAAGTAAATATTCCTTTTATTAAATCACTATCCATTGAATTGGGGGGAGCTTTTTAAATGCATCAAAAGATTATTAAAAATGATAAGTTTAATGGTTCATTAAATGTTAGAGCCCTAAGTGTTTCTTTCAGTTTTGAAATTCTTAACAATGTACAGCCTTCTAATTTGTTATTTGTTTTTTTATGTGTGTGTTTTAATGAGTGTATTTTTATTTGTTTCAAGAAGTTCTAACCTGGTATTCTTTATAGAGCACTTTCAAAGCAACTTGCAAAAAAGGACATGTGTGCATCACATTTTACGGGCACTGCATGCAATTTCTATACAGGGCTAGTGCTCTATTGCAGGTGCATCAATACAGTTCTATTGATGCTGTAGTAGTGCATTAGTGGTGGATTTATTCTGCTTTAGAACCTTCTGCAAAGATTCCTCCATGCCACCACATTATTGCTATCTGGATGGGCTGTAGCACAATGAAAGTGGGACATGAAAGGCCCAGAACACGTGTGGCATAAAAACCTACGGGATGTCAGCAGAAACCTATGGGATATGAAGAATCTGGTCCTCTGTCGTCCCTTTCTCCTTGTCCCCCTCCTCCTTATGCCTACTCTTTCAATAAAGAGTACTGAAAGCAGGATCACATGTGAAGGCTCCAGTAGCATCATGACCACAAATCATCATGTGTGCAATAAGAAGGACTGGTAAGTGAATTCCATTCAGCTTTGATGGACTTATTAACATTTAGTTTGCCAATTAATCTAAAACTGCATTCTTTGTGATCTCCATTTAGGACATTCCTGCTTTTCTGACTTGTTTGTAAGAGAGAGATGGGGGGGGGAGAGGCAGGCTTACCTGGTAATGGCAGCAGGAACGATAATTTGAGCACTGCTGTGCAGCTTAGTCTACCCACCATTTTAATTTCTCACAGCATCCTGGAGAAATGCCTAGCCTAGCACTGCTCAGATTACCAGGGGTTTTTTTACTCTTGTGTTAAACAGGTGTCAGCAACCTTTTTCAGCTGTGGGCCAGTCCACCATCCCTCAGACCATGTGGTGGGCCAGACTATATTTTGAAGGGAAAAAATGAATGAATTCCTATGCCCCACAAATAACCCAGAGATGCATTTTAAATAAAAGGACACATTCTACTCAAGTAAAAACATGCTGATTCCCAGACTGTCTGCAGGCCGGATTGAGAAGGCGATTGGGCCGCATCCGGCCCCCGGGCCTTAGGTTGCCTACCTCTGTGTTAAAGAGTAGCCCACACCAAGTGTCAGTGGGTTCTGCTGGAGTACTGGGCCCCTAGCAGTTGCCCAAAGGTGTTGTAGGACACAGCCTAAAAGGCTTCCAGAATTTGAACCCATTCTTTACTCTGATGTAGCTATACTGTGCATTCCAAACAAAATGACGATTGCATGGAGAAAGGGTTACAAAATAGTAGACAGACATAGTTACAAACTTCTATATGCAACTATGACATGTGCTAGTAATATACCACTATGCAGATCCAATTCTTAAATCTGCCCTCAATAATTGACCAGCAAACACCTCAATGACATGGAGTATGAATCAATCTGTTGCCTAGGTAAACTTTTCCCTTTACCCAGGATGCTTACCATGTCAGACCACTGGTCCATCTACATCAATACATCAATATAGTCTACACTAACTACATTGCAGCTGTCCGGGTTTTTAAGTGTTTACCAGCCCTACGACAAGGATTGAACTTGGAATCTCTGCAAATAATATCTACATTAGGGATCACTACAGCCCTTCCTCCCCACAACCACACATCCAGCTGGGCTTGAGTGCAGATGGAAGGAAGCTTCAACTGTGTCCATCACTGTTTGCTTAGGGCAGTGGTGGCCATACTTGGCCCTCCAGCTGTTTTGGGACTACAATACCCATCATCCCTGGCCACTGGTCCTGTTAGCTAGGGATGATGGGAGTTGTAGTCCAAAAACAGCTGGAAGGCCAAGTTTAGCCACCACCACCACTGGCTTAGGGAAATACCTTAATTTGCTTTATTTTTGAGGTAGCACATAAGGTTTCACGTACTACAGCTCAATTCATTAGGTACAAGAAGTATTATTCTCACCTGGGGGATTATATATCTGGGGTGAGGAGGAGAAATGCATGCGCACACAAAGTTTAGAGGGGAAAGTAAATGCAAACAGAGCAGCCGAAAGGCCACGGAATGCAGAGATACAGTCTGAGATTTCTATGCAAAACAACAGTGTATACAAGATAAGGACAGGATATCTTGTGTACATTTCAGTTTTGCATGGAGATGTTAGAGACTGTACATCTCAGTCTTTTGACCTTGACCTCTCTCTCAGTGTGTGTGTGTGTGTGTGTGTGTGTGTGTGTGTGTGCCAACTCAGTATAACACTTCATGTACTGGATGATAAAGTGGACTCTAGCTGGCCCATGGAAGTTTATGGCACAATCTTTCAGCCACCACAAGCCCTTTTGTGCATACAACTTGTATGTTTATTCTTCTGGAATTAAATTATTGTTATATTCTCATGGACCACCTGAAAGCATATCAGAAATTACACATGTAATAACCAGGTACAAGTAGAAAGGCAAGTCCCATGAGCATTGCCTCCCTCAAATCCCTAAATCCAGAGATCACCTGAAACCCTGTTACCTTCTCCAAATTTGGATGAATTAGCAATTTAGAATATACAGTATTCTTGGCTTCCTCAACCTTTCACTGGTTCTCAGCAATTTCTCTGCTTCCACTACTATGGGTCTCTTCCCCACTCTTTTTATCATAAACGAAGACTCACCAAGGTCACAAAGCAGAGAATTCTATGCAGGTTTTCCCCGAAGGAAATTCCAGCACTCATCACCTCAGAATGAGAACTTCATCTAGAGCAACAGGGCAAGGCGAGCCTAAGCCCTGCATAAAAGACAGGGAGAATTGGAAACCAATAGAGTTTTAAAATAGCCCTGGCTGGCTCTGCTTGGCTTCACCCTATGTAACGTTCATCAGCTTCTGCTTTCACTCTGACTCATTCACAGGATGGGCGGGGAAAGAGAACAGGACGTCTGAAGGAAGGAGAATGTAAACCAGCGGTGGAGCCACATGGAACACTAACAGAAACACCTTATGCATGTCTGCTTGGAAGAAAGTCTCGCTCACACTTCAGTGCTAGTAGGCATGTTTAGACTTTTAGCCTAAGGCTGCAGTCTTACGCTCTTAATGAATTGAGGAGGGATTACTTTCTGTACTGCACAAGCATTGGGGGTCGCAGTGCACAACAGTTCACAGGGTTAGCCTCTAGCCGAAGGGACATTTTGTAATGTATTCCACTTATAGAAGCAGGGCACAGGATTCTCAGAAATACCACTGGAGGAAATGTGCAGTCAGAATTATCCTACCCTTGAATTTAGATGGGCATAGAAGGGCAATCTTTCATTTAAGAAATTAAATAATAAAATGATTTTTTCCCCTCCACTGCCTTTAGATCGTTGGGGGGGGGGTGCAATTTCATACCATCAAAGCAAATTTACACAGTCCACCTAGAGTTACCTGTACATCATACAGAAACTTAGAGGGAAGGACAATTACAGTGGTACCTCCGGTTACAAACTTAATTTGTTCCGGAGGTCCGTTCTTAAGCCGAAACAGTTCTTAACATGAGGCGCGCTTTCGCTAATGGTGCCTCCTCCTGCTGCTGCGCCACCAATGCATGACTTCTGCTCGCATCCCAGGGCAAAGTTCGCAACCAGGAGCATCTACTTCCAGGATAGTGGAGCTGGATACCAGAAGCATTCGTAAGGAGGATGGTACGTAACATGAGGTTCCACTGTATTGTCAAAGCGTTACTTCAATAATTGTATGTATTTGTGCAACATTTCTCCAATGAAAATAGGGACATCCTACCATACCCTCCAACATTTCTCCATTGAAAGTAGGGACATCCTAAGCAAAACCAGGACATTCCAGGATCAAATCAGAAACCAGGACAGCTTCTCTAAATCAGGGATGTCCCTGGAAAATAGGGAAATTGGAGGGTCTGCAGTGGGTTCTCCCGGAGAAAACAATGGAACAAAAGAAAAACCTATCAGACCCATGCCTGAAAACCAAGAGACAAACAGAAGTGAGGATGAGCCCTCAGAGTTTGCTCTCCAAACCACATCTGGGCCTTGTGATTACTCACACAATTTACCAGGCCACAACAGCGTGCCATGAAAGAGCCTAAAGTGTGCCTTGAAAAATTAAGCTGCACAAGAAGAAAGGAATGGGTTAAAGTGACACCTGAACATACACCCACACACAAGGGAAGAAGGAGTGGGCATTTGCTAACAGAATGACAAACCTTCACATCCTGATGTGAATCACCACAGAAACAGCTAGTGAAATGCCAGAGTACCAAGTCATAAGCACAAGGCCAGGTTAAAGCATGGGCTATGTGGCCTGTGGCCGTGCGCCCGCAGTCTCGGGGGACCCACTAGAAATCTAGACCAACTTCCAAAATGTTGTGTCCATGGCTGTTCTTACAGCATAGTATTTGTTTCTGCTGTACAGTGGTACCTCAGGTTAAGAACTTAATTCGTTCTGGAGACCCGTTCTTAACCTGAAACTGTTCTTAACCTGAGACACCACTTTAGCTAATGGGGTCTCCCGCTGCCGCCGCGCGATTTCTGTTCTCATCCTGAAGCAAAGTTCTTAACCTGAGGTACTATTTCTGGGTTTAGTGGAGTCTGTAACCTGAAGCGTCTTTAAGGTGCCACTGTACCTTAATACATGCTCTCCTTTCTCATCCCTGAGTGTCCAAATGCATAAAACGTTTGAGAGAGAGAAAATGTCAGCATTTTCCACTCAGAGCCCACTGAGTAGCTGAGTAGCATTCAAGACTCTTTAAAATAAATTATTTTATATTTGGTTTATAAAAAAATTTGGGTTACGCGCACACACACATGTAGGCCTCCCCTATGCAGATGTCCCAAGTTCAATGTATGGACACCTGAGGGACCAGGTAAATTGTGTGACAATGGGTGGGTCCAGCAGTGTGACTCCATAGCCTCATGTACTATCCTGAGGAGACCCCTCCATGCAATAAACAGGTGAAGGGGGATTAAGAGTCATTTGCTTAAAGTGCAGAATATGATGATCCACTAATACTTGTAGTATTTCCCCACATTTGTGTATAACATAATTTGCTTTACTGGGCATATGTGCACATATCATGTGTTTTTGAGTTCAGAATAGGCCCAGCTTTCATGTTACGGTAATCCATGGTAAGCAATAAACCATGGTTTACTGTGAACAAGCAGCATGTTAGTGCATAGTGCTCAATTGCTCCTGCTTTGAATGACCCTGCCTGGGCCTGGAACTAGAAGAAACAAACCATGAGGTTTGGGCTTATTGTTACTTGCATGTGAACCAATGCTAGTGATTTGTTTGTTCCAAGCAAAATACGAGCAGTAAGGCAACAGCAAACCTTAGCTTCTCACTCATGGTTTGTTGGGAAGCAGCAAACCACAAGCACTGATTTGCGTGTAATGCCAAGCTTCATAGTTTGTTTCTTCCAGCTCCAGGAACAGTGGAGCAAAGTGGGAGCGATTGGGCAGCATGCACTAGTAAGTACTGCAGCTCATCATGTTAAGATACAAACCATGGTTTCCTCTAGAATGAAAACTAAGCCAAATGCTAAATGTATTTTTTCGCTCTGTAAGACGCACTTTTTCCCTCCTAAAAAGTAAGGGGAAATGTGTGTTCATCTTATGAAGCGAATGCAGGCTGCGCAGCTATCGCTGAAGCCAGAACAGCAAGAGGGAGAGCTGCGCAGCAATCCCTCTTGCTGTTCTGGCTTCAGAGATAGCCGTGCAAAGGCTCTTCCACAACATTTGATTTAGAATATTTTTTTTCTTGTTTTCCTCCTCTAAAAACTAGTTGCATCTTATGGTTGGGTGAGTCTTATAGAGCGAAAAATACGGTAACTAGTGTGTTGTTGAAATTGATCTTGTACTACTATTTACATCTCAGGAAGTGGAGCAGACTGACGATGCAAGTTCAAAACAAATAAATACTGTTTTTAGATTATCATTGATTTAAATTGCTTTTTGAATGTTTTAAATAGCAGTTTTGATTGCTAACTTTATCCGTGTATTCTTTTGTAAACTACTTTGTAGTTTGTTTGTTACAAATAAGTGGTACATAATTTTTATGAAATGAAATCAAAGGTTTGCATTCAAAAGAGGATGTGAAGTTTGCAAACTCCGATATTCTTCGGTAGACTCTAGCTTTTCCAGTTGGTGAGAGCCTCTTTAGTATCATGCAGAATTCAGTGCCTCAGCGCAATGCCTTGGAAAGTTTCAAAACAATTAGAAATGCCTGATGGGATGCCAGTCAACTATCCTGTTTAACATACCATTATTCATGAGCACGTAAAAATCAATACGACACCACAGAAGGTGCTTTGACGAAGCAGCATAATAATCCTTAAATCGCTCACTGGCTTCCTTAGAATACTTATACAGGCATAACAGAAGTATGTGACTTAACTGTGACATTTAATTGACTATTTATTTAGTGATTTGCATTCGAATATGAAGCTTTAAGCAATTACGACATTTTACTAGCAACTGCTCGCTCTTTCCCCCCTCATATATATCAAAAAACTAAACTGCTGGTAGTGGACTTGCCAGGATATTAAAAGGGTTTTACAGCCTATATTCCCACGCTTTCCCTGCTGGTTGCTTTTGTGACTTTTAAATTCTGCTGGGTGGGTCTCTCTTGCTGGAGAGTGTGTTTAGCCCTGAACTTTGGATCTAGGGATGCAGCCAATTATTTTGTTAATTTTGTTTATTTTTGCTAATTTCCTCCCACAAGTGATCTACAGTTGTACCTTGAAAGTCAAACGGAATCCATCCGAAAGTCTGTTCGACTTCCAGAACATTCGGAAACCAAAGTGTGGCTTCTGATTGGTTGCAGGAAGCTCTTGCAGCCAATTGGAAGCCGTGGAAGCCCTGTTGGATGTTCTGCTTCCCAAGAACGTTTGCAAACCAGAACACTCACTTCCGGGCTTGCAGTGTTCGGGAGCCAAAATGTCGAAGTACCAAGGCATTCGGGATCCAAGGTACGACTGTATATCTTTATCTATATCATCTATAGATATAGACATAGACATAGACATATTTATAGCTATATATATTTTCTCCCTGCAACTGCATGGATGGATGGACCATTCTATGACTACTGGAGCTGGAAGAACCTATGCAGTACTAATCTCCGCCTCAATTTCTGTGCCAATATCTGGCCACTGGCATCATATAGGGAGGCAGTAAGGATGTACTGTCCTGGGTCCTGTGCACGTCTGAGAAATACACATCATCTGAATGGCCTGAACTTCCCCACTGATAGCCACTTCAAAGTCCAATTCAATCAACAACAACAGAATTGGCATTGACTGGGATAACCACACTAATCATGGGTAAAGCTCTACTCATTTCCTAGATCTAACTAAGTTTGTGAATAGGTTGCCTGAATCTCATTGCAATCTGTGTTGGGGTCACAGAGGACTAGACAACAGAATCTAATACGCCTGTCCTTGCCCATTCAGTCTCAGACCCTCTTGTGCTGAGCAGAAAACGACAAAAGGAGGCTTTTACCCACACTGAACACACTAGAAGCCACTGCAGAATCAGGAGTCCTGGCAGAAGCCACCTTCAGACCTTCCTTTGCTCAATACAAGAAGGTCTGGAATACAGAAAGCAGTGCTGAGGTAGATGAGGACATGCACAGCCCTGTGTCCCCAACAGAGGTGGATATTTCCTGTTCGGACATAACACCTGAGCAGTGGTGCACAAAACATTCAGTTTGTGGTAAATGAAACAGAGCAGCCAAGTAGATATCAGTAAATGTGAAGATACCCAACCAATAGCTGGGCTGGGAACCAGAGGTGAATTTGCCCCAGGGACTTCAAGGTGAGAGAAACATGCCTTGCTTGTTCTGAACCCTTTGGGCTCCAAACTGCCTCATGTGATCCACATGCCTCATAGAATATTTACCATATTTAAAATACCAGTAGCAAAGGGGACAAAATGATTGCTGTCTGTTTTACTACAGGCACAAGCCACCTCACAAAAGGATGCTAACAATTTGCCAAAGGCAACATCAGAAAGGCATAGAGAATACCATGGATGGTGGAGGAGGAACTGTTGGTCATTGACCAACCTTCCTTCTTCCAGAGCTGCTGCTCTTTTTGTATGCTTTTCAGGTGCCTGATGCTACCCCACTAAGATAGCATTGCACTGTAATGGGCTCAATTAAGGAACTTAATGATTCAGGCTCCAGTCCTTTTCAGCAAAAACTACTGAGAAGGAAGAAAAAGAGGAGGAGGTATGATATACTTGGGATGCTGTCCTTGGAGTCTGACTCAGATGTTTGAAATTCAAATGTTGAATGGAGGCCCAAATACTTTTCTGGGTGAAAATCCTCCTATCTATAAAGTGGTCAGTATGCAACCATGCAGCAGGAGCAGAATTCTGCCCTCTTCCACTTTCTCATATTTCTTACTGAGCAGGAAGGAAACTTCTACTCACAATCACGACTAGCAATTACCCACTCCCTACATGTCCACAGTTATAAGTTACTGCTTGACAAATGGTCACCAAATATTCACCCAGTATGTCTTGACTTCATAACCCCTTTCTTGCCATTCCGTAATACAGGCTAATATCTACACACACACACACACACACACACACACCTCCCATCCCAAATAGAAAGGTATGGCTTATTGAATGATGATCACAGAAAGACTTGTGGCAAAAGCAGAGGCTAAAGCACAGCTGCCCCAAATGCCAACCCACTACCCAAATCACTCTCTCCTCTTTCCTTCCTTCCTGAGAACCTCATGCCCCAGAGCTATAGAAACTTTTGCAAACTCTTCTTGCTGTGGCTTAGACAGCACACCTGTTTTGGAGGAAACTGAGGCTGGGCCTCAACCCTCCTCCTAGCAAGAAAGGTTGTGATTACAATCAGGGCTTTATGACACCATGACCTCCAATGTTTGCCAGGAAAAAACTGGGTACACTTTATTTTACGCTGGCTAAAAAAGTGGCTCATTTAAAAAAAAAGAACTATCTACACCAGAACCCTCTTCTGTTGTAATTAAAGTCTTTAAAAGTAATAATAATAAAAGCTTAGTTTTTATTTGTCCCCCATGCTGCCCAATCAAGTCAGAAAAGAAGATAGCAGGAAGTTGGTACCATTGGCACTCCTTGAGGACGGCACAGAATACAAAACACAGATCTGCCCTTGATGAGTTGCTGAGCATCCTAGCCTTAGTAACTGGTGCTTCTGGCTAACAAAGAACTAGTGTGTGCCACACTGAGCTGCATACAAAAGGCAGCTTTGCAGAACTAGGCAAGGGTTAAGGCCAGGAATTTTGACAGCAGGGAAACCATTGCCCCTCCTCAGCTTTTAGCCAGTGTCAGCTATGCCAGAATGGGGATAAGCCAATTTGCATTGCCTTGGCCACTCGGACTAGTGTTGTAGTACAAGCCTCTGGCTTATTAGGCTTGTTTCATACCAAATGCCAAACTAGTCAAGAGTTACAATCCAGGCTCTCTTCTTTCCTAAATGCTGAGGATTTGGATCAGTTACATCAAATGCAGGAAAACTGTAGCACAACCCACATTTCCATTCTCCTTTTGAGCACCTGTTACCAGCCTTCAGACATTCATTTTCCACACACATCCTTCCACAGGAATCATTCCGAAAGTATTTCTGTGGAGGCAGACAGTATACGAAAACCAGCCCTAAAGTTATGGACACCTGATATTTTGCTTTTGATCCTCCATAGGCCGGAGAGATGATACTAAAAAGGGACCCGCCCACCCTGCTTTGTGTTTTCTGAAGGAACTATACCTCTGGCTGCCTAGTCTGGTTTTTTGAGGCGCTTTTGATTGCAAACACTTCTAGTTCCCGCTCCGGCGGGAAGGTAAATGGCGTTTCCGTGTGCTGCTCTGGTTTGCCAGAAGCGACTTAGTCATGCTGGCCACATGACCCAGAAGCTGTACGCCGGCTCCCTTGGCCAGTAAAGTGAGATGAGCGCCGCAACTCCAGAGTCGGTCATGACTGGACCTAATGGTCAGGGGTCCCTTTACCTTCTTCTTAAAGGAGCCCAGGACAGTACACAATGTGTTGAAAATATTACAACAATAAGAAAACATATAAAAAGATTCAAAACAGAAACAATACAAACACAGCAGCACAAACCTAGCACTGCTATATTGGAATTATTGAATTTATAGGCTTTGGACAAAATATGATGCCACAGTTAATCAAAAACAGAAGCAAACCCTTCTCAACACCTCATGGGTGTGTCGATGGAAGAGAGGGGAGCACATGAGCCTGGGGAGATGCTGGTTTCATTTTAAGCACACTAAACCATGACCTATCATGACATCTTAATATAAACAGCATTGGTCTAAAAAAAAAAGAGGCTTTCAATAAAAGGACGTTCTTGTCCCTTGCCTCAAAGAACCTGGAAGACAAAACGCACTCATTGGGAATGCCACAAAATATAAAGCTGGTTGTTACTCACCCAACTGTTAGATGGATGGGGCACCCACAATAGGGCCTCTTCCAATGACCTCAAGGATTGGGAAGGCACATATGGGATGGGAGGAAGCGTTTGTTCAGATGTCCCTTTGGTATGACTTTCTAGAATTCAAAAAATGGAGAAAAGCATGGGGAAAACCAAGATCAGTAACTGGCAGGAAATTGTATCATGTCTTCTTCTTTTTTTAAAAAAAAAAAGCATCTATCCCAGTCATGAAAGCCTAGGTAATGTAGAAGAGAAGCTATAGCATTGCAAATTCATCCCAGCACATTCATTCCTAATTCCACCTATTATCCAAATATTGTAATTTTTCAGGATTCATATCACCGGTCTTAGATGCAAGGTTTTAAAAAGTCAAGATCAATTGTTATAACATAATGCCAGGCAAAAAGCTGCTGGTCCCCATAGGGCACTTAGCTTTGCAACCATCACTGAGAATGAATTTGTTGGATAGGTAGTAAACACAAGCATGGTATGCTAGAGGAGATTTTGTGGTTAGGGGAAATCCAGCAAGAGCAAGCCATGTATTAAAAACCCACAAATGCCACCATAACAGTCTGCAATTCAAGAAGTCATGAGTTTGTGACACCTGACTTGAAAGTTCACTTCCCACACCGTCACCAGAGGGACTGGCTTCAGATGGCCAAATAAGGGAGCTGGCCTTTGATAAAACTGTCAAAAACATAGGAATTTGAGGTACATCAAGTCAGACCATTGGGTCCATCTGGCTCAGATCTGTCCATGCTAACTGGCAGCAAATCTCCAGGGTTCTAGAAAGGAGTCTTTCCCAGCCCTAGCTAGAGACACCAGGGACATTCTGAACGTAAAGAAAATGTTCTGCCCCTGACCTATTGCCCCTTCCCCTATCAGCTGTTTACCCATCTGCAGTTTCTCCTTTCTCTAAATTTCAGATGAGGGCATTTTAAAGCTGAACAAAAAGCTGCAATCATAGCCCAAGGAGAAACAGGATTGTTTCACAGTGCCACCCACAAGGAGGCTGAAACACCCAAACAGTTTTTGCACACTGAAGAGTCCTTCACAGCTGTTCAAAGAGGGCACAAAGCGCAGGCGGGTGAACATCACTGTAGGTGTAAGCAGAGAATTCATGCTGGGCAGCATGTTGCACCAGAGCAGATGACACCGCCAGTTGCAAAGTGAGGAAGATTCAACCTGGCAGTCCAGGCAGTGCCTTAGATATGAGGAGTCGTTTTCATTCACAGTTCATAAATCTAGCAGCAGACTGTATCTCCCATTACTTTAGCTCAGTTGTACGCTCAAGTTAACTGTTGTGCTTGCTCAGAGGAGTTAATGATTAATGCAGTCAAGAGCCATCCCTCCTCAATATTTAGTAAAAAGAAAAGGGGGGTCCTTTAGTCATTTATACAGGATAACAAGTACAGTACACATGTTCCTTTTTCCTATAGAGCATAGACTCCTAATTCCATCAGTTACTCCTATTTTGAACCTTTGGTGGGGGTGGGGGAAGGGGTGTCTGATGGCTGCAAAAAATATATTTACCAAGAGGGATAAAAACAAACTTCCAAGAGGCCAGCTACTATATATAGCACAGGCAAAACATCCAGGGGTAGGTTGGGTTACAGATCCCTCACCCTACTCAAGAAGGAGGTGTTGCCAGTCTCCTAAAATCATTCTTCCTTGGGAGGTGATAGGAGACGGATTCTATTTCTAGTTATTGGCTTGCCAGAAAATATATATATAATAAAAAACACAACATAACATCTACCTAAAATAAGGATTTGTACTTTAACTCTTCAAGAGACCTCAAAGAAATCCCCTCACCTCACATTATATACATTATGCCTATAAACACGCACAGAGAGACATCTTCAGGCCCAGCACTTTTTGTGTTATGACACAGGGCACCATAATATCTCGGATTATGCTGCCCATGACACCCATTTTATGCTGCTGCCTGCAACACTTTTACCAAAATGTGAATGTCAGCACCTCCTCATGTTTTTTTAAAAAACAAAAACCCACCACTGCTCAGGATTAGTGTGCAGACACTGTGGGAGCCCTGCAAGGCGGAGAACTTCTCTGTGCATATTATAGCCCTAACCCTGCAGAACGTAGACCCCGCAGAATGATCTTCACCGCTCACAAAACTCTACAAGCCATGGCCCTGAGCACGTGGCAGGCCTGCACTTCCCACCAGCTGCTGGGGGGGTTAGTAGTATGGGGCAACAGGCAACGTTAATTTAAGATTGTCAATCTCTTCCACAACCGCAAGGTCCTACCAGCTGAGCCAAGTAAAGGGGAATGCAGCTGTGCATTCTGCCCTACCTTCAAGCTGGCAACACTGCTTGGCTCAAAGTCGGTATTTAGCTCAGTGCTCAGCCAAGCTCCAAGTCAATCTGCAGAAGACAAACCCGCCTAGGATGCCGTTGGGGGACACTGCCACAGTGTCCCAAACAAGTGCTGTCCGTATAAGCTGCACTCCCCACTGGGACCAATGGATGCTCCCTGGTCACCATTGACCCATGACAGTGCCTTCCCAGTGGCAGTTCCCCCATTACTTGAATGCCCTCCCTGGTGAGGTACACCTGTCTTCCCCATTAGCAATATCCAGGAGGAATTGAAAAACATCATTCACCCAGGCATATGATGGCTGAAAAATACTTTTACAGAAAACCATGAAATTAGATGTGGTGGTGTGTGTATGTTTTTAATTTCCTGTTAAATGCTCTTAATTGCTTTCCATTTTTTAAATAGGTCTTTGTTTCTAACTGTATCACTTTACTACTGTGTTTGCTGCCCTGGGCTCCTTTGGGAAGAAGGACACGGCAGAAATTTAATAAATAAGAATAAGCAGCAGCAGCAACTGCAGGAAAACAAAACTCTGGGAAGGATTGCCCCAGGATGAAATACTAACCTGCCCCGAGTTCTCTTGTTCCCTAGTTCCATGGGAGCACCAGGAAAAGGGAAGTAGTACAGTGGGATATGCAGTATGAGCAGAGAGCCCATGTGTGTGGTTCCCTCTACCAGCCTCTTTCTGCCCTTACATTTCTAGGGAAAATAAATTGTCATCCACAGAGCTTCCAGACAGGGACGGGTCAATTCCCAGGAAGGAAGGAGCATTACTAGCCTTATTAATCCTAAGTGTTTCACAATGGCAAAATGAGGGCTTGTGGGGGTTTTCAGCAGTGCAATAGGCATTTTGATTTTTAAAAGAATGATAAAGTAATTTAAGGCCTTGAGCAAGAGTGGTAAAAGAAGTCTAGTGCAAAGTTTCTGTATTAACTTAAAACAACTCCATGATGTGATTTCTGTCCTAGGATACACTCAGCATTTACTGTGTGGATATCTTGAGAGAATGGGGTGCTCTCATTGGTCAGAAAGAGCCAAGAGCCACCCCCTCAAAACTGAGGTGCTATTGTCTCCTCCCACCACCATCACGGGATCCATACCCATCTTCCAGACCACTGGGAAGCTGACCATCCCCAGCGCCTGCTCCCAGGTAGACTGCTTTGGTTTTCACCCTGTTGGAGGTCTAGGATCAAAGTTGGTCAAAGTCAGGAATTCGCTATATTGGGGGGTGGGGCAGCAGATTGCAAGGGATTGGCTGGGGGTGCAAGGAGCACTGACTGGTCTGGGATCCCCAAGTCTAACAGTTAATTGGTCACCCCAGTTTCCCCCTTTTCTGAGGCTGTAAGTGACCTATAAAAAGAGGGTGGTGGCAAGAACTACCAGATAGGAAAGCAGTGCTGTGGGGCCAGGAAAGGGACAAGAGAGACTCTCTTGAGCATCCCAGCTTTTCTGTACCCATCTCCTCCAAAGTCTGCTGCAATAAATGGAAATAGGTTCCTTTCCTTTGGTCTTTTGGGCCACTAGAAACAAAAATGGGCAAGCTGTGCCCAGGTGAGGAGCCACTGGAAGTAGAGGTATGACAATAAGAAGCCACGCACTGAAATACAACAACATGCATGACAGACCACACACACACACACACACAATGTGGCTACAGATGCATAATAGGTTTTGGTTTTTTTTACTTATCAGATTTTAGGTGGTATGGGAAAATACAGATTAAATGTAAAAAAATAAAAAAGGGAGTGAATTCTGAGGAGGACATTGTGTGGAAAAACAGCAACTTGTGGCCGTGAGCAGCATTAACTCAGCAATGAACTCCTGTCTGGAAGAACCCGTGGGTCAATAAGAAAGTCAAACTTTTGCACCTCCACCCAAGCCCCAAAACAAAAGAAACTCTGCAGAGCAATTGCTTCATCTCAGAGCCATGTCCCTGCTCCCTCCAGTTCCTGTGCTTAACATTTGACAGTGATGTTTTATGAATGGAAAAATCAATTTCACCGTCGAGTCCATTTCAAAAAGAAAAAGAAAAAAATTGCCAGCACAAATGTCCGAGGAGGGACCCGGTAATTATTGAATGCTCCAGGAGAAAGGAGGTGGAGGGGAAAGTTTCACCTTTGCCCTTTGTTTTGTGAAACATCTTCAACACATACACAAGTCTTCAGAAAAGGAAATAGAGGACAAAGAAGTATAAACAATGGAGTGTAGCTCCCCCCGCAGCCCTCTCAGCAAGTCTTTCTTCTTGGGTTTTCTTTTCTAAGTGCCACTAAGAAGCAAGTGGAGAGCACTGCATCCTGGAGGGCAGCGTTCCCAAACTTTGGCCAAGACCAACACACAGAGAGAGAGGCTAGCTGTGGTACTTTCAAAGGCAGCCTGCACAAGCCCCACCAGTCCTGCTGCACAGACTCAATTTAAAAGTGTAAATATTCCAGCTTTCCAAAGCAAGAAGGATGCCCAGGCAGAGGCTTGTGTGAAAAAATACTAGGCATGCCAGCTAGGTTCACGAGTGCCTTTGGCAAAAGGATGGTCTTTTTTTCCTCTCCGGGCTTCCTCTGAAGGTGGCTTGGGATGCAGAAGTATATATTACTGCGAAAGTTTGCACTTTCTTGCAATAATGGCTTCCAGGCAATGAGGTATATGCACTCAGTTGTAGGATTACTTGTGCAGAACAAAAGTTTATATATTACGTATAAAGAGGCAGGTTTATTTTTTTTAAAAAAATGGAACAGTTCTCTTTTCTTTTACATGTGAAACTGTGGGCAGTCAAATGTTCAACTGTGACCTTGACTAAACTCAGTTGGGCTGCTAGACAACACCCTAATACTTGATATGCTGTGGACTTTATGGGTTACAGTTAAGAGTGAGGGGAAACTCTGATACAGTTGGGAGAACTGTGAGGCAAGGTCTTTTGACCAATCCCTCTCACTTTTATAACACCAGCCATTAACATCTGTTTAATAGTTTACGCTCAGCAGGTTCTTAGTCATTCTGAGGCATGTAGCTGGCAAACAGGAGTAAGTAGAGAGGATATTTTAGCAGTGGATTTTTAATATTTTTTGTTTTTATGACACAGTAAAAATAAACCCTGAAGCTTTGTAACAGTGCACGGCATAAAGTTTAAGTGACAACAATACTGCTTGATGAATGGTTATTCCATTCTCTAGCAGCAGTACTTCAGGGTAAAATGGAGCTATAAACACCATGGGAAACACAGCTAGCATATAAGCCAAGTCTGTGCCTCTCACATCTGGCCTGGCCAGGATACAGTTCCAAATCAATGGCTTTCCCAACTGTTGACTATCACAATCCAAGGCTCTTCTTACAGTTGCAAGTTTGAAGTAGGTACTCTTTTTCTTATTTGCACAAACACTCATGGGCATGTGAATTCAGCACTGGGCAATTCATGTGTAGAAGCTCATTGGACAACTCTAATGTGGCATAGTTTGTGGAAACAAAGAGCTTGCTTTGATCAGTTTGAAGAGCCAGACAAAACTACTCAAGCTTGCAATTTGAATTTAAGAATTTATTGAATTAAAATTAACACTCAAAATTTGAAATATAGCTTAGGTAAGGCATGCCTATCGTGCTGGCAAGCATGCCTGAAGTGCACGTGACTGACTTGTTTTCAACTGTGGCAGGGTCTCAACTCTCATGTTCTACTGTTCTCCTGAGTACATCGGACTAAACTAATTTAGGGCATTTTTAATTGGCACACATTCTCAACTTTCAAAAACAAGAGATTTAGCATCTTCCACACAGTCCAGAAAACAATACACGCACTCCCATCTCTTTTGCAAAGAAGAAGAGACCTTCATGGGAGCTCCTTGAGAGCAATCACACAACTAACTCATGCACCACCATCAAGCTTATCGACAGCAAATATGGAAGGGTGCCGCACTCCAAGCTGACCTCTAATTCCAAATGCAGATGCACAACACATTTGTGAATCCCAAAAGTTTTTACCTTAGTGATCAGTGCGCCAGGAAGAAGAGGGAAAGGAGGAGAGAATTTCACAGTTCCCAAAGAAAGAAGGTGACCGGCCACATCGCCTTGTAACCAAACAAGCTCTTTCTCTCCAGTTCTCACACAGCACCCGGCATTTCCTCATTTTTCAGGGTCTCGCTTTTAATTTAGTGCTCAGCAGCCGTGGGGAGAGGAAGTTGCAAAACTGCAAGGCTGCTTAGCTCATTCTTTTAAATGTGACCAAGACATCACTGGTGGGGCTAAACAAACAACCCAAACACCACGAGTTGGGAGCTGCCAGTGCCAGCAAGTCTACGCTGCACCTCCCACAGAGTCTCAACTCGGGGCACTCAATGAAAAGAGCCACATTTTCTCCTTCCCGTACTTGCGCCTACAACTTCAGCTGGGTTTGACATGCCTCCAGGAATAAGTAGAAGAACTTAAAAACTTTGCCATCACTCCCAAATGCTGCCAGTACAGAGATGTGTGGGTGATGCTACAGCAAACAGGAAGAGGAGGAGTAGGAAGAGGTCTTCCTGTTCCACTTCAATCACTCAAAGCACCTGGGGCAGTGGAAACTAATTGCCTGGTTTCTTTGCCCCAGATCTGAGGCACCTCCCATACCTTCAAACCTTGTACTGATTTGTCCAGGTGTTAGTATCAGCAGGGGAGGTTTTGCTGGCAGTGCCACCACTTTCTGTGGTTTAAGGGTTGGCAGCATGTGGGAAGGTC
Source organism: Podarcis melisellensis (assembly GCF_964234715.1). NCBI lineage: Eukaryota > Metazoa > Chordata > Lepidosauria > Squamata > Lacertidae > Podarcis > Podarcis melisellensis. The sequence continues at coordinate 43,017,484 of NC_138538.1, read as the reverse complement.
TTTGTCGTGGCCCCCACATTATGGAATGACTTCCCCTCTGAGGTGTACTTTGTATAGTGGTGCCTCGCAAGACGAAAATAATTCGTTCCGCGAGTCTCTTCGTCTAGCGGTTTTTCCGTCTTGCGAAGCAAGCCCATAGGGAAATTCGTCTTGCGAAGCACCTCAAAAAAAGGAAAACTCTTTCGTCTAGCGAGTTTTTCGTATTGCGAGGCATTCGTCTTGTGGGGCACCACTGTACCGTGTTTTGGGTTATTGATCTAGACTAGGGGTGTACTTTGCTGTTCCCTACCTGTTCATCTTTTGATCACATTATCATTACTCAAGCTTGGTCCACTGCAGTTCGTGGTTTGTTAAATAAACTCAGTATTGCGATTTGTGAAAATAATGTCATTGTTATAGAGGCATAACCACCTCTTATATAACGGATATCATGACGGCAGGCCTGCCACCTTATTTACTTAAGGTGGGAAATAAAACAAAAGATTTTAAATTCAGGTAGGTAGAAGTGTGAAGAAGTGTGCATGCACAAGAAAGCTTATACCAAGAACAAACTTAGTTTCTAAGTCTAAGCCTCTTATTCTCTAAGTCTGGTCTCTAAGGTGCTACTGGACAATTTTTTAATTTATTTCAAAAGATTTGAAGTCATTATCTTTGTGTGAATGACACAGATCATAAGCAAGACATCCCCAACGGAGAAACAACCATTGTAATTTCACAACAAATCCAATCATCTCCCTCACTTTCCCTTCCTACTTCCAAAGCTGTGAACAGCCACATGCAGAAGAAAACGTGGTAATCTGCAAAATGCAGAGAGAGCAACAGTATTTTTTAAAAAATGGGCCAATATTTTGGATTATGGCAGAGAGACTGGAGGATACCACACACACACACACACACACACACACAGAGAGAGAGAGAGAGAGAGAGAGAGAGAGAGAGAGAGAGAGAGAGAGAGTTTGCAAAGCTTGCTTTATTTACTTTTCCCTGGGGGAAATAATTTACTTTGGCTATTACTGTATAAAAAGGTAAAGGACCCCTGACAGTTAAGTCCAGTTGCAAACGACTCTGGGGTTGTGGCGCTCATCTCACTTTACTGGCCGAGGGAGCCGGCGTTCAGCTTCCGGGTCATGTGGCCAGCATGACTAAGCCGCTTCTGGTGAACCAGAGTAGCACACAGAAACCATTTACCTTCCTGCCGGAGTGGTACCTATTTATCTACTTGCACTTGACAAGCTTTCGAACTGCTAGGTTGGCAGGAGCTAGGACCGAACAACGGGAGCTCACCCCATCGCAGGGATTCGAACCACAGACCTTCTGATCAGCAAGCCCTAGGCTCTGTGGTTTAACCCACAGCACCACCCGCTAACAAGTTCAATTATTGCAAAGTTCTCCAACATCCCTAGTCAAGTCACACTCTTTATGCCCAGGCCTTTTGCTGAGTGGATGTCTTCCTTCCTCCTGCATTTCTGTACATTGCTGTTTTGTGCTGCTGCTTCCTTATTCTGATATCGGTTGTTTTTTGTGTGGTTTCATTTTATTATTTTACACAGTATTTCTTTTAATTGTGGCATTTTTTGTAACCCGCCCTGGGTCCATTTGGTGAAGGGACAGCTGTTAGTACAAAAAATAAACCAGCTGTGACTGAGAAACAGTCAGGATACATATGGAAATAACATTTTAAATCCACCACTACACATACAACTTTCCATTTTAGGATGTAAGCTGAGATTCTCATAGTTCAGTCAAAATTTCCCCTCACAACACCCCCCCCCCAGAGATGGTAGATCCAGAGGTTTGAGCCAGGTATGCAGCTACACTCAAACTAACCCCCTCTCACACAAGAAACTCCAACTTTTCTGCGTTAACAATTACAGCACTATACTCCCAGAGTTCCTAATGAGTTTGCATATAGCAAAGGCACTGCCATCTATGAACACATCCCTTGGAATGGAAATAGAACTTGGATTTTTTAAAAAAGAACCTCTGGTCTTTGGTACCTGCAAAGTTCATTTGTACAAATGAGGGCTACTTCATAGGATATTTTTGTGCGCACTCCTAAGACAAACTACAAAATGCACGTGTTGCGTATCAGTTCAAAGTAGTGGGCACAAAAATTATTAAAATAGGAGTATTGTCACCCCTTAAAATACACAGGAACCAGAATCTGACAGTTTCCCTTTCACAGTTCATGTGCATAATAAATGAAACAAGCAGTTTAATATGAATGAATGAATGAATGAGGGGACTCAGGGGTACGCATACCCCTAAACCTTTTGTGAATCTAAGTTTGGCCTCGTTGAGGGGCAGTATTTCAATATGAGTAGGAAAATGAGAGTACCCTAAACATTTTTTGGGGGGGGGCGGAAGCACCAAACGAAAAAATGAATATCACAAAAGGAAATCTTGTATGGACTGAAACTAAGACGCTTCCTTTGTGATAGCAGCAAGACTCGCTGTGGGATCTTCCACTGGGGGGAAATGGTTAAGCACCCTTCTCTTGCCTGTTGCTTCTTTCCTACAAATCACACTTGCCTGCTGCACTTTGCTTGAAGAAACAGCAACCAGGCTTCTCAGACACACAATGGCTGCCAAACAAGTATTTTTTTGTTTCCAAACAATTGAAATTCATGCACCTCTGGATTGAATTCTCATCCTCTAAGGTTTTCAAAGAAAACTGGACTGGCACCTGTCAGTGAAACTTTATTTATAGGACAAACTGAATTCCTTTTAACTCAGGGATGCTATGAACTACATAGGGAAGCTACTAACAATTGGTGGACATTTGCTCCCTTTCCCTCTGGAGCCAATCAAAATGTCACATTATTTTGCAACATTTTGCCCTAATAGGGAATTTAGGGGGTTTCTTATGGGCCATGGTGACTGATGAACAACACTAATAGTACAATCCTAAACATGTATACAGTACGCAGAAAAAACTCAATTTCTCTTTAATTTTGCACTGTTATATATTGTTATAAAAGCCCAGTGCCCACCCCTCTCTCTGCTAAGCAGTGGCAGGAGCGCGTAGGGCCACAGGCACACACACAGGGTCTATGTCCCTTTGGAGAATGGAAGACATGGCGGAGACTGTCAAGCTTTAAGAAATATGGGTTTATTCACATAATTACACCTTCAGTCTGCATGGAGGGGGTCCAGATCTTACAGCATGGCCCAAAGCACTGCAGACAGTCATTCTTTCTCCCCCTTTCTTCTTCCCAGAATCCCCTTGCCCTTCCCCAAAGCAGTTACCCTGGCAACCTTCCAAATCTGCAGTCTCTACTAGTCACACCTGGGGCTAGAAGTGCCATTGTCTTGTTCAGGACTCACAATGGCTCTCTTAAATTTTGGCTACCCAGAAATTAATTTGCATCTTACATTCTCCCTTCATATCACAAATAAACCCAAATCCTAGCATTTATTAATTTTAGTATTTAGGAGGATTCCCCCCAGAAGTTCTATAACAATATTTTACTGCTAGTTGGGCTCCCAGTGGTTTTGAGGCAAATATTGCCCCAGACACTCACATTTGCAAAATCACCACTGTCTGCTACAGTGCTCATAAACATACTGACTCACTTATACCCAGAAGTCTCACATTCGGGCATGGTGTGGGAGGGAGGCGACATTCTGGGGAGGCAAGAGACAGGGGGCTCCTGGCACTAACAGCTTATAAGTGCCAGGAGCCTTCGTGCTCACAACCAGAAATTCTAGGAAGCCCTGCTGCAAGAAGATAAGGCTCTTGTGTGAGAAGGCTTGCCCAGCTGGCTTCTAATGCCAGGGAGAAGCTCAGCACACACCCTCTCTTGTAAGCTATGAGCCACATCTTCCTCTTTGTGTTTGGGATTCAGAGAGAACCCCCAAGGCAGGCCTCCCTCTGTGACATGTTCCTAGGGCCAGCTGAGGAGCCTATCTTTAGCTCCTCACTTATCAGAGGCTTTAAATAACCATGAAAAACATAGAAGGCTTCAGTTACTAAACACAGAACACAGTTCTGTGCAAGGAGGCTTCCCTGAAACCACTGGATTTGAACAGACTGGAGTAGGCCACAGCTCCCATTGGTTTTTACCAGTGCAAGACAGACCATAGGTATCTTGCACAGCCAATTATTTGCTTATTTTAAAGAAAGGGTTTTTTATGTTGAAAGTGCAAGAGATACTGGCTATAAATCTACCAAGCCACACCTATACAGTGAGCCCTGGCTTTGCATATAATCTGCTCAATCAAGTTCTGCAAGATCCTCCAGGATCTGCCAGCCTGTGGTCAGGGTGCTGGCATTTCTTCAACCTGCTTTGACCCGAATGCATCCAAGAAGTGAGAAGTCCTCAGGCTAATACTGTACTAGCTCTAATGAAAGGCCAGGCAAGCACTCTCTTTCCATTCTCAAGTATGGCTATGACCCAAAGGCCCGGAACACCCAATTTTTGCATGGTGGTCCCTAAGGAAACAAACACAAAACAATACCCCCCAAGCCCTTGCTGAAAGGCAAAGCACCAAGTGGATTGCTAGTGACACTCAGGCTTTTCTCAGCCCTTGACAGGACTTGCTGAAAACTTCATCACAAGAAAGGAATTCCTCCATTTAGGATTTAGTCACAGCAGGCTGGTGCTCTCCTACGTGCTTAGCCAGACTAAATAGGCAGGGCAAGGAAAGAGGTGGGGACCAGCCTATTCCCTCCGTTCCAATTGTGACAGGTGCACACTTATGCAAAGAGCTATATTAGGTAAGGACTCTATGAGGCCAGGAAAGCTCTTGCAGAGAACATCGGGAAGAAAAACTGTGCAAATTGTACAGCACAAGTGTGAGACGTTGTACGCCTACAGACTCGTTACCAAGGAACTGTCAAAAGTAAGGTCACCATGAAACTCCATTAATTTCATTTTTAAAATTGCTCTGTCAGTGCACACAAACACCCCGCGAACAAATGGTACTTACCACAACACTATGCTACCTGACATGGTAAATGTCAACTCTCACCAAGCAGGATCACTTTCATAAGAAATATTATTTATTTACTTATTACAGTATTTCTTACCTGCCCACCATTCACCATTAAGTCCCAGGGCAAGTTGCATATAAAATGGTGGACATATATATGGCTTCGTTCATCTAAAAATATATGCGTGTGTGAGCGCAATGTCTTTTGCTTGGATGGTGGGACTTGTCCCCGCTCTCCTCACCCCTGCACACTCCGCACCACCCCCAAATCCAGGGGGGCGGGACTCCAGAACAGATTTAGGGTGCACAGAGGGGGAGAAGAGGGAAAGTCACATTGCACAGCAGAAGTCACCCACTCCACTGACAGTCCATTATCACCTCAAAAAATAATGTGCTCTGTGAAAGATGCACCTGGGGAAAAATCAGGTCTCAGTTAAGTTATCTATGGAAGAAATACTCCCAAGTCTGCCTATGGAGTGTCCAACTATAGAATGCCCTCCCTTCAGAGACACAGCTTGTGCTGACTCTTTTGTGTTTCCATTGACTGCTAAAGACCTGCTTGGGTGTGTGTAGCTTTTCAGTGCTTGTTTTTGTTTGTTGCTGTACTGGCTTGTTTCTTTTTCCATATTTATATTGTTTTATCTGCCCTTGTTTCATGGTTTCATATTGTGGCTTTAACCCCACACTATGCAACCTCAACTGGAACAGGTTACACATCTAATTCCTGAGCACAATAATCTCCTAACTAAAGGACCTCAATTGGGATTCAGCCTCAGCTGGTTGGCCCTCATCCATCCCACCATTGCATCCAGGCACTGGTCCAGAACCTGCACAGCTCGCTCAGCTTGAATAACATGGATCAATGGCTCTAAATCCCCTGATCACTATGTGCAAGTGTGTACACACATACTTTTTAGTATATAAAAAGGAATCAACCCTTGCAAATGGAAAAGATGCAGGAACTGTCCTTCATGGAGCCACAATCCTGACCCTACACATCTCCATGTTCCATGTAACATGCAAGCACTAAAGCTATAATCCTAAAACACATTTACTAGGGAGTAAGACCCATTGGAAAATGCCAAGTCTTATTCTTGAGTAAGCATATGTAAGTGTATGCTGGAAAATGGCCTGTGGTAGTCCTGCACAAACAAAAAGGGGATAATTAGGGGAAATTCACACTCCAAGGGGTGGTTGTGGTGAAATGCTTTATTGTCTTCACACTACTTTACCACTTAAGGCAGCAGGTGGGTGGGTGGAGAGGGAACTGCATGCCTGAATACTCCTCCCACGTTAAAAATGTCCTGCCTGTGAAAAGCTAGCACATCAGGAAGGAGACTAGTCTATTCTAGGCTACGGCCCTTCCCCAATGTGCTAGCATCCCCTAAGCAGAAAGTTCATTACCTAGGGCTGATGAGTATTCAGCTGTGGCCTGACATTCACCAGCATTCAGAACAGTGGTGGTGCTGGGGGGGGGGGAGAGATTGAGACGACCTAGGAAAGGGCAAAGAGCATCCGTGGGGATGGGGGCCTTTGCCCCACATTACATTTCTAAAATAGAAATAATGAAATATACACTTTAATTATCCCATCTTAAACATAATTCTATGGAGCAAGTCCTATTTATTGTGTGACAAAGTTAACTTTCAAGTAAGCATGCTTGAGGGGACACAGGTGGCGCTGTGGGTTAAAGCCTCAGCGCCTAGGACTTGCTGATCGAAAGGTCGGCGGTTCAAATCCCTGCTGCGGGGTGCGCTCCCGCTGCTCGGTCCCAGCGCCTGCCAACCTAGCAGTTCGAAAGCACCTCCGGGTGCAAGTAGATAAATAGGGACCGCTTACCAGCGGGAAGGTAAACGGCGTTTCCGTGTGCAGCTCTGGCTCGCCAGAGCAGCGATGTCACACTGGCCATGTGACCCGGAAGTGTCTCCGGACAGCGCTGGCCCCTGGCCTCTTAAGTGAGATGGGCGCACAACCCCAGAGTCTGGCAAGACTGGCCCGTACGGGCAGGGGTACCTTTACCTTTACCTTTACCTAAGCATGCTTAAGACTTCAGCCTTATTTTAATTTCTAAATGTATGGCTCTGCTAAAATTTCCTATAGGATATGCAGGGCTACTTGTCAGCAAGGGCACTGCCCCCCTCCCCCAGCACCACTTATCAGGTCTAGAGTTTGGTACCACTGGGTACCTGTTGAAGTCCACACCTGAACAAGGGGCCTGTTGCCAACCACCGTCCTTGTTGTTGTTGCCTGTTCAATTTCCCCCTCTAAGTGAACAGTCAGTGTCAGAAGCAAGGAGGAGGAGAAACATCCCCTGCTTTCTTAACCCCCTCCCTCTGAGTGGCTGGACAGTGTATGGATAGTGTCATGATGTAGTTCTGTCACCAGGTGGCACTGGACTTAGTTGTATCTGGGTTTAGTTAGGCACCTTCTGTTGCTCTTCTGCCTTAGAGCCGAAAGAGAGACAATTAAATTGTCTCAGTTCCCGGTTGGGGTGTCTTCTTAAGCTTTCATTGATATGGCATCAGAAGTCAACTTTTAAACTCACAAACTTCTAACAACACAACGAAAACGGCACAGTTCCCTGCACTAGTGTGAACTTCAGCTTAATAATCCTGAAGGGAAAGAAAGATCCGCTTGCTTTTGCCTAAACACAAAGCACCACATGGAGGAAGTTAAAGCTTACATTAATGCTTTGCACACTTCTCTTCACTTCAGAGGCTTCTTCAAACGCAGCTGCTCATGGAAATCCAGAACATCAAAAAGTCTTAAATTAAATCAGATCAGGATGGCCTAAGCATCTCAGCAATGCTTCTAAGTCGACTAGAAAGTACGTTGCTGCCTGTGCACAACTGAGTGAATTGGAAGGCCTCATAACAAAACAGAACTGTAACACTGAACCGCAATCTAGGAGGAAATAAATCTTCTTTATCACCGGGGAAATCAATATCTAACCAAATGCGACAAGCAAATCAAGCACACAGTATTGTGGTTGGTATTGGAAATCATAGAAAAAACAAAACCTTATCTTGTTAGTACTCCAGAAGAAATAAATCAAAACAATGGGAGGAACTTTTATCACACCCTTATCCGAAAGGCCTTGGAAAAAGCTAGCAGTCAACCTGTGTGAACGGGAAGGTTGACACTACAGTGGTACCTCGGGCTAAGTACTTAATTTGTTCCAGAGGTCCATTCTTAACCTGAAACTGTTCTTAACCTGAAGCACCACTTTAGCTAATGGGGCATCCCGCTACCACCGGAGCACAATTTCTGTTCTCATCCTGAAGCAAAGTTCTTGACCCAAGGTACTATTTCTGGGTTAGCAGAGTCTGTAACCTGAAGCGTATGTAACCTGAAGTGTATGTAACCTGAGGTACCACTGTATTTGGTTGTTGTAGACTACTATTCAAGGTGCATTGAGGTATGCTCTTTGCCTTGCAGTAACTGCCACAGCATTAGTGCACAACGGAAGAAAGACTTTTGTTCATTTTGGCCTTCCAGATGAACTTGCATTTGAAACTCCAGTTTGTAGTAGCAGAATTCCAGTCATTCCGGACGCCTTACAGCTTTTGCAGCGTTGCCACTAGCCATCACTATCCTCAAGGAAACAGTGAGCAGAGACAGCAGTACAGATGGCAAAGAATATCTTGAGACAGAATGACCTACATGTTGCTCTTTTAAGCTGCAGGTCAACACCACCACCAACAGCTTCTGGATGTAGCCCAGCAGAGCTGCTAATAGGAAGGCAGGACACCTATTCGAACCCTAGATCTTATTCCCAAGTGACCTGACCTGGAAAAAGTTGCTTCTTCATATTACAAAGCTATGAGAGGTTATGAGCCTTTATATAACCAGAGCAACTCATTATGAGAGCTACTTCATTTGGAGCCAGGAGAGAAAGTTTATATACAAACTGATGGAGAAGAGACCCGCCAAATGCCAGCTCCTATACAAGGGAGGTGGGATGAAACACCCAAATTATATTCTGCTGAGACTGAGCATGAATTACTTAACAGAAACAAACACCTTCTTCCTAACTCTGAGAAGTACAGTCACCAAATGCAGGGGCAGTCTGCCCCATTTCGCCACCTGAGGTGAAATGGGAAGTTGATGGACCCCAGCCAAAGGTGACACCCCCCCCCCCCACCGCTGAAGCCTCACTTCCTGGGTTCATGCGGCAGTGGCTTCCAGCAAGATGTTGCCGGAACTCAAGAGAAGAAACTGCTGCCGCTGCCATTGCTACACAACCCCAGCAGCTGCTTCAGACTGCCTTGTGTGTGGGCAAGTGCTGACCAAATGCCACAAGCAGCACCTCAAAACCCAAGTTCACCTCCTGAGATTCTCCATCAGCCACCTTGTACAACAGATAACAATACTGTGACTTGGAGCATCACTCGCTCTACTTGTGTCATTCAGAATGCTTCTCAAGATTTAGAAATGAGCGGCTGAATATTTCAACTAACCGAAGTTTCAGGCTCTTTAATTGTTTCTTTAAACAAAAGTCAGCGTTGTTGCATAGTTATATCACTAGGTAGCACTGAACTTAGTTGCATCTGGACAAAGTCAGGACTTTGGGGTGGTTGTTTCCCTCCCTGTTTTGCATCATTTAAGAGAGGGAATAAAGTTCTTGTCTAGCTTTCTGGTGGAGTATCCTCCCAGCTTTCCATGACTTAGCTGATTGGACTCAAAGGAAGACAGCATGCAGACAGATAGCAGCAACAGCACTAAGGAAGTTCACTGAAAGCATCTTGCCGAAAACGAGGAGCCAATACTATTTTAGGTCTGACTAATGTAGTTTAAAATACAGAATAAAAACCACCTTTATTCAACTTCAGAAACTCTTCTCCACGTTTACTTGCCTGCTGAGGATAAGGGGGAGTGTTTCAGGATGGGTGCTAAATTCATGTAAGAGACTGGTTGAGTCTCATAGTTGTATCACATGAACTGTGATCTGTGTGAAAGTGTGCCCTAGACCCACACTCAGTGTTCTCTTGTGACTACACATTGCACAAGAAGATTGGCAGCAACAGGCAAACTGTCTATCACGGACATTTGTCTGATGCTGCTGATCTTCTCACTGAAGTTTCCTCCCAGTGCAACAGAGTCAGGTAGCTCCTAATTTTTAAACATTTGTGAGCACAACAGCAAGCTGTGAAGTTCTGCCCTTTATGTTTTGACCAAGCTAATGGAGAGAAGATAGAGGCGACATCGAGGCCCTTAGTCTCTGTGACAAGGACACACAGGCTCAAAAAGGAGAAGCGGCCCATTAATAGGCACTGCAGCAGCTCCACAGCCTCTGCAGATTGGAGAAGCGTTGCAAATAAGGGCAGGAGTCTGAATGGTAAGGCCAATGAGCAACTGAATCACCAGGACTGTTTTAGCTGCGGCATTTCAGCAACGTAGGCTGCTGTGTTGTTAACAAGCAGTTGGGTCAGAGGCCAAATGTTTTCCTTTCCATGCTTGAAATACCATAGTCAGAAGCAGCTCAGATATTCAATACAGTGAAAACATTACCGCTCTGGGTGGGCGGCAGATCCTGAAAGATAAAGCCCCCAAAATGAAGTAGGAAGACCTACATGAGCAGCAGACCTCATTTTCCACCGTTGCATCTCCTAATGCCATGAAGTCAATAAAATCCCTGGCTACCTGAGACACAGACTCCTTGAAGCTTCTTCACCCCTTCCACACACAAACCTGTGATGTTTCAGGAGAATAAATGGTAAAAAAATACAATACACCAAGTACATTGAGCATGGCTTTTGTCTAGAAAACTGCTGTGCAGGTACCATCTAAGCCAGGGGGTTTCAGTTCTTCATGGAATCTGTTCCACATTGCCTTGTGCACTGAAGAACCTTGGCACATTATAGAGAACTCTAGTGCCTGTTTTTGGCTTAGGATTGCTGACAGACAGGATTGCCTACCTGGTCCAGCTGAGCCACTTGCCAGATCTGTGTGCAAAAAAAGTCAACCCTGTTTCCACTTAGCAGTCATGCTAAAAACTAATGCACATTAACATCTGTTCCACAGTCCCCAATTTGCACAAGGCATCCAAGATTGCCCAAGTCCTGTCACATATTAATCACTCACTGTCCCCTCCCCCAAAAGCCCAAATTTATGATCATGCTTAAAAACCAACAACAATTATAAGCATGCACTGCCAAGCCAAAATCTAAGTAAACAAACTATTTCTCCTCTGCCCTCCTGCTGCAATCAAATCCCTGTGACACAAGGATGCACACGTGAAGGGGTGCATCACTTATAACCCAAGAAGGGGGAGTTGCTCAGTGCTGCCACCAGCCAGGGAGAATTGGAGCAGTTGTCTGAGAGCAAGTGGTTTTCATTTTATTTTTTGCTGCAAGCAGATGAGCATGGCTCAGCTAGACATCTTTCCTGTTTTTCCTGCAGCCATGCCTTCTCCTCTGTGCAGGAAGAGGCTGTTGACTGCTGGAAAAGGTAAGCCAAGAAACGCAGACTAAGGCTGAAAGCCCCTGAATGGAGGTAACACAGCATGAGTGAGTGACAAGGCAGAGGTGGATTTGGGGACTCATAACCGGTTTGGTCACACTGAGTGCAGATCCTCGAGGGCACTGCAGGAGAAGCCACAACAATGATGTAGAATGGAAGGCGAGAGGTAAGAGTGCCACCGACATTTGAGACCCCAAGGTTCACCGCTGGACAAGGTTGCTGCTTCTAGTTCCGTTTGATATAGGATGCCCATAGGCAGTCTCCAAGTAATTATTTCAGTCAGCACAAGAATTTCTGCTTGTACGGTGGAATTCCCCACTCCACCCACCTGCCCCACTAAATTTGGGGTTATTCCCAACCCTCCAGAGCAGATTTAGGGAGGAGAGAGAGTAAAAAGAGAGGGTAAAAAGAAGTTCCATTGCACATGTAGAAATCCTTATGCTGATGGAACAAGTTAGTTGGATATGTCCTGCTTTACAGAGGCAAAGGGCTGTCCAAGCCTAGTTTCAAGATAAAGAACCATGAGAAGAAAGTTCAGGGGCCATCAACAGTTAGTACCTGGACAGAAGACTGAGCAGGCACACTATGATGAGATTCACAGTATTTCTATTTAAATTATACCAATTATTTCTAAATTTGCATCTATTCATCTAAAATTAGCATATGTAAATTCTGTGCAAATCTATGTCCTCTTGAGCAAACTCAGCAAATTCTATCCTGTATCTGTATCCCATTCCCTTAGATTGGGAGATGCCGGCTACTGGAATACAAAGATGTGGTTGGCTGCTTGCCTTCTGCATTAGCAGTTTCATCTGAAATTGCCATTCCTTGCTCACTCACTGTTTATAAGCAACAACAAAAACACAAACTGCATAATTATCGAGCAGTGGGATTCCATTGTTTTCTGTGGTATTGTTGTCCTGTCCCCCTGGTGATTTCCCCCCTATTATTCACAGCACAATTGTAGTGCAAGCCTTTTCAGTATGAGAGGGCAAAACACTATACAGGGCTTTCAGGGTTCTTGTGCCTTTAAGTAGTAGCTTCCTCTTTGCAGCTTCTGACTCTTTCATGGCTTCCTGTTCATCATGGCAGCATGTACAGATCCAGTTGTATCCCTCCATGACAGAAGGCTCTTGGACCCAGCAGAGACTTCTGTTGCCTGAAGCTAGGTTGGGGAGATGTTTATAAATTCTCCTATGGTGTCTCATACCACCTTCCACACTGTTTCTAGGTGTCCCCTCCACAGATAGTCTGGAGCAGATGGCAGCAAGGGCATCAGTGAAAAATTACCTCACACACGCCTTTCTGCTGACAGAAGCTTCTCCTGGATTAAAGAGTCTTTTGTCAATGACAGAAATAATCGGACAACTCAATATTTTTTTTAAGAAATCACTGTTAGCTGTCTGAGCAAAGTCAAACATCAGTTTTTTCAAACTACCATGCAAATGCCGTTGGAAGGCCTAACATCCCTTTGGTTTGCACTATCAACAGTTGAAAATACTGCTAGAACTATCAAACATCTAGGGTACTGTGGCATACCAGCACAAACTCTAATTCAGGCGATTCTGATTCAAACAACAGCCATGGCAGGTGGGCAACGCACAACAGAATGGCACTTTGGAAATTGTTAACCATCTTTCTAGAGATAGGAGCAAATGAATTTAATTATCCTATTTGTACAAATTAACACACCCTATAGAACTTTGGGTGCAGAAGTATCTATGTTAACAGCCGCCTCAGCAAATTGTTCAACAGCATCCTCAGCAAATGCTTATCTGGTACCGAACAAAGCACACAATGGTGAAAACTGTATTACGAAGTTCCTCTCTGGCAGAGAGATGGGCATAGGTAGCAAAAAGCCTCCCAATTCACACCCTTGCAGCCAGATAAATAAACTGAAGATGTGAAATGAGCTCTAGGCACAGTTATTTGTTTATCTTCATTTATCTGCTGAAGCAACTTGCAGGCCACAAAAGCTTATGTCATCACAAATTTGTTAAGTCTTTAAGGTGCTGCAATACTCTCCTTTTTTCTTTACTTGGAAATTCCATTGAATCACACAAGATGGACACATACTCCAAGCCCTGCCTCCTATAACAGTGCCCCAATGCCCTTTCTGTCTTTGTGGAACACTAAGAACTAAAGAATTTCTATATGTAGATGCAGTAGGCCAAAAAAAAAAACCAAAGCCCAAGCCAGTCTCAGTTTGGTTTCTGGTTTTAACAGCAACCACCCATGTGGCTGCTACCTACACCATAGTGTTCGCACCAGCAGCATGTGCCATTTAACATATACTAGTTTGCCAATACACATATTGTACCAGTACATTTTGGGCTTCCAAAATATTTTTGCAGATGTCAGGATCCGTTCTGCTTTCATGATTGCTAACCATAGGACAGCCACTTCAAAAAAAGCTTATGGTGTATGGCAGTTCTAATTGCCTAGTTGCTAATTGCAATGATCATAGCCTCCATTTAGGTAGTTATTCAGCCTTACTATGCATCTGGTCCAGATTTTCAAGTGGCTGCTGGATTTTTGTCTTGCAGCTAGGGATGGTAGAAGCCATAATTTTCAAATTCTCTGATTTTCTCATTTTTCTTAAGTTTGGCTCTCCACATTTCCAGGTCAGTCTCCAACTATTATTTTTTGAAGTCTTCAAAAGATGCACCAGAATTTTAGTGTAGACAATTTCCCCTAATATACACCTTTTTGCAAAGAATTTTTTCCTAATATAACGTATTTTTGCATGTTATTTTCACTAATGTGTGCAGTTTAAGCACAAATATATGTATATATTTGATATCAGTTTTTTATTTTAAAGTTATTGTGACTTTAATATTGGATCAGATTGTTACTATTAATGTTTCATGTTTTATTATGTTTTTGTGTTGGAAGCTGCCCAGAGTGGCTGGGACAACCCAGCCAGATGCGCGAGGTATAAATAAATAAAAATGTTGTTGTTGTTGCTGCTCCTGTTATACATTACTTGTTATACATTACTTGACTGGGGAACAGAATTTCCAAATTCAGAGAAGTGCAAATTTTGCAGGAGCGTTGTTTCAATTCATGTATTGTTTTGGAAAACTCAGCTTAGATAGATTTGCCTTTAAATGTGAACTGAATCAAATTTCTCTACTTGCAACTACAGACCACCAAGTTTCCAAGAAATTAGAACACTGGGCCTTTCCCTGAGCCCAGATTTCAAAACCCAATCAGCTTTTGGAAGGAAGAGCGGGGATAAACTCAGGGCAGAAAGATAAATGATCATCTAGGCTTCAAAGTAGCTCATTATCAGGCACTGGAGAAGGTTGCAGCATGTAGTGGAGTGGGGAAATTGTTGATTTTATCCCATCCCCGATCTTGGCTTCCTTGACCTTGATGGCACTGGAAAAAACAGATACTGTTGGAGTGTTAATGCTGTGTGAGGCCCTCCATCTTATGCTCAGGTTGCATATATGTGTAAATAAAACCGTATATCATAGAGACATCACTGTCTCCACTGACCTTCATTCCAAGGAAACAGAATCTGGGTAAATGTGTGGAATCCCTGGATATTCTCACCACTCTGAAATTGGGTTGGCATGTAACAATATTTTTCACTGTGGGAGGCGAAAGAAATTTTCCTTTCTTCCCACTACTGAATTCTCATCCCAGCTACCCTAAAATTAATCATCAGAATTATATCACCACTGAAATTGACAGGACGACAGTAAAAATAAGGATACAAAGGCAATTCAAAGTCAGAAAGATTGGAGGAACTGGATTTTGCACTTCTCCATTTTCCTTTTGCACTATCTTGGGACTGCTTCAAATGCAATCAATCCCTTCAAAGAGAGCATTTATGTAAAAGCTGAAGGATTTTATATAATTTGAAGGAAAACCAGAGTTTCAGAGTTTCACTATTTATCGGAATGATAAAGGGCAAGACTTGATCAATCTATATGTATCATTAGAGATATATGATACATACAGTAGCTGATTGCCTGGATATAAAGAAAATAAATTATATTGAAAGAAGGGAAATGAGGTAGGGAGGGACAAATGATGATATATTCATATATAAAATATTTTCAATAGTATTTTAAATTTCACATTTATTCTTTATCATCTATATCAGTGTTTTTGAACCACTGTTCCGCGGCACACTAGTGTGCCGCGAGATGTTGCCTGGTGTGCCGTGGGAAAAATTGAAAAATTCAAAAGATTTAAAAATAAAGTATTTTATAATTTTTCATATTTCTGTTTACTTACTATTTCATAATAAAGTAATTATAAAATACTTTCTTTGTGTTTATTTGATTCCTATTCAAGAGAATTACTTTATATATAGTCAATATAGGCACAGAGTTAAATTTTTTAACATTTTCTAATGGTGGTGTGCCTCGTGATTTTTTTCATGAAACAAGTGTGCCTTTGCCCAAAAAAGGTTGAAAAACACTGATCTATATGATATTTTGTATACAAGTACATAGTATCTGTAATATTCTATATTAATAAAAACAGTTCTGTAAAAGGAAACAATATGCACAAGTCACACTTGTGCATTTTGTTGCATGTACAGTACACACACTAGGGTGCTGCAACAGAAAATAGCTTATTCACACATGTGCATACCATGAAAGGCTTGTGAATGTACATCTGATATGATAGAGTGAATGCTATTTTGTACAAAGAACATAAGGAGCCATGATCCCAACTGGACATGAAATTTAAGACTAAGGACCGCAAACTTCAAGTTCATCTCAAGCCAGAAAGACAAACAAAAGAAATCAGCTTCTAAAATAATCTAGGTTAACCAATATACAGTGGTACCTCAGGTTAAGTACTTAATTCGTTCCGGAGGTCTGTACTTAACCTGAAACTGTTCTTAACCTGAAGCACCGCCAGAGCCCGATTTCTGTTCTCGTCCTGAAGCAAAGTTCTTAACCTGAAGCACTATTTCTGGGTTAGTGGAGTCTGTAACCTGAGGTACCACTGTATTAAATTGGGCTAATACAATGGCAAAATGAAAGTGCAGCTTAACCTTCATTAGCAGACAAAAAACTGATGTATGCAACCTCTTCAAAACACATCCATGGTGGCTTCTGGAGCAAAACTGTGATGGTTAGCTATATGAACACTCTGTGTATGTGTGTGTGTGTATACCTCACTTAGGTAAAACCAGTCCTCCTGAAATTATAGCCTGCCTCTTTGCTTTCCCTTGGTTATTTAGAAAGCAAACCACAGTCTTAGGCAGCAGAATATTTATAAATGCGCAGTTCCCAGCTGGGAGGGCTACCAACATGTAATTATATAATGGCTGTATTACCCTCTCTTGTGTACAGGGGCTGCAGCTGTCCTTCATTCCCAATAATAAACAAGTGAAAAGGACAGACTGTGACTTCTTGAAAGACCTCAACTGTTGCTCTAATCCAGGGGTCAGCAAACTTTTTCAGCAGGGGCCGGTCCACTGTCCCTCAGACCTTGTGGGGGGCCGGACTAGATTTTTTTTGGGGGGGGTGGACAAATTCCTATGCCCCACAAATAACCCAGAGATGCATTTTAAATAAAATCACACATTCTACTCATGTAAAAACATCAGGCAGGCCCCACAAATAACCCAGAGATCCATTTTAAATAAAAGGACACATTCTACTCATGTAAAAACACGCTGATTCCCAGACCATCCTTGGGCCGGATTTAGAAGGCAATTGGGCCGGATCCGGCCCCTTGTTTGCCTACCCATTCTCTAATCAAACTCACCTTAAGCCCGACACCCTCTTCTCACAGCTATACATTTACAAATGTCAGTTAGGCACGGGTTGCCAAAAAACAAGGTACCAAGAACTCTGTAGAATGTTTTGGTACCATTAGCTCTTCTGGGACAATCTTTTACATTCTAGGAATACCTCACCATCATGCCGGACAGCATCCAAAGTTCCCCCACCATCGCCTCCTTCTCAGGTTTCATTTCAGATATATTTACACCCAAATTCTTGTTAGGGAACAGGGACAGGAAGTGGGTCAAACATTGCGATAGGGGCTTGTTCATCTTGCCAAATCAATTCAGGTCAATAACCCCATTACTTCACATAGCAGTTTGGGTGAAAGGCACAGGGAGCTTCCAGACAGGATGTTTGTTGATCATTCAGATGGATATGTTTACACAAAACTCTCACAGAGGTTATATGACATCACCTGCTAATTGAGCATTCGTCCCAACATGTTTGCATGAAGGTTGCATGACATCGCCTGCTATTATTATTAGTATTATTAGCAGTGCTTTTTTTCCTTAAAAAAATGTTTAGGGGTACTCTCATTATCACATTGAAATACTGCCCCTCAGTGAGGTCAAACTTAAGATTCACAAAATGTTTAGGGGTATGTGTACCCCTGCGTACCCCCAGAAAAAAGCACTGATTATTAGTATTAGCATTAATTACACACCCTTCACCCTAAAGTCCCATGGCAGGTTACAACATTAAAACACCATGTTAAAAACAGTTTCAAACAACTTACAATCACAAAAATAAGGTTGGTCCTAAAAATATACAGCTCTTGTGAAAATCCAGGATAAAGAGGTATGTCTTTAGCATTCACCAGAAGCTATATTATGAAACTACTAGGCGTACTTCTGAGGGCAGGGAGTCCCACAACTTAGGGGCTGCCACAGCAAATGCCCTGTTCTGGGCAACAACCTCTAAAGACAGAAGAATAACTAAGAGGGCCCCCTTTGCCAAGCCTAGCACCCAAGGAGGTCTGTAGCGAAGGAAGAAGCCTTTCAGGTATTGGGTACTTTGTAAGTCATTTCAGGCTTAACTTTGCCCTGATGCCCTCTTCTTGTGGCTAGTAGTTACCCAGCCCTTTCCAGTGCAATTTTCCATCAATTTTCCTATTGGACTTTCTGCAGTTAAAAAAAAGAATTGGGATACTGTAATTGCACTAGAAAGTGTGGAACAGTTTTGTGCAAACAAGTATCCTATCTGCAACACTAGCCCTGGAGCTAGTTAGGCACAATTTGTGTCCATTATGGTGGCAGACCTGACCTCAGTTGTATCTTTTTAGCAGGGCCAAACAACATTTTACCATGGTAGTTTCAATTAGGCTGCAACCCACAAAAGTCTTCAGGCATTAAGAATCAAGCTGTCTGCTTTTGTTCCTGCATTTTCCTAAATAATACCCACACAGAAAGAGAAAGACCCACAAAAAGAAAGGGGAATCTCTTTCTTGTGACGTAAGAGCTCAGTGCCACACAAAAAGGTGTTTTGTACCAAGTTCAGGACGGACAGAAGTACTCATTGACAAAAATGGAAAAGCTACCTTGTGGAATTCCCTGCCACAGCATGTGGCAATGCCTTTGTAAGCTAGAGCCCTTTTAAAAATGGTTATAAAAATGAGCTTCTGCCTAAAGGCATCAGGTTGGAACTCAGAACAGAAAGCAGGACAAGAGGGAACTGGGTCTGATCCCACAAG
Organism: Podarcis melisellensis; assembly: GCF_964234715.1. Lineage (NCBI taxonomy): Eukaryota > Metazoa > Chordata > Lepidosauria > Squamata > Lacertidae > Podarcis > Podarcis melisellensis. The sequence goes on along the minus strand of NC_138538.1, from coordinate 42,998,635 downwards.
GCAATTTTAAATGTGGACTCGTGTTAAAACACTGTCAGCTCATGAACAGAAAAACCAGGGCCTGCCAGAGGTTCTGTAATATGCTTCAAAAAAAGAAGTAGGAAAGCTCTATTTTAAGCATTGGCAATTCATAACAGTAACAGCAAAAAATGCCTCAGAAAAAAGCTGTCCCAAAGGGAGCTCATACTACCCCCAAACAACACTTAACTTCTTCCTTCATGTACAAAAAAACATAGATTTTTTTTCATAACCCCACTGTTCATAGGAGACAGTATTTAAACAGCCATTCTTATTTGCATTGGAAAACTAGCATCAGCTATGGGGAACAACAGGGATGGGCTTCCTTTCAGCACCCACAATGCCAAAAAAACAGTTTCACCCATCCTGTGTCATATGGCTTCCTGAAGCAAACATTTAAGCCACTAAGGTTTTTGTCATGGGAGGAAAGCCTAACGCTGGCGAGATTTGTGTTGATTTAGGAAGCTGGACAATTTTCTCACCCAATAAAATGAACTTGATCACTAAATCTATTTTCCCCCAATGGCCCGGCTGTGCTAGTCCCAGAAAATCAAACAAACCACAGTAGATTGAGAGTGACCTTTGACTGCATGCTTATCACGCTTTTGCTGATAAGAGTAACAAGCTTTTGATCATCACAAAACCCACCTTTAGGCAGGAAGACTATGGATGTGCCTTGAAGACCCATCTGTGGACCTCAAGCATCTAAATCTCACTACTATTCGCTGGTACAGTACAACTCCGAGCCTAGATTTAGTTACAGGAGGGGTAAAGAACCACAGGTCCAGAGGGGCAAATACAGCCCTACATGCCTCTGTTTGGCCCTTGAGGCTCTGTCCTGGCCACACCTCTTATTGGGCCCCTCCTCTACACCCTTGTGTGATTTTACCTGGCTGGAATGTGTCCTTGAACTGTGATAAATCATCTTGCTTATCTGAATGGAAAGTTTTGAGGATGGAGAGGAGGGTCTGCATGGAATCTCTCACTTTTGTGTGATTGAAATGTAACCTACTGTATGAAGGTAAGATTCATATCCCCCTTCCCACTTTTGCTTCTGACTCCGCCCACCACTGGAATGCGGCCCCCATAAAACTGCCCATGAGAAATGTGGCCCTTAGCCTTTAAAAATGTCCCCAGTCCTGAGTTACAGCACCTCCTTGCCCTTGGACCCTAAAAGCATCCATTGAGGCCACCAGGGCCACCCAGAGGCACAAACCCATGACTGGGCCTTTATAGTGGTGGCTCCCCAGTTATAGAATGCCCTCCCTAGTGAGGTGTGCCTGTCTCAATCATTATTAACATTCAAGAGGAATTTGATTTGAAAACATTCCTGTTTACTGAGGCATCTGCTGACGGAAGACTTTCAACCCCAATTATCATTGGATGACTAACATTTTAACTCAAAAGTATTTTGATCTGCAATATGTACTTAAGCAGTTTCTCATTGCACTATTATTAAAATGTGTATTTTCCCCTATGCATTCCTTTTAGAATATTTTATAAGTTTTTAATTGTAATTATTTTTAGAATGCTTTGACTGTTTTACAATGTTCTGCTTTGTTTTTGTTTTTAAATTGTGTGGATGTTTGCTACCCCAGTCTCTTCAGGTGGAATGGATGGGTATAAATTCAACAAATTAATTATAATGATTAAGGTTTTGATGAATGCATGATGCACACAATTGTATTCTTATTTCTACCCTAGGCCGTACGGTTTCTGCATCAATAAATTAGCTTGTTGTCACAAAGGTACACATTTTTACTTCTCTCTCAGGATATCATGAGAATATTCAATAGTATATATTCAATAAAATGAAAAATAAATAAAACATTATTAGAAAGATGTTCTCTGGGCTGGCATTTATTTCACAATATTAGCAATGGCAATTAGCTAGTTGAGATCCCCTGCATTCTGCAGAATAGTGGAGGAAACGCACACGAAATAATGATTCTGCAATTCTAACTACCATGAGATACTGCAATTGCAACTTAATGTTGAGTCTCAATTTTATTTTTAAAATAAGGAAATAAAACTAGTTTTATTCACAGTTCTTTAAAAAACAACAGCCCTTTCCTTTTTGAGCTATTTGCAACCGTTCAAATATGGAAGTTCTACTCTTGTGAAATTCTACTCTTTGTAAACCAGAACCACTCCCATGGTCTTTCTACTGCAGGAGATAATGGAGGAATAAATTTTAAAGCAGCATTCAATGAAAACCTTTCAAATGTTTTGGATTTCTATGACCCACTACTGTGAAATCCGGGCCAGTAACCTCAAATTTCACAAGGAATGAGGGAATGGGCTTGCCTCAGTACTCTGCAGGTTATGTTTCTAGTTTCTGTCTCTGGTAGGGCTTAGCCTCATAGCAAAGAGGTACAGTTAAAACACCATTCAGTGCCAAGGGGAATATAGATGGTGTGATTAATACGGATGGATGAATATGTCAGTTTCAGATGTCTCATTTATCCAACGCTAAATTCAGTTCAGCACGTTTCCACATCAGTTTGCAATGAAAATAACAATAAAATATTCTCTTGAAAATTCATCAGCATTTTAGTTCACATTTGTCTCAATATATGTATTTTTGCAAGAATTTCCCTGTAATATTTTTTGGTATGTTGTTTCCACTAACATACACATTTATGCGCAAATTATTCGCTCTGAGAATTGCACTGCAAAATTTCAAAAATTGCAGATTTCGAAGTATAGATGCATTTTAGTCCAAATATAGTTTCAGGGAGCGATAGGTAGTTCACAATAAAAAGTAAAGTGAACTGAGTATCTCCCTCATCCCTAGTGGTCAATTCTATATATTCCATCTTCAAAACTGTTTCTCTTTCTAAACGTTCTAAGGGAAGTTCCTGGTTCAGAGGTCAAAAGAGTGAAGCACCCAGAGCAGTCAGGAAGAGCTAGGAATGTCCTAGCAGTCAATATTATTCATTTCCCTTAAGTTGTGGAATCTTTTGATCAAGAACACTCAGTTCTTTGAAGTAACTTATTAATGACCTGTGCATTGTTCCCCAATTAAGAACAGAAGTCACTATGTCCTAGCAAGGAGGGTGTTTTGGTGCTATTACAAACAGGGCCAGATTTTGGTTTGATGAGGACCTAAGCTACTGAAGGTAATAGGGCCCTTTATACATCCAGCTGTCCTTTGTCAACAACAAATTTTCACCTTTTTTTGTATTGAATATATGCTATATGGTAATTTATGGACCTAATGGGTCCATACACAACACAAAACACTGTTGCTGTATGTAGCTGTTATTTTATTTGTTTTTATCTTATATTTTGAAAATATACATCCAGGTTTTTTCCTCTTTAAATTTTTTGGGGGGCCCCAAGAGATTGGGGCCCTAAGCTATAGCTTGTTTAGCTTATACATAAATCCGGCACTGATTACATACATTACACACAAGGGTGCAGTGGGCAATTGTTCTGTGACCCCACAAAGCTGTACCCCCAGCATATTGGTTCAGCCATTTTATACAAAGAAGTCATTGTGATCCCTTCTGGGTTATTCAGTGGAACATAGCCAACAGATGGACACCATGGAGCAATGTGTGAAGAGATGTGGCTTTTCAATACAAATATTTTTAAAAAGCTCAGGATTGTAAGAAAGCCCTATCAAAAACTCTACACTGATTGCCTGAAAGCCTATTCTGTCAGGGAGGCTGCTGAGCAACAGAATGGATGGTACACCAGCAGCGGTCACAATCTACCTCTTGGGCTGGATATCAGATTCAGGCCCTTAGAGAACGGAGAGGTCTCCTGGCAATGGAATCTTTACAGACCACAGAAAGCCCGCCCCAACCCTCCAGCCTATGTTGATACTCCATCAAGCACACAGGTTTAGGTCTACCCCAACCAGCACACCCACCCAGGTCTCGGTAACACATTCCAGGTTTTCCTCCTCTCATTCATTATCAAGTTGTAGGTAAGCACAATCTTATTACAAGCCAACCTGATTTTCAGTAACAACACGAGAAATGGAGGTCTAGAAAAAGTGATGACCTCCAAACATCTATAGCCTCTTCTTCTCACATACATTTATTCTATTGCTATTCTATGTGCTTAAACACGCTATGTATAGCCCCAAGACTCTGCAATGGACACTGCTGTTCTGTTAACATCAATATCTTCCATGAGTGCAACAGAACTTCCTATTCTGTCCACTCCAGTTCCACCCCCGCCCCCCCCCAAAAAAACACTGTCAAAATCATTGAAGGAGGAGAGGAAACGGAAGTCCTGTTGCACAAGCGCAACTCAGCTCACACCATGTTGGATGCAACCAACATGGTGTGAGCCCTGGATTTCATGTCTCCTTTCTGTGGCCTTGATTACATAGAAGCAAAACTAATTTTGCAGTCAAATATGCACAATAAGGGAATACAGCCTATTCTCAGGAGTGCACCTCTGATAATAAATGTTTTCAAACACCTCTTTATCACATTCACACTTGGGGGGAAATTCTGTATGCCTAAAATATAAAGTGCACACCTTTAGAAGAAAACAAAGGGAAAGGGGGCGGGGACCCTAGTATACTGTACATGATCATGAAACTTCTATGAATGGAACAAACTAATACACTTAGCCGTGGATCTGTTGCATTCTTTTCCATGTTGCTGTGCAAATTTTATATTAATTGGATGGAAGTATTTCCGAAGAAGGCATATAAGCCTATATGGAGCATGACCTTTTCATTATGCATGCAGTTGCCATAGTACAATTCTGGGGTCCTTTGCTCAGATACAGAGCCCACAAGCGTCCTCTTTTCATGCATCCAACTCAAATAACTGAAGGGAAAACAGATGCACCAAAAGGGGAAATCCCTTGTATGCCAGGTCAGCAGGTAACAAGAGTCGGGAATAAATTGCCCACCCTTTTGAGTTTACTTTGATGTCACGTCCATGATTCTCTGGTGTCTTGTTTACAGAATGGTCCCTTGGAAAAGTAGGTATTTCATCATTAAGTATGGGGGGAAATGAGGCCCAGGAAAGCTACAACATATGAGGGTACCTGAGTAAACCTGATTCTGAACAGCTGACAAAGGTGAAATGAAACAAGATCACAGAACTGGACACAGCTTTAAAGGCTTTCAAAACACTGGGGGAAGGTGCACTACACAGTATGTTAAAACACAGATAAAATATTTTCCATCATTGTTTTATTGATAATCATTGTGTACATTGCATAGAGATTTTTCTGCTTAAGCAGTCTATCATTTTTCCTAGATAAATTACTGGAAGCTAGGAAGGGTCTAACAGAAAGAACACAAAAAAATTATTAGGAGTAATGCTAACTGCTGTCCAAATGATGAAAGCAGACAAATGGCATCCTCTGACAACTCCAACAGAAAATGGTTTAATAAAATTTGGTCTTTTGCCACAATGATAAAAATTGACGGAAATGGTCTAGTCAAGGGAAGTTAGACAAAGAAATTAACGCTTTGAGACTCTATTGTCTTCTACATATGTGAAACATCAACTAGAATTATTTAAAGCCTTTTCACTGCAGTTATACTCAACCACTTATAGAAATTGTAAACAATTTTTAATATAAATCCTTAGAAATTAGTATATTTCCTATTACATTTAAAGTGTATTTTAGAAAGTAACATGGTAATAAAAGACACAAGCATGTGATCTCCCCAGAGCATGTGGCATGGCTCACTTGCTAGCTACCTGAGTTTTGCCACTGCTTTCCTTGAATTCTAGTGGCACCACAGGCATGTGGATTGATATAATGTGGATAACATGAGCCAATGTCTTGCAACAGCCAAGGATTAGCTGAGTGGCTAGGGCAACTCCATGGACAGTTTTCCTCTTTAAAGAATCAAGCTGCCTGCTTAAACACTCTCCATCCCTTCCCCCCTTCCCAGTTGTACTATTAATTAATATTATTATTATTACTACTATTAGTAATAATTATTACTTATTATTAATTATTACTATTAGTTATAATAGCAGTAATTACCAGGGCAGCGGTTCTACAGCAGTTCAGCTTCTCCTGCTGGATTTCCTCACCCTACCCTTAAAACCCTGTAGTGCTGTCTCATTGTGAATCCTGCAGCTTTTGCTGCTGTAAAGTTCCCCGCAAATTTCCCAGCGCAAAACAAAGTACATTTGGAACTTGTATATAAGCGGCCATCATAACCAAATATATGACTCATCCTCAGAAAAGCACCACTCAACCACTTCTGTTGCACTTTCTGTGTTTGGGATTCTTACAAAACCAGAAAAACCCATTGCTGGCCTTGTGCAATGCCAGTATGCGAGGCCAAGAAAATAGTGGGGTGTAGCAAGGCACAAGACATCACACTGGTGCACACACAGGAAGTTTGTGTTTTCATCCAAGGTCTGTCACTGAGCTGCGGCAGACCTTCAGGCAATCCCCTTAATTTCCTTTATTCTAATTTTAGTTCAAATATTTTGGTGATGTTCCAATATAAAAAAACAGCTAATATTGCACTTACTGAAAACAACTCCCGCCAAATGATGTATTCTTTTCCCCCAGTGTTCATCAAATAAGCCTGAATTTTAATAAGTTATCTATGGAAAGGATCAGTTTAAATCAAGGGCTTATCTATCATTTAACTGACATGCCTGGTACTCCCCTTGGTGTTATACTGTCAGCATTCTGTTCTTACAGAATGGAATGGGTAGCCTTCCCTGTCCCTCAGCATCTGCTACCTGAGGCAGTGCCTCACTTTGCTTAATGGTAGGGCTAGCGCAGGTCTCTGCTATTTGAGAAAAGAATGGTATTTCCCAAAGTCACAGTAGATTGTGGCTTTGAATGCTGAGTATCTCAGAAAGATAATCACATTCTTGAGGAGAAGACATCAAAATATTGTGCAACAGCCATGCTTTTGTGGCTCATGAAACTCATTGCCTGGCAGGCACTAAACTGTAGAAGAGGACACAACTTGAACTTCACAATCTTACAGTAATAATAATATATAAAAATAATAATAAATTGTCCAGTAGCACCTAGAGACCGACTAAGTTTGTTCTTGGTATAAGCTTGGTATAAGTGTTCATGCACACTTCTTCCATCATTTCCCCTTCAGCTGTCCCTTCAAATTACACTATTATAATGATGTACATAAACACACATTTTCAACCTTCTGCTATTTTTCAGTTTTGCTTTTTCAAGCCAATCATGTGTGTGTTGGGGGGAGGGGTGTTGGGAGAGTCGCTTTGACTGTCACAAAAGCTAACCAATCAGAATTCACACAACCAACTTCTACTGGAAGTAGGAAGCACCTGCTGCTCCTCAGAATGAACCTTTTAGCAAGGTTGTATATTTGATTGAAAAGAGATGAATGTGAATCATGTTGTATGCATCTGTATGTACCCTTTTTACACATGAGAGGGGTCAATCGGTTTTCAGTCTCACTCCTGCTATTTATGTTAGCAGCTTACCCTTATTCATATGGAGGAGAATCTGGGGACAATTTATTTCTAATGTGAATTAGTCTTTCAGGCAATGAAGGTCACACATTACAAAACTAATTGAAGCGTGAGCCATATTAAGCCTTGTGTGTCAAAACTGAATCCTGATTGTGTGAGCAAGCTCTTCGGTAGTTTATCTGAGGTAAAGACTGGTGTATCAGATAGCGATTAACAAAGACCACTACAATAATCACACACGGCATTGATAACACGTTTCCTGTGGAACCTCAGCCATCATGTTCATGAACAATTAAATGTCTCTAAGGGAAAGCCTGTCCTGTGACAAATTCTTGAGTTTCTGGTGCCTCTGCTGCAGCTCCTTGCAGTGAGGCTTAGCATGACTTACTCCAAAATGCCATGTTCATGTCTAAGTCAGCAGTTCATAGGCTTCTTGCCAAAAACATACTCTATACAGCGGTAGCTGCTAAGCAACTCTGGAAAACTCAGCTAATGCCATTAAAGCAATGAACAAAAGCTGGGGAAGGCTGCACCAAAGCCCACACAGAATTAGTGATGTAAGTTCCATGCAAACCATGCAACTGAAGGAGATCTTCATGCCACACTGCTCATATACTTGCGAAGGGTTCCATGTTGGAATCACTGCAACAGCGTTTGCTGCAACCTTAGCACTGCTCCAGCCAGTGGATGAACACAGTTTTGCGTCTCTCAGTTGTGTGTCACACATTAAAGGCAATTAAGTTAGGCTTTTTTGGCAAAATTGTAAAAAGAAATTGACATTTTTGAGCTATTTTTAAGGGAAAACAACACTGGGTTGCCAGGACATTTTTTTTTGTCAATTTCCTCCTGGACACTTCTTATGACTGCAGTATTCCAGGTTTGTCTGGGAAATTCTGGGCGTACGGCAGCCTTACACAACAGCATTCCCAGGGCCTTTCTAGATTATTAGTGTGTGTGCACAACTGTCATTCATTTGCTGTCTCTACCTAGACTTCTTCTGTCAAGGTGAAATCCATAATATCCCAGAATTCCAAAGCACTTTATAAGCCAGGCCACAACCATACCAGGCCAGATGTCTGAAGAGACTTGCTGGTTATTCTAAACCTTAACAACTACCCCTCATTTCAGAAGTGAGCCCTAAACTGCATAGGATCCTGCAGTCCTGAAATTTTAATAAAGAATGGCCACCACCAGAGAACAGCAGCAGTAATAACTATGACAGAAGATAGACTTCCTGCAATATGGTTCTTCCCTAGTTTTAAAAAAAAATACAATGGTGAGAAAAACCGGGGTGTGTGTGTGTGTGTGTGTGTGTGTTTAACCAAGCTCTTTTTGTCCGTTGCATAAATCTTAGGTAAGGAAGGGAAAACCAAGTCCAAATTTCAAGCACGTCACCATGTGCAATGCTGCTATAGAATGAAAACAAAGGCACATGGAAGGGGGGAAAAGAAACTAGATTCACACCCTCCTGCAGCTTCCTGCTGATAAGAAGAATCCCTGGACTTTAGCCACCCAATGTCACTTGGAAAGCATCACTAATACATACTATGGAAATTATATCTATATGCTTACAAAGAATGAATATCACATTCTCTTTAGTACCTCTTAAATAAGTTACCGTATTTTTCACCCTATAGGACGCACCTAGTTTTTTTGGGGGGAAATAAAGGGGGGAAATTATTATTTTTTCCCCAGCCGCGGATATCTGCCCGAAGCGCAGGGCGCCCTGCTTCAGGGTGCCCCACGCTCCATGCAGCAGGCTGCTATCCGCAGCCTAGGGAGCCCTGCGGCAACTCCCGCAGGGCTCCCTAGGCTGCGGATGTTTGCCCGAAGCGCGGAGCGCTCTGCTTCAGCGCTCCCCGCGCTCCAGGCAAGCAGGCTGTGGATGTCTGCCCGAAGCGGGTGGCACTCTGCTTCAGCATGCCCCGTGCTCCGGGCAAGCAGGCTGCTATCCGCAGCCTAGGGAGCCCAGCGGGAACTCCCGCCGGGCTCCCCAGGCTTGCGGATAGCTTCCTGAAGCGTGGAGAGGGAGAGGGGTCGGTGCGCACCGACCCCTCTCCCTCTCCACACTTCAGCGAAAGCCTGCATTCGTCCCATAGGACGCACACAGATTTCCCCTTCATTTTTGGAGGGGAAAAAGTGCATCCTATAGGGCGAAAAATACGGTATATAGTGAAACCACAGCATCTGTTTCATAGATCACAAAACAGGGATATCCTGATACCACAGAATAACCAAAGTAACAAAATGTTGCAGCATGGAATGATCCTCTTTAGTGTTCCAGCAAACCATGGCCCTTTCCAGGATATGCCATTCCATATGCTCCCCTCTGTTTTCTGATCTCTCTCTCTCTCACACACACACACACCAGTCAGCCAGCATTCCATGTCCATCCAAGTATGTTCAGTCCTCATTTGGCTGTTTTAAAACTTGAGGAGGGCAAGGAAGGCCCCTCTTAGTGATATTTTTTTTTGTTCTTTTACAAATCTTGAGGCTCCTCCCAAACTGCTGATACTTTATGTGGATGGTGCCATTTTGAATTTCTGACTGTATCCACACTCAGCTCCGAACTTTGGAAATAGAGGGAATGATTACTTTAATGTACCGTAAATACATCCCTATGACCATTGCTGGAAAATGATGGCCTCATCCACAATCTGAGGCCATGGTGGAGAACAGTCCAGGAACACTGCAATCCCAAGAAACACAAAGTAATATGGGGAAGGTGGTAGTGAGAATCTCCCTGGATTGACACACACTTTTAACTTATTGTAGCCAGAAAGAAAGGCATATTTTCAGACACTCACAAGCTGCACTTACAAACATTGAATAAATGACTGTAGTTCAGATATGGTTCAAACATAATGCTTATCCGCGATTTGGCTTTGTTTGAGGGAGCCAGACTGGACCCTTCAACTCAATTGTTTCTTCATCGCCCATTGCTTCTTTGTGCTTGGCCTGCAAACCAGTATCCCATCCCCGTTTATAATCCTTTGTGGCAAAACAAGGGCAAGCCATTGCTTGCCAGTTCAGCAAAGTATGGTTTGCCTCAAACCAAGAAAGAAGGGAGGGAATCGCCAGGCACAAGGGGATAAGAAAGTGCATGAGCTAATACCAACCTTTGGCCCCTCCATGTGAAATGAGGGGTGGGGAACCTCTTGTTCTATAGATGTGGCTGGATTCAAACTCCCATCATCCCTGACCATTGGCCATATGGCTGGGGATGATGGGAGCCAGAATCCAACAACATCAAGAGGACCACAGGTTCCCCAGCCTATTATCATATGTGCCTACATGTGTAGAGGCAACATATTTATGTGTGTGTTTGTGTATGAGCATGTGCACACATACTTTTTGTTATTATTTCCTTTTTTTAATGAAGTAATAGAAAGTAGCAGAACAGTGCAGAGGATAAGGATACAGAGAAGAATAGAGGAGTGGGCAACATAAACTTTCCCCTGTAGTTTACATGAACCTGGACATCTGCTGAAAACTTTAGTTTCTCTCTTGAGAGAAATTGCCTTGCATAGCGATTACTTCTGGGGTTGAAAATATACTACTAGGTTTCCTATGCACTTGAGCTGAAAAGCAACTGCAAATTTTTATGTTATGGTATCAAATCAGGCTCTGCCAACTACGTATCACTGAATGACTCAACATTTACAGTCACCGCTCCTTTTCCCTTGTAGTAGTTTGGAATTTCGCCTTTGATACTGACAGGGAATAAATGGTTGCCTCAGTCACGTGTTTTCTGGCTAATTAATCACCTAGTGCACATGGTGTGCTTTTCCTAGCTCCTGCCGACAAGAACGAGTGGTGCACCAACTCAGTAAGATGCATTGGCACAGCTGTTTGGAGAGCTTATTATGGGTTCAGGATCTAGCTATCTTTAAAGTGGCACTGGCAGTCTGAGACAAGGGCTCCTTTACCCGTAGTTACACATGTCACTAAATGGATCTTTGAGCCTCTCTCGCCTGATTTTGTGTGCATGTGAGAATGCTGTTCATGCCAGAATTTTAAAAAAGTGGAAGAGAGGCACTTTTAAAAGGCATAGACAGGCTTTTTTTTTCTTATTATGTTTTTATTGTAATTTTACTGGTGTTAGCCGCCCTGAGCCCGGCTCTGGCCAGGGAGGGCGGGGTATAAATAAAAATTTTTATTATTATTATTACTACTACCAATGTAGGTTTTCTGTTCTCACTAAAGATGCCAAAAATTCAAAAAAGCATGTCTGAAAGTGGACTGAGAGACTGTTCATAACAGCAGCATTTCATCACTATCTGCCTCAAGCCTTTATGCAAGGAATGTGACATTTTGGGGACAATCTCAGCCTGTGGCTTTTTCTGGCCATTTTGGTAGGACAGTTGGGTCATCTTTTATTTTGAAATCAAATGCAGTTTCTCCTACTGTTGTAGCAAGATGATAGCAAAAACCTTTCCTCTTCTAGCCAACGCTTGAAAAGATAAAGGTGCCCCATTAAGAGTTGCCAAATCCAGGCCCTGTCTATAAAACACCCCAGGTATGAACATTCAGTCACCTAAAATCCCCCATCTCACTTTTAAGATGAGGCAGAGGCCCCAGAGCCTTCCATTTACTTAGAATCCACAGTCTGGACTAGTTTTTAACTCAAGAGACAAAACTCAGCTCGAGTTTACATCCAAGGAATAAGAGCTCTGAAGGACGCTCTCATTATTTGCCAGATCTGCTTGTCTGATACAGAGTCACCTGTATATCTAGCATCTGTAAACAGAAAGAAAACCAAGGGGCCCGAGAAAAAGCAGGCAAAGACCTGTCAACGCAGCCCCACTCAAACCCCCATGCTGGAGATGGAGGGCAGCCATGCATGAAGGCAAACAAATATGATAGAGGAAATTAACAGCACAGAGGGGGGAGGGAATATCCACACATTGGCCATCTGTTCAGTTTTCTACCACGTGTGTTAAGGGAAAAAAGTCACCAGGTCTCAGAGCAGTTGCCCTGAAAGTGTTCAGAAAGTCACTACAAAACTATTCAGGAAAAGAAGCAGTTTTCAGAATTCTGAAGTTTTCATGACACAAAGAAATGTGCCGAGAGTACCATATCCCATTCTATATAATACCTATATACTAAACACACACTTTTGCTGGTCATCAGATTTGCTGTAGTTTAGATGGCCGAACTAAATTTTGAACTAAGCTTTCTTCCACTTTTTAAACTGGGCCTTCTCCACTGCCAGTGAAGAGCAGCCCTATGACTATAAATTAAGCAGGTGAAGCCTATCCTGAGCATAGAAGCCAACTCCTAGGTGCCTAGGTCCTTTCAGCCCCCCTAAAATATCTGAGGGGGCTGGACCCCCAAAGTTGATGGGCATTGCCATTCAAGTGGCGGGTGTGAACCAAGTCTTGTGATCAGTTATGTGGGCCTACATGTCCGTCCTTCCAATATTTTATTCAATTTGGCATCCCTGCTCCTGAGATTTTATTTCTCTGGGTTGGGCCACAGCTGGAAGCACTGGAGCAGAGGCAGTAAAGGAAAGTTGGCAACCCTACTCCGGAGGAAGCCACAGGCCTTGATGTCCTCTTGCCTCGGACCAAGACCTGCAAGGTGAGACACGTGAAGGCACCTCTTCCCAATACGGAAACAGCCTGGCTACAAAACAGCGCCGCGGGCGGGCTGGGTGGCTGCTCGCTGGCAGGACGCGCCCGGTATCCCTTTGCGCCACCGTCTCCTGACAGCGCACGTGGGAGCTTCCCGGGACATGGAAATTAACAACAATGAGCGCTCATTAAACTAATGAGAAGCCTTGCAGCGCTTGTCATCGGGAACTTCCGTCTCGCGCCAAGAACGAGGCAAGCCCGGCTCTCGGAGATCGCGCCCATGCCGAGCGCGCCGACGGAGCGCAGCCACCAGCGCAGCCCGACTCCGCCCCCGCGCCGGACTTTGCAAACTCCGCCGCTGCCCCGCTCGGAGCAGCCGGCACTTTCCCGGCTCGGCAGTTACGCAAGAGGCCCCCACGGCTCCCCTCTAAGCTGCTGGCGGCGCTGCTGCTGAGAAGGCAGAGAGAGGAGGGCAGAAGCGAGCAGCCCTTCGCCAACCCCTCTCCGCCTTGGAGCGGGTGGAGTTGAGCGGCTCTCCTCCCTTCTCTCTCTCCCCCCCCCCCCATTGTTTTGCTGCTTGACTTCTCCGGTTCCGCCATCGGCTCTCCCCTCCCCCGCGCTCCCCCCCCCACACACATTGACAGTTCCCGGCAATGGGTCATCGGCGTCGTCCCCCCTCCCGTCGGGGTGGCGAGAGTCGACTCGGGACCCAAGCACACGGTGATGGCTCCAAAGCCGGCTTGATCTCTTGCAAAGGAGTAGGTGGGAAGAGAGACGGCGGAGAGAGCTGCTTGCCCTCCACGGTCCACCCGCACCTGCCTCCCCTTCTCAGCGACCCAAGTTACGCATACAAACTTCTGGATCCCACGACGCGTCTCTCCCCCCCCCCTCCCCCGCACTTTCCTTCCGGCTAAACACATACTCGCGACCCCCGCTTCGACACCTTCTCCCTCTTCCACCTGCTCCGCTTTAAGGCGACCTCGCGCGCCCCGTCGGTGAAACGGAGCGCTGGGTCCTTTAGGATTATCCCGCCTCGCTCCCACCAACCACCTCTGCCGGGGGATTTCTATTTATTTTTTATTTTATTCCCCCCACCCCCCAACGCGCACACAGCGGGTGTTGCTGCCGCCACCTCGGCGGGCAGTTCACACGCCCGCCTGCCTGCCCGCCCCAGACGGCGCCTCTGGAGATTGTAGCTTTTTTGCCTGGAAGTGGCACGCGCGTCCCGAGTCTGCCCGCTCTCGGCGTACTTACCCTCCCGTGAAGGTCAGAGTCGGCTGCGCAGCCACTGGAGGGGAGGGGGAGAAAAACACGCCACTTCCCCAGCCACTTGGCCAACTCGGCTCAACTTGGGTGCCCTCTGCTTGTCCCGCCGCTCTCCTCTGGCTTTTCTCTTGGCACCAGGTAGTTCCAGCTGTTGCAATCCTCTCCTGTGCGCTGCCAGGGGTGCTTTCACCCCCCCCAGGACCCCTTACGGACAGCTCTCCCTCCCCCTCATTTACTGTCACCTTCTCGCTCTTCAACTTCCTAGATGTACCCAAGAGAGGGCAGCACTCAACCATGGCTGGCCACGCCCCCTTTTGCGTAGCCTGCCGGGAAATGTAGTTCCCGAGAGGTCCTCTCCTAAGCGGAATCGCGCTGGTTCTCAAAACAATTCCTGGGAGCGCCCACGCAGGGTCGGCGGTAGGCAGGCGGCCGCGGTTTTGCGTGTTCTTTACGCGCTCGTTTTCTCTCAATTATCCACCCTGTCGTGAATGAGATGCTGTTAAATGAATGTTACACGACTTGAAAAGGGCAGCTTAAGCAACACTGTAACTGAAATGAGTTAACTTTATAAAAACTAACGCTTTAAAAGATAATATGTTGCCATGCCCAAGCAATTTGGAGATGATTGTCAACACAAAAGCTCCCCAAAGCACAGACTACTCTGCTGATCAGAACAGATGCTCCCTAATCTTAAATATGAGATCTGATTGAAGAGAGAAGGTGCCCTAGGGTTTTTATTTACTTGCTTATTTATTGCATTTATATCCCACATCTTTCTCTTAGGAGCGCAAAGTGACATACAGGGTCATTATTTGAAACACACAACAACCCTGTGAGGTAGGTTACACTGAGACTCAGTGAGCTTCATGGCTGAGTGAGGATTTGAATCCTGGTTTTTCAGGTCGTAGTCCAACGCTCTAATCACTATACACCCATAGGGTAGTGGAAAACTTTCCTTTCGCCAAGAAATATCTACTTATAACCTTGAGGTTGAAATACATGAGTTCAGAATGAGTTGATATAAATTGCACAGGAAAAGGTGAGAATGCAAACTGTTCATATCATATATTTTTATAATATTTTCTCTCAAGAAGTTCTTTCAAGAGTTGGGAAGAGATCAAATGTGCCAATCCTATGAACATTTACAAGCACGCTCTATCTAAAATCATGGCCACAGAATGGCAATTGTTTAGATCAAGGGTGGGGGACTTGATTTGGTTACAGGCCAGATCCTTAACTCTTTCATAGCCCCCAATTTGACAACTGGGCATAGCTACTCACCTGTCATCAGCTGGCCAGCTGGGCCTCACAGCACAGCATAGGTCTCTTGGCATGGCATTTGTACCACTAGAGGAAGTACTGGGAGCAACTAAGAGGGGCAGATTGTTGTGATTTTGCCTTGTTCGTGGGAACCAAAAAAGACAGGAAGATAATTTCCTTAAGACGAGTATCATGAATGAGTAACCACAGCATCAACATTCCAAAATTGTTACTGAGCCGTTGATTATAAGAAGTGGTGCTTCTAATTACAATGATGCACAGTGAATGACAATGTATAACCATTAGGACTGAATTACTCAAATCTTTCAGTTAGAGTAATCTTAAAGCATTTAAACTGCTTTAAAAGTGCCATGTATTAATTGGATGGCAAGTTATTTTAAAACTAGATAGATAGATAGATAAACACACACACACTGTAGGTTAAAGACACCATAGAAGATGCATTCTGTCTTCTCCATCACACTATATGGAACATATATTCGCAGCATCTAAAAATAAGGGAAGTATTCCCCCCTGGAAACACACACCTTCAGAACTACCGTTTTTATTTATATGTGAGATTTAGTCGCCTCAGATTCATTCACAGATTGATTTAGCCCTCATAACAATGGTATACAGCTGTATATAGTCCAGCCACAGCATCTCAGTAAAAAGACAGAATTATCATTGTGTCCCTATAAGCAAGGATCTCAGATCAGCTAGCAATTCAATGCTAGCAATTAGGCGGATGTATGAAAGCATATCTCATCCCTGTGGTAAATTCCTGTGTTATGGAGCATATCCTCTCCTCTCTAACAACAGCCCATTTCAACAAATTCTCCTATCATGAGTTACATATGTGTTGCAATAAAGTTGTGGACATCATTCACATGTATGGATGAAGGAAAGGACTAATAAACAGGAGTGGCAACCTCTATAGGCCTGTGATAAACTTCAAAAGCATCAAAGGTACATGGATGCCTACCTGTGCCAGTAACTGAGACACCTGGAGAAGCTTTGAAACCCTAAAGTGTGACTCAGAGTTGTTTAAATACGTGGCTCTCAAGTGAGGGATGGAGACATTCCAGAGATTTGTGGGAGACCTCACAGTTAAATTGCCAACCAGCTAATAGTAGGAAATAATAATACACCAAAAGTTGGAAGAACAGAGGTGGTGTGTGCTTAACGGGGAATCAGTTGCTTAAATAATAGCAGTTGTTGTTAACTGTGCTTAATCTGAATCAGGGTTCAATCCTGGAGCCTATTTTGACCTCTAAGATTCAATGGTTATGATGCAAAAAGAAAGTGGTCTGGCTCTCAAAATGTGAATGATGCCTTCCTGCTCAACACCTAGTAGTAACACTAGCCAGTTGCTTCCCTCTTCCCCATAATAACATAAGAAGTGTGCTATGTTCTGAGCTGAATCCTAGAACAATAGGATCCAGAATGCAGCAGTCTGATTGGTCCGCAGGAGCCACCCAATCCAGCTCCAGGTGGAAGTGAATCAGCAACCTGCTTGTCCTGCAGTGTGATGGCCTGGGACTCGGGCCTGGACTCGGAACCAGAGGAGACTCAGTCTGCATTGGCTCCTTTGCCTCAGGCATCATCTGAACCAAGTCTGGGGCCTGATCCTGAAGGGTCCCAGTCTGCACAGGTTCCCCTGCAACAAACACCAGCTGGGCCGAGTCAGGGGCCTGAGCCTGCCCTGGCTCCAGATGCGGGGATTACCTCATTGCCTTCAACTGGGCCATCACTTACAGCTGCTCCACTACCGATCGAGCTGCAGAGACTCAGGTCTGAGAGAAGGAGAGACCTGAGTACTCGCAGGAGGAGTGCTCATATAAATAATGTATATATAGCTAGACGTTTGGGGAAAAGATTTATTCATTGCTACTATGAGCTGAATAAAGAGCATTAAATTCACACTCAGCTCCAAGTATATTTCAAAGTGTCTGCTGGATCAGGCCAATGGTCCATTAAGTCTAGCATCCTATTCTCACAGTAGCCTATCCACACACCACCACCACTGAGACAGCTTTCGCAAGAACCTAAATTAGCTGGTTTTGTGGGATACATTTTAAAAAAATGAATGTGTATCAGGTTAGCCTATGGTTTCCAAAGAATCAGGTAGGAAATATTAATAACTGGTTGTTGTAGTATCCACTACACCATATTCAAAATATTTGCCAAAAAGGGGGTGAGAGATGTAAGAGCTTATAGACACTTAACATTTGGCCCTGTGCTTTCTAGACACAGTTCCGCACTTTAAAGCTCAGTGGCTCCTTTTTTTGCCCTGGAGCTTTGCCCACAAAAACCCGCTCTTTAAAGCTACAGCATTTGGGGCTTTTAAGGTTAGGGAAAAGGCATGCAAGATATAACATGATAAAAGTTTATAAAATTATATGTGGTATGAAGAAAATGGTTAGAGAAAAGTTTAGCTCACTCTCTTGTAACACTAGAACTCAGGGACATAAAATGAAGCTGAATGTTGGAAGATTCAGAACAGACAGAATAAAATACTTCTTCATGCAGTGTCTTGTTAAACTATGGAACTCCCTCCCACATGAGGCAGTGATGGCCACCAACATGGATGGCTTTAAAAGAGGATTAGACAAATTCATGGAGGATGGGACTAACAATGACTACTAGGCAGGATGGCTCTGCTTTGCTTCTGAATATCCCTGAAAGGGAGAATCATGTCATGCTCAGGTCCTGTTTGCATCTTCCCATGAGTATCTGGCTGGGCACTGTGAGAACAATACACTGGCTTAGATGAGCCACTGCCCTTATGTTCTGGTCAACTAGATCAATGCCCACTAGGTGGCAATATTGCAGTGCACCGTCACATATCTTTCTGTATGGGCTGAGTGAGTCTGCAAATTGCCAATCCAATCCAACAAGAGGGATCTGCTAAGCTAAATACATTTCTGCACACATATGACTTGCTAGAGACCAGGAAAACAAGCAATGGGTTGCTGTTCATGACTTTTTAAAGGGTGCAAATTCAGACGTGCATATGAATGGGCATCCCCATTTAATGTAGGAATGGGGAAGTGTGTGCATTGAAAGCAATGTGCTGCAGGGTATTGATTCTCACATGTGTATTTACACCTACAGTTCCCAATCCAGCAATTGCTGTGCGTGTTGAACTTTTTATCTGAAGAGGGGAAACTGAAATTCTTTACCTACTTGGGAAGGAGTCCTGTGGATGGAATTTATTTCAGAGTAAAACATGGGAAGAATCAGGCTATAATCATAAGCTTAGTAGGAAATAATCTCCGTTGGGCTCATTAGGAAATATGTGTAGGTAGCATAATTACTACTTAGAAAAACCAGTTATTAAAACATGGCCAGCGCTGGGAGGAAATAGATATTGCTTGAAGCAGGGAACTCACATGTGAGCTATCTGTTAAATAGCTTACAACGATTCATGTTGCTGAAACATAGGGTTCAGTAATGCTGTTCTGGTGGGAAAATGCCCTAGGTAGTAATATCATTGTGAATTGATAAATTGTAATGTCTCACTAGCATGGTGGCATTACACCTGAGCCTGTTTATTTATGAGGCAGTGCCAGGGGGCTTTGTCAATGGGTCCCTGGCCTTCTGCCACTTCCCCTCCCACTCTTGGTTAGAAAACTGCATTATGTTCTCTTGCTTCAGAAACACGTGTGAACTGCACAGAAGTAAGGCAGGGTAGAGTGTACGGGGATTGCACACTATTTCAAATCCCCAGAGAGGTTTTGTGCATGAATAAGGAACAGCTTGGCTCAGGGAAAGGAGTCAATATAGCAGGTCAGGTGTGTTTGTGTGTGTGTACGTTCATGCTTGGGTCCTGTGTATGGGTAATCTGAATGCTTACTGGTCGGTAAGAATCTCCTGCTGTGTATCTGACTTCTTTTTGGGAAGCACTGTGGTCTTGTCTCTCAAGAGCATCTATTTACCTATGGAGGTGGTGTGGATGGATGGCTCTGTTTTTGGTGGGGTGGACTGGATGGCCTTGAGCAATCCCCTGTGTCATTTATCTGTGGGGCCAAGAGCAATGCTGCCATAACAAGAGCAACATTTGGCATTGCTCCCTTCCAAAACATTAACAGTGAGCTGAGGCTGCCAGTGTCATTTAAAGGAGCTACCATTATTTAGCCTAAGATTTATTCCAGGTATACAGATTCCAGCTAAGAGCGCTCCTCTTTAATGCCCTCTGTAAATAGCAGAACAGTAGCTGAGCAGACTTGAGCATGAATATCTCAGGTTTGACCATTTATTATCCAATCTGCCACAAACATCATTACAACAGCAGCCAGTGATTCAAGAAAGAAAAAAACCCAGGGCCCCAGAGTGCAGATAGTTCAAGGAGAATGGTCCAAGACAAGCTTAAAGGTAAAGCAAGAAATTGTAATGGAGATAAGGGCAAGCATTTAAACTACCCCTTTCATCTCAGTAAGAATCTTAAAAGAAAGGCATTGTAATAGATACAACTCGGGTATAATAGCAAAGAAGCTTAGGCAGCAGCTGCAAAGCCAATCCTGTTGTTGCCCATGTCATAGACGGAATAGTACTTCCTGAGGAAGACATCTCCCAGGATCCAGAGAGGCTGTCCGTTTTGGGAAGGCAGATAGGTGGGCTCAATCCCAACTGTGCAGTAGCCATTGTTCTGTAAAGCAATAAATAGAAAGGGGAAAGTGAGTAGGATCCATAAAGATGCTAGCCCAGTTATTATAAAGACAGATGGCACTCAAGAGAAAGCCCTATCTTTCTTCTCTTGCCCCGAACCTTAAGTTCTAATTCTTTCTATTGGTTCTTTTAAGAAAACAAATGAGTTAATGATGTCCAGATCTCTAAAACTTACATTGAGGATGTAGGCACTGGGGGGCAGAGGGAAGGAAACCCCATTGATGTTGAAGGAGATGGTGGGCAAATTCTGAACATTGCTGCAAGCAACCGCATACTGTGAAGGAAGAATGCAATGACTGGTTAATCTCCTATAGGAGGACAGCTAGGACTGCATGGAACTGAGATGTAGTCATTCCGTAGGCATCAATTACTTCTATAATGGCAGGATTCTTGGTGACTTTGAGGCCATCCACACAAACTGCACATATGCCAGCTATATCCCACATCACCCTGCATCCTGTGTTACCCTCCCAGCTCTTCAAAATATGTAATTTCACCTACCTCTCCGTACTGATTTTGCTGAGCACCCACAGCCTGCGCAAAACTCGCTATGTACTGCTGAGGAACGGTGAGGAGGGATGTCCCAGTGTCCACAATAGCTTGGCAACCTTGGCTGCACCATCCAGTAGTTCTTCCCCCAATAGAAAACCTAAGAACAGGGAACACATTGAAAATCCCACCATACCTCTCATGTGCAGTCTTGCCTGTATCCTCTGTAAAAAATGTATGAAGTCCTTGCTGGGCACTAAATTTCTTTAAAAGGATTTATTGCTGTGAAGCTCATGCCTCCCTTTCACTGCCTTCTGTTCTGATGTGGGAGGACCAGAAGGTGCCATGTGCTTCTCTATGCACCAAAAAGAGTGCATTGATTCCTTGCTGATACTGATACAAACCTCATGCTGACTCTTAACAAGCCAGTCTTACCTGCAGTCTTCCTAGTTTGTCATTTGTGTATCATAGCTTTCCTATAGATTAGTACTCAGTCAATGCATAACTATACCATAACATGGTGTGGATTGTCCTGAAATCTAATATGATGGAAGTTGCATAACAATGTTTTACTAGGGGCTGTACCCCTGTTCACTTCACTGACCAACCTCACCTACATTCACCCAACCTCCACCAACCACCCTTTCCAAAGCCATCCACTGCTTCCCTTTCCACTTCGTGGTGCCAACCAGCCACCTTTTCCCTTCCTGTGCTGCTCATTCTGCCACTCTTCATGAGGATCAGCCATGGCAGCAGCAGATTCCAAGGCCAACCATGAAGCAGGATGGTGGGCAGTAACAGTGCCAGCTGGTCTAGGGATCTGGATGCTGGCAGGCAGAGGAGCCTGAGCAGCTGAGGGGCTGCCCTGGCCTGTTTGGGCTGTCCCTCCGTGGCTTGCCTGGGCTGCCCATCCATTGCCTTTCATGATTCTGCAGTTCACAGCACCACCTGCAGCTGAGGGAATTGCAGCGTGATGATAACACTTAGGTTTTTATAATATGGTAAGATATCTTAAATTCTTGCAATCTGCCCTCTTGATATAGAAGGGGAGGATATAAGTTATAAATATAAATTCCCACCCAGTGCTATATGCCGTTCACCTCCTTGGTCCTATTAATCCTCCAGCCAGTTTCTCCATGAGATAAAGAAGCCATGGAACATGCGCTCAGGCTCAGTTCCTAGCCTAAGTTTAAACAATAAGCTTGTGACATGCAAAACATCTAGGCTCGTAGTCCAATTTTACATGTTCAATAAATAATCTTCCCTAGGGACATCAGTGTACTTTAGATTGTAGCTATGTGTAGCCAGTTCATGCAGAACCCAGAGTGGAAATGCTGAATACACAGATGACATAATAATACATAGCTGTAGACTCATGAGCAAAGCCACATCTGACTTCAATTTTAATCCACTGCAGTTTGAATATTATTGAACATAAAGTGACAGTGCAATCATTTACTTTGGTGAAATCTCTATGATGCTTTGAGAAACAATGTGCAAGTTTCAGTTTATATCTGCATTCCTTCTAGAAGAGTCTAGCTCAAATCCAAAAAGGTGTCACCATGAGTTCAAAAGCACAGCACTATACAGATATTTATGGGAATTCTCCAATGCTCTTGAATTATTTTTTTCACAATTTCAACTCACTCTTGAATTCCAATCTGCCAATAAAGTTCTTGGGTGACTGGAGCCCAATAGATCTCTCCAGAGTACAGTCGAGTGTCTACACCTCCAAAGACAACCTCACCGCCATACTGAGAGCTTGGTTGGCTACAAACAAAAAGAAAGGATTAGGCATTCATAATTTGTTCTGGAATGTTTAAAGCAAAGAACATTGTGTAAAGGGGTGGCCCTCATTTGGGTTGTATAAATGCAAAATTCTCTTCAAGGAAAATTAAGGATCTGAGTTATATACGCAGTGAGAGTACAGTACTGTACATATTAATTTCTTGTGCATTGTTGGGTTTTTTAAATGGCTGACTATATACAACATTTTATGCAAAATTACACCCCAAAATACATATATGTGTGAGAGTCAAGTCCCATGCAATATGTTGTTTCTGCCCTATAATTTTATAAGTATTAATATATATGTATTTTTCTACAGCCATGTACATTGTTGTACATATGATTTTTTTGCTGGTTACTTTAAGAAACCTGGAGTGATTGATGCATAATATTAACATGTATAGTAACACATACAATAATGTGTATAAATATGCATATAACATTTGAGAAGTGTTTGCATTTATAGCAGAAGCACACAGGGAGTGAGAAGGAAGTTAGAAAAATTATGTGTGGAGAAGCTTAATACTGAGATTTTCAGAAAATTCCATCCCTTCATGACTAACTGAAATCTCATCTATTTCTGTGGCAGTAAAGCATGATTAATTTATTCTAGATCCAACCCATTTATATTTATGCTATGATGTATGAAAAGCAAAGGAGTGTGGGACATTAAAACTAAAGGGAAAATGGCATCTCTTTCTTACGAGCTCAGATAGAAGCTGAAGATTGGCTGTGAAAGCAAGTTTTGCTGCAACATCCCCTCTAAGGCCGTTGTAGCACCCCCAACTGCAAGAGAAGGATAAGCCATGCCCAGGATGCCATCAAACTGGGCATAAACGAAGTTGGAGCCAGGTTCATTTTCACTCAGGCCGAATTCTTGCTTAGTGACAACAATGTTCTGGAGCTAAAGGAGACAAAGTGAAAGTGTCACCGTAAAATTCATAGATAGGATAGGAATGAAAAGAATTATAAATTGTCAAAAGAAGGTGTCCACCATCTTAGTGCCCTGCTTTAGAGCTTCTAGAACAGAGGTAGCCAACATGGTGCCCTTCAGATATTGTTGGACCACAATTCTCATCATCCCTGAATCATCCCTTAGCTTATGATTGTCAGGAGTACGTGCAGGAGCCAGGCCCTGTGACCAGTAGGGCTTCGCAGGACTGGGGCCTTCCTAAGTTTGTTCTGGAGAGGCAAGGCGCGGCTGCACAGGTGAAGCCACTTGGTAACTCACTGCACCTGGTGGCAAGAGCCGGGAAGGGATATAAGGTCAGCATTTCCCTTGTGCTCTTTGTCACAGCAACACATTTCCTGCCTTGGGCTACTTGCTTCCTGATCCTTGGACACGACTTTGTGACTCCTTGCTCCTCAACCCTCGGACCCTTGACTTTGTGACTCCTTGCTTCTCGACCCTCAGACCCTTGACTTTGTGACTCCTTGCTTCCTGACCCTCAGACCCCTCCTTTTGGACTCTCGTTCCTGCTCCCACCCCGCCATCATGCTCCCGGTCCCGACGTCCTCAGCCAGGACTTCAATCACCCGTAAACCGGACCATGACAATGATGGCTAAGAGGGATGGTTCCCCACCCCTGAATTAGCAGATTCACTCAACGGTGATTCATTGGCAGCATTGGACTAGTTCACCCTCCCCACAAAAGATCAAGTGACACTTACTCTCATGGTGTCAAAGCCAAAAAATCCATCAAGGTTACCACTACCATACTGCAGGGAGAAGGTCTGTCCATTGGTGGAGTAGGTGGAGGACTGGCTGGGATTGAATCTTGAATGACCAGCTGTGGGGAGAAATATAATAAAAGGCTGAAAGCTTCCTTAGGATATACCCTAAATGTTGCACAGCATCAGCAGAAGTAGTACAGTTAGAAAAGCTTTTGCTTGGTATCATGGATAACAGAAATTCAGTTTCTTGGCAGCGAGGCTCTGTTGAAGCTCTATCTGTATTCCATCACACCACAGCTGGCTTAGCTGTAGCTATGAATAAAGCTGGATGCAGGTGGCGCTGTGGTCTAAACCACAGAGCCTAGGGCTTGCCGATCAGAAGGTCAGCGGTTGTTCGGTCCTTGCTCCTCCCAACCCAGCGGTTCGAAAGCACATCAAAGTGCAAGTAGATAAATAGGTACTGCTCTGGTGGGAAGGTAAACGGTGTTTCTGTACATTGCTCTGGTTTGCCAGAAGCGGCTTAGTCATGCTGGCCACATTACCTGGCAGCTGTCTGCGGACAAACGCCAACTCCTCAGCCTATAGAGCGAGATAAGCACCACAACCCTAAAGTCATCCGCAACTGGACCTAATGGTCAGGGGTACCTTTACCTTTACCTTTTATGAATAAAGCTAGCTTTTGAACAGTTGGGGATTGGTGACTTACTGCACGCCTGGCTGTTGCAGTAGACAGAAGGCACCCACAAGTTTGAAGAGCCAGTGTCAAACAGCACCAGGAAATTCTGAGGTGGTGTTCCAATGCTGATTTCTCCATAGTAAGAAGCCTGGGGATAAAATATTTCACAATGTGAATTCCATATATATATATATATATATATATATATATATATATATATGCAGGTTTTGGTGTCCTCGGGTGTCTTCCCGTGTAAAAGTTGGGGTGTCTAGGCGACGTTTCGACGAGGTCTCACTCGTCATCTTCAGGCTGGTGCTTTCGGCTTCTTGTTACTGGAACAGAGCAGGATCTCAGTGTTTGAGTTCCTATAAATACTGTTGAGGGGGTGTGGTGTATAGCCTCCAATGTTCTGGGCAGAGAGGAAGTTCCCAGGCTAGTGTGCCTTTTCTTCTTTTGTTCCTTAATTACTTGAGGGATATCTTGAGTGATTTCTTGAGTGATATCCTGAGTACCACTTAGGTGGGTCATTAGGTGTGGATTAGTTGCTAAAGTCTTTGTGTCTTGACCTCTTGAACTTTGTGAAGAGTTTTTCTGAGAAGATGGCTGTACTGCACTTAGTTGTGCTCTGGCTTGGCTTCGTGTATAGGGGCGAGCTGTGGTTTTGTGGCCTGTGTCAGCCAGATCTGTGTAGGGATTGCAGGGGGGTGCAGCATCCGGAGGTGCCACCATGGTTTGGCTACTGGATGGTGTCTGTAATTTATCTGTGGAGAGGGTCTGGGTTTGGGTCTGGTGTGGTTGATTGGTGATGGCGTTCTGTGTGCCTCTGGATCTGGTGTCAGTTTTTGTGGGGAGGGCTAATTTCCAGATGTCTGGCAAGCGGGATGTGTCGTCACGCTTGTTCATGTTGTGAGGGTGTTTCTCTATCTCGATGGCTTCCATGATTATTCTCTAATCCACACCTAATGACCCACCTAAGTGGTACTCAGGATATCACTCAAGAAATCACTCAAGATATCCCTCAAGTAATTAAGGAACAAAAGAAGAAAAGGCACACTAGCCTGGGAACTTCCTCTCTGCCCAGAACATTGGAGGCTATACACCACACCCCCTCAACAGTATTTATAGGAACTCAAACACTGAGATCCTGCTCTGTTCCAGTAACAAGAAGCCGAAAGCACCAGCCTGAAGATGACGAGTGAGACCTCGTCGAAACGTCGCCTAGACACCCCAACTTTTACACGGGAAGACACCCGAGGACACCAAAACCTGCATTCCTGTACCCGTGAAAATCTACGAAAGCATATATATATATATATATATATATATATATATATATATATATATATATAATTTTATTCAATTTCCAATATGCATTCCATCCATGTTTAACATCCACTTCTAACATATACATTTTTAGACTTCCCTCAGCCTGTCTGACAATTTTCTATATTATCACAATTACTCACATTTCTTAAATTTATATTGCACTTTAACAATCTTAATCTCATCATATCTTTTAAGCAACATTTCTATCAATCATTTTCACAGAGCTTCTTGAAAGCCAACAAGCGTTAATTGCTCTTCACATACATTTTTGATATACTCTGTAAATTTATTCCAGTCCTCGGTGAATCTCTGATCGCGTTGGTTCCGAATTTTCCCCGTTAACTTATCCAAAATATTTCACAATGTGAATTCCATAAGAATTCTGGCATGAACTTAGCTCTGTGATTTGCATGGAATGAGTGATTCTGTGAATTTTCGAAGCTCCCAACCTGATCAATTTCCCAAGGCTTAGGATTTCTCAAAAGACACACACACATTGGCATTACACATTGGGATGTTGTGATCACTCAAATAGGGGGGTTTGAATGCCCTCATACAGGGCTGAGGCAAGAAAGACACTGCTCATAGCCTACTACATGCAGGGTGAATGGAGCCTCACCACCACCTCAGCCATTTCCCCCTTCTCTAAAGGATTGAGCTTTTGACCATGGATGGAAGAAGATAATCAGCAACGGCAGCAACCAGTGGTTTCTCCATCATGCAGTGGGGATTCTTCCCAGCAGAAATTGTGCAAATAGCATCTTTTCTATACTTAGGTAGTTCTCCAGCCTTATATCATTGTGGAATCTGATGCTGTTGGGTCTCCACAGGGCCCACTGTCAACTCTTCTCCTTCTGCCTTCTTCGCCTGGTCCAAAGGTAAGTTACACACACTGAGGTAGGGGGAGGCAGTGGTGCACATTTCGAGTGCTTATAAGTCTTTTGTAAGCACTCAGGCCCAGCACTCACAAAAAGGCTCGAACTGTTATGAGGGTTGAGCCTAGAAATACTCATGCATCCTTAAACGGAATGCTACATTCCATGTGGTTTCTCAGCCTAACAGCATTCTGCTGTAGTGATGAAAAATATAGGCTTGTTAAAGAGAACATCAAAGATACAAAGACAAGTTAACTCAGAAAGAACGGGAGACTCACATCCATGTACGCCATTGGTTCATAAGCAACATTGTACTCATTGAAGATGTACTTTTTGGCTGGGTCAAGTTTGTGGTTCTTCAGGTAATCTTCCAGCACACCCTTCTCCTTCATCACCTCTCGGATAGACTTGCCCTTCTTCAGAAGGACACTATATGGAATTAAAAAGCAGAGCATAGATATATAATTGATAGAGTGATACTTGCCATTCAAGGACCCCGCACAACTTGGATGACAAAGAACCACCACCATATTTGTTCCTGTTGCTGCGCTGAGACTGCCCCTTGCTCACTTGTTGTTTTTCTATGGCAATTGATGGAAGGATGTACGTTCAACAAACTGAAGAAATTAGGTTTACTGAGTATGTGAGTATTATTGCATGAAACACCTTTTATACATGGCTCCTCCTTACCATGTGGAGAAAAATATTCTCACATCTTCACTCATCCCTGTACTCTTATCTAATTCTCTGTGCTATATAATTTTACCTTACTCCTGACTTACACCATGAAAGTTCAAAAATTCTAATGCTACCTGATTAGCAAGTGAACAATTTTTGCATCTTATTGGTCTCTGTGCTGTTCTGTTTAATATATAGTATTAAACTGAGTAAGAACACTCACTTGACTAGTCCATCTGACAGCTGGAAGCAAGCCAGAACCAGGAGCACCCACTTCATGATGCTTGGTTTCTCCCACGACAACACCTGATGAGCTTAGTAGACCCCAGAAGAAAGTGGTCTGAAGTCTCACTTTTCAGCCCTTGCTTTTATACCATGGATGAGCCCCCCCCCCACCCAAAAAAATGAAATCACCTTATTGGCTTGCATTGCCATTCCTTGTAGCCTAGTACCCAACCACTATCAACACAATCAGGTATGCTAAGAATTTTTTTTTATCCTTTCGTTGACTTTCCATTAAAAGTAATAATTGTGTATATAAAGCAATTAAGATTAGATAAGAAACAATACATGTGCTGATACAGCAAGGGAAAAATTGGGGTTATCAAGAATGAGAAAGGAACAATCACTGTTCTTCACCCCATTTCACTTCATCTCAATCCCATTGTTTCTTCTAAAAATCAAGGGATTCAGTGTTTGTGCATGTGGGGGTATATATGTATACTTGCATATACCGATAATAGATAGAAGATAGATAGATAGATGATAGATAGATAGATGATAGATAGATAGAGAGAGAGATAGATAGATAGATAGATAGATAGATAGATAGATAGATAGATAGATAGATAGATAGATAGATGATAGATAGATAGATGATAGATAGATGATAGAAAGATAGATAGATAGATATATAGATAGATAGATGATAGATAGATGATGATATAGATAGATAGATGATAGATGATAGATAGATAGATGATAGATGATAGATAGATAGATAGATAGATAGATAGATAGATAGATGATAGATAGATAGATAGATAGATAGATAGATAGATAGATAGATGATAGATAGATAGATAGATAGATAGATAGATAGATGATAGATAGATAGATAGATAGATGATAGATATAGATAGATATAGATAGATAGATAGATAGATAGATAGATAGATAGATAGATAGATGATAGATAGATATAGATAGATGATGGATAGATATAGATAGATGATAGACAGATAGACAGACAGATCCACTGCAATATTTAATAGTTCATCAAATGGGTTATTTCTGCCACAGATTTTTCGTGATATTCCTGTTTCCTAGTAACAATTAAAATAATAAACATTTGAATGATTAATCAATGTAGGGATTTATCCAGCCTGACTTTTGAGATCAAGGATTCTAGAAAAATATATATTCAAGATTCAGTTCCTCTTCTGGACTGGTAACCGGTTAAAGGCCAGGAAATGTTGCATTCAAATAAATACCATGGACCGTCTCCACAAATGAAGTAAGTAAGAAGTAGGGTCCACCAAGGACTTACATTGAGGCTGATACTATTTAATGTCTTCATAAATGATCTAGAGTCAAGGGTGAATTGTGGAGTAGCCAAGCTTGTGGATAAACCCAAGTATTCAGAATGCTGACATTCTAAGCAAGTTATGGGGAGCTTCAGAAGGATATTCTAAAAATGACTCAATGCCCAACAAATGAGAATCAGTGTAAAGTGGGACAACTGATCTATGTGGAAAAAAATACAGCAATATATATATATATATATATATATATATATATATATATATATATATGAGATGAGCAAGAGGGGACATGATAGAGGTATATAAGATTTTGTGTGGTGTAGAGGAAGTAGACAGAGTGATGTTTGCTTCTTCCATTTTCCTAATACTAGAACCCTAGGCCCCCCAATGAAGCGCAATGTTGGAAGATTCAGGAGGGACCAAAGAAAGTACTTCACAAAGTGCTCCCATAAGAACTAGTGATGGCCACCAACCAGGATGGCTTTAAAAGAGAATTAGGCAAATTCATAAAAGATAAGGCTATCAAATGACTGTGCACTATCTTTAATGTCAGAGGCGTTATAATAATAATAAAAAATAATAATAAACCTTTATTGTCACTACACCATCTGTGAGCAGTGAAATTAAATGAGACCCCCTCCCCCCCCCCCGACATACACTCAGTTATGCTTCTGTCTATTAGTTGCAGGTAGGGACAGCCCTGTTGCACACAGGCCCTGCTTACAGGCTGCTCACTGGCATCTGGTTGGCTGCTGTGAAAACAGGATGCTGTACTAGATGGGCCTTTGGTCTGACCCAGCATGGCTCTCTCCATGTTCTTTTAATTCTGTTGTCCTTTCTTCCCACTGATGGAACCATACAGTGCAGGAATCACTGCTAAAGACCTTCATGGACATTAGATTAACAGGCACCATTTATACCACTCTATCGTATCAGCATGGAAAACTATCCTTATCAATCCCAAAGCCAGCACAGGGTAAAGTGACATAAAATTTGTCCATCAGAGTGAGCAATGAAAGCTATCGGTCATCAGCTGAATAAACAGCTGAAAGGGCTCGTTGTGGTTTTTCGAAGAAGTAAAGCGGACTCTTAAGGGCAAATGAAGAGACAAACCCTCCAATTCAGTGGAGTTTTTACCAAGTAGTCAGTCCAAAGCATTGAGACTACACGTCTTTTGGCACAGGAATGAGGCAATGTTTCACTTGTGTATTTTCTGTTCAGTTTCCTTCAAGGTCATCCACTGGCTCCACAGTTGGGGAGGGAGTGGAAAAAAACAAAGATACTGAATGGGTATTCAGTATGCTTGTTTATTTCACTCCCTCCCCAACTGTGGAGCCAGTGGATTGTGCTAGTTTTAAATGTGGGAAGCCAAGGTTCGAACCCTTGTGTATAAGGGCAATCACTTTGTGCTTTGGACAAGTCACCCATGCAGTTAATATTAATTTGCCTCAATTTCCCAGACTTCTGCATCTTAGTATCTTAGTCTATGTCCTCCAATGATAAACATGTGCCACTTGTTCTAGGCATCTCCTCCAGGAAAGCCCATTTTTAGCCATATAGCTATACTTAATTGATAAACACATTTAAAAAGAAAGAAAGAAAGAAAGCATCATTTGTTGTTGTTTAGTCGTTTAATCGTGTCTGACTCTTCGTGACCCCCTGGACCAGAGCACGCCAGGCACTCCTGTCTTCCACTGCCTCCCGCAGTTTGGTCAAACTCATGCTGGTAGCTTCGAGAACACTGTCCAACCATCTCGTTCTCTATCGTCCCCTTCTCCTTGTGCCCTCCATCTTTCCCAACATCAGGGCCTTTTCCAGGGAGTCTTCTCTTCTCATGAGGTGGCCAAAGTATTGGAGCCTCAGCTTCAGGATCTGTCCTTCCAGTGAGCACTCAGGGCTGATTTCCTTCAGAATGGATAGGTTTGATCTTCTTGCAGTACATGGGATTCTCAAGAGTCTCCTCCAGCATGTAAAGGATCATTTACATTTACACAAAGTGATCTGTGCAGGAAAGGCCCATTCTGTTTCACCACCGGGGGTGGAACAGAAATTGTTTCCACCTCACCACTTCTACCGTTGCTGCACCTTGGCTCTCAACAAACTTGGCAGGAGCTGGAGCACTTCTCCAAGCATTCCCAGTCAGCTTCTCCCTTGCGGGCAGGGAGAACGAACAGCAATGCCACACACCAAAATGCTTCCCTCTTGACAATGGCAGAAGTGTTGGGGTGGGCAAAGTGCCACCTCTTGCACTTCCATCACCTGAGGCGGGCACTTTATCCCACCTCATGGATGTGCCAGCTCTGCTGTATCATCTTCAATCTCCTTCTGCAATTCCTTTTCATATATAATTTCCCCCCATTTGTTTATAGAAGTTGTTTACGAGATCATTCCTCTGTAGACTGAGTTCACCACATTCATATCAACTTACTGGCCTAGTAACTTGTTACCTTTGTAAGTCCTTTTTCTGCACAAGACTTTGAATTGCAAGTATGGCAATCAAGTTAATGGAATTTCTGTTGAAGATTGTTGTAGCCTTTCTGCTTTATGCTGATGTTTGTTATTTGAATATTCAGAAAACCAGGGAATAAAAATATTTGTTGGTTCTTCTGTATTTTTTTTTAAGATTGTCATAATCTGTGCAAACAAAGTAAATTAGGATAATGGTTTAGGTCTATAAAGTTTTTTAAATCCTCCTTAGCCTAGGATGAGGATTGGTTGAAAAAAAATATTCTGATGAACATCTGAACGCAATAAGAAATAATTTAGCAGTGATGTCCCTGAAGAAAGATGCATACATCATGTGTCCCATAGCTTACTGGCTGTAACCAGGTTTTTATTAAGAATTACTCTTCTACTTTGCTTTGTAGATCCTGCAGTAGCTTCCAGAGAATAAGAAATGGCCACATGTTGCTCAGCTTGACATCAAAAAAGCCCTTCCCCATTTTACCATTTGTGCCAATTGTAAAGCAATATAATAGTAGAAGAAATACAGACGGTCTTTTACCCTCACCAGATTTAACGTTCTTCCTTCTGCCTTACTTCAGGGCAGATTTGAGGGTAAACCATACACAGGACGGGTCTGTCCTTGTGGCTCATTGGAAGTTGAAACTGCTTCACATGTACTATTACGTTGTCGTCTTTATGAGGGTATACGTTTGACTTTTATTACACCTGTTTTGCAAAAGTCCAGGAAAGAATCGGAATACCATAGTTTAAAACTACTGCTAGAGGACAAGAATCCCAAGACTACATTAAATGTAGCTAAATTCTGTGCGTCTGCAATCAATCGCAGGAAGCAAGTGGTATCCCATAATGTTCAAACCCCTAAATGTTAATTACAGGGGACACGCAAATAATTAATTTTAATTTTTATATTTAAAGCCTTGTTTTATTCATATTGTCCCTTGTATTTCTGATATTTTTTATGATCTGTGATATTGTGTGTGTTGACGCTGGTCTGTGACCGTATTAATAAATTCATTCATTCATTCAATAGTAGAAGAGATTTGGCACTGCTGCTCCCCCACTTTTTGGTTTTCCTTATAATGTTTGAATTTCTTAAATAGTGCCTTTTCCCATGCCAGATAAAGCCTAAAAAATAATTCTGCCATATTCTCAATTGTTCTTCCAGGATGTAAGCTTGGAGTGTTTGAAACAAACACAGAAAATGTGGTGTGGTGTATCATTTGGGCTGGGTGCTCTACCTCTCCTTCAAATCTGAACCAGTGAAGGCAGTGAATGTCCTTTGTGAGTGTCTGGAGGTGGTTGGAGGATGGATGGCGGCTAACAGATTGAGGTTGAATCCTGACAAGACAGAAGTACTCTTTTGGGGGGACAGGGGCGAGCAGGTGTGGGGGACTCCCTGGTCCTGAATGTGGTAACCAGATGTGCAGCCTGGGAGTCATTTTGGACTCACAGCTGGGCAGCTGTCTACCAGCTCCATCTGGTATGCAGGTTGAGACCCTACCTGCCCGCAGACTGTCTCACCAGAGTGGTGCAGGCTCTGGTTATCTCCCACTTGGACTGCTACGTAGGGCTACCTTTGAAGGTTACTAATCCAGAATGCGGCAGCTAGACTGGTGACTGGGAGTGACCGCCAAGACCACATGACAGTCTAGGGTTACCACATGTCCGGATTTTTCTGGACATATTCAAGAATGTTGCAAAGATGGTTTGATACAACTGTGAAAACTGAATAGAAATATTTAATCCTAAGTATTTAGTGAGGAGGTGACCCATTTAAAGGGAAATAATTTCTGCAGGTATTCCACATTTTTGAAAATTTAATTAGACAAAATGACAATGTGGAAGGAATCACCATTGGACAAGAGCCGACCAAGATAGGATTAATTGCTGATGACCTCCTATTTTTGGCAGATCCACCTCTTTTAATACCATGATGCTGCAGGAGTTTGAACCCTCTGGTTTGGTTGCAGGATTTAAAATAAACTTTGCCAGACCAAACTATATTTAAAGGCTTCACAGAAAACTGCAGACTTGTAATTCCTCAGCACATTAATTGAATCTAGTACCTCTGAGCAGGTAATTTCCTTTTCAATGAATTGTGCATGTTCCCCCATTAAGACCTCACATATATATACATACAAGTTCACAAGTGCACATACTTTATCAGGGGCTGGGCTTTCTGAGGTCTATAACTCCAAATATAAACTGGCAGTCACAGGCATCCCAGTTTCTGTGATATATGTGTTTCCTGTATTCTCATGTTCCGATACTAGTTTTCTGAGCAAATTTGCTGGCCAAGAGCTTACTTGCCTTCCACCCACCTTGTTTAGTTTCAAAGCACTATTTCTGGGTTAGCGGAGTGTGTAACCTGAAGCGTATGTAACCCGAGGTACCACTGTACAGCTTCAGGCAGTATCACCATCACCATGCTTGCATATTTCCACACCCACACATGAGCTGAGTAGTGCTTTCAAGTATTAGCTGATTACTTCCAATGCTCAGCATTGGAACTTGTGCAATTGGAAGCACAGATAGCAGTGGTTTAGTATATGCATGCCCTCTCAACTACTTCTGCACAAAAGGGGACCGGATGGTAGCTGGGAGGTAAGTAAAACCCAAGAAAGCCTCATGACAATCCATTGGGAGAAGTATCAGTGCATCAAAAATATCCTAACAAAAACACACCATGGACTTAGGTCTCGGAGTATGTCATCTTTATTAATGATTCTTTTCTGCATTGTGTCAGAAAATAATAGCCTAATATGAAATAGAATTTCCTTAACAGGTTTCTTCTTTTTTAATAGGCAGACAAATACATGTCTTCTTGGGTCAGACCAAAGGTACGTCTAGTATAGCATACTATCATCTGTAATGGGGCCATGAGTGGGGGCATGATGAAGATATTCATCTCCTGTTTGTCCCCCAAATCTGGCAATCAGTGAAATATGTTTCTGAAAAGAGAAGCTCCATTTAAGCTATCATTGCTAATAACCATTGGCAGATTATCCTTCATTAATATGTCTGTTCCTCTTTAAAATCCATCTAGGGCTAACGGCTATCAGCACTTTTGTGATACTGAATTCCAAAAGTCAATTGCACATTGTGTGCAGAAGTGCTTCTGTTTGGCTGTCCTCAACGTACTGTCAATCAATTTCATTGAATTATATCAATTTCTGGTATTTTGAGATAATAATTAGTAACTCTCTTGACACTGCCCATTATATCATGCCTTCTTTTAGGCTTTTATTTTTCTAGGCTAAATTTATTAGATGATTACCATTATCGACGCTGGCAGTCCTAAAAAGATGAAGCATCATGACTCCCCAAGTAATGAAATTTTGGACTATCAATGTGTTTATGTAGATTTATGACACATGTTGGACTTGTTTTTTATGTTTCTCTTGGTAATCTGCAAAATTTTAAAGCTGATATTTTATTACTGAAGTTGGTTTTACACCTTGGGAGAAATTGATCCCATCCAGTTTTCCAAAACTGAAATCAATGCCATAGAGGGTACAAATTTGAGTTCCTCAAATTTCATTATAGACTCTTAGTTCATGATTCAGAACTCATGATTTTAAGACCTGAGGAGTCACTGAAGAGACAAGACGTAGAAAAAAGGAACAACCTAGATTGTTTCCTAAAATGAACCTCAGATACCCACACATACAGTATTGAAACAGACAGCTAGAAATTTGGCATATTGGTATTTATTTCTCCATAGCAATGGATCTCAAGAGAATTGATAGTATAAAAGCAGTAGCAGATGAATTGTGGAAAGGTAAGAATACTGCAATTTCCTTTACAAACAATGTAGAATGATTCTGTTGAATTCCCAAAGATTAGCACTATTGATCCAGAAAAGAATTGGGCTTTTTTTTCTTTATCTAGGCTGAAGGTGCAAAGCCCACCCTGTTGTTGGCCATATCAAAGACAGAATAATACTCCTTAAGGAAGACATCACCCAAGATCCACAGTGGCTCCCCAGTTGGAGAAGGCAAGTACGTAGCCTCAATCTCAATTGTACAATATCCATTATTCTGTGGAACAAAAGAAAACAAGTTAACCCTGTGCTGGGGAAATAAATAAGACGGCATTTCAAGGAAGTCTGGAATAAGGACTTGTTCGCAAAGACACACTAGAGATCCACATTTGATATGCTACAGTATATCTCTGACCATCTACATGTCCAGTTTCAGGGCTGGCCACAATGCAGAAAGGGCCAATAGTGAGGCCAGCCCAGTGAGCATCATCTCCACTCTGGGGGAAGTGACAAAATGGAGGGATTCTTTTTCACTATTTTATAGGTGCTAGTACTACTCATACTCTTGCTTTTGGCAATTACAGTCCGAGCAAACATCTCTTTAGGAACAATCTGCAACTATAAATCTAGCAAAGAATTCTAACATCAATGATAGATCCATGTCAGGTCCATTATCTCAAAAATTAAAATTAAAATGACCCCACAAAAAGGGTTAGGAGAAAAAAATATAAGGCACCATTACAACAGTTTTCCTGAGTAAATAAAATGCCACCCCTTAGTATAAAAAACCAGGCTCGTAATCTGTTTTTAAAACAGAAATCAGGTGATTATAAGGTTTAATGACAGAATACGATAATGGTGGAATAATAATAATAATAATAATTTTATTATTTATAATTGCGTCTTTCAGCAGGTCTGGGAAGGCTCCCTGACAGAGGGAAGCATTCACTACCCCACAGAGCCCATCGCCCAGCCCTTCCCAGCTCCCTTTAATAAGTCAGGGTGGGCAAGGATCAAGGAGACAGGTATTATAAACATAGCATGGTTCAAAATGCATACTGTTCTGGGGAATTATGTTTAGCAATATGGTATATACGTACATTGGTGACATAGGCAGATGGAGGCAGTGGAAACTGGGATCCATTGATGATAAAGGTGATGGTGGGCATGTTCTGGACATAGTTGCAGTTCACCACAAACTGAAAATGAACAAATAAAGAGGGAAGGTTAACTATTTGAGTAGGCTAGGTTGGTTGAGTCATGTCCCCTGTAGAAAACAGGCTAAAACAAGCAAAATGTTTTCCTTTCTTTTTGGTGCATATAGCAAAGTTATATGAGCACATTGTGTTTCCTACAAGCAGCTCACTGTCTCCTAAGGTGTGTCTTTCTGAAATTACCTCATCTACTCACCTCACCATTGTATTCTTGACCACCTACAGCTTGCAAGAAATTCCCCATGTACTGTTGAGGGACAGCAAGTAGAAATGTTCCAGTGTCCACGATTGCCTGGCAGCCTTGGCTGCACCAGCCAGTAGCCTGGCTGCCAATAGCAAACCTGCAGAGGAAAGAAATGATATTAAGGCCCCAAATGGGTTCTCAGAGACTCACCTCTGTAGCTATGCATTGTACATTGAGACAAAATGCGCCACCTCCTTCCACATATATTATACAGAAAATTCACTGGTTGAGATTCAGTTCTCCCCACCTACACTTCCTCCCGTTCACAGAGTTTCCCCATAGGATTCATCTTGTCATATATTAATTGGAGTAGATTATGCACTGATCCATCCAATCCATTTTCATGCTAAGATATTAACCCTATTGCTTCTCTTGAGGCTGCCACAAAATAGTGATCTTTGGCTACGACAGAGTTGTTAATGGCCTTTCTGGATTTTACATGCATTCAAGTATGTGCACGCAATAAAGATGCAGACATTATATGTCTTCCTCAAAACAACATTTTAGTTCCAGAAAATCTATATTTTCTCAGTAGTCATACTGCAAAATATTGTTACTTGTTTGGATTTTTATTTTTAGGTAAATGCTATACCCAGCTGGAATATCCATTGATGCAATCGTTTCATTCCAGTCCCAAGCCCACAAGACACATATTCTAAAGCAGTAAGCAGGAGGAATAAAAGTACCCCACTCTGCAGAAAGGCGGCCACTCCATAGAGCAGGCAAAGCCTTTTTTGTCATCTGGAAAAGGAACATGTTTAAAGCAGGAAAGCACAGCTAGGTATAGATAAAATGGAAATTATGTGTGTCACTTACTCCTGAATACCAATCTGCCAGTAATATTCACGGGTGACAGGCGTCCAGGTAATTTGTCCAGAGTACAACCGATTGTCTACACCTCCCAAAACCATTTCCCCTCCATACTGAGCAGTTGGTTGGCTGAGAAAACAAAAATGGTTTAAAACAGACAAGGATTAGTTCTAACTACCTATAAATTTGATGGTGCTCTATAAGTCTACAGGTAAATAGAGAAGATTAGAGAAAGCATAAATGGAGAGTAATAAACAGTTGGCAGGTCAAAGGGGGAAAGAACAAATCGGGCACAGATTGCCCCACATTAAGGATCAGAATCTTTCTCCACTGGTGAAAATCCATCCTTTCATCACTCCAGTGATGGTAATAAAAGGTAAGGTTGATTCAGAAGGGTCACACAGTTAACAGAAAGCTTCATTTGCATCAATTGCTCGTACACTCATTCTCAACTGTTTTTTGTTACTGTAAGGATGGAACCATTTAGGAGTACTTTATTTATCCTAGATTGCCGGTAATTTCTCAGTATGGCACATGCCCCTGACAAAAATATCAGGTTTTGGATCTTACCGGGAGAAATAGAAGCTGAAGATGGGTTCAGAAAGCTGCCCTTGTCTTAGCATCTGCTGCATAATGGTGGGACCTGCTACAGCTAAGCCGGGATAACCCATGCCTAAAATCCCATCAAAACTGGCATAGTAGAAAGGACTGGAAGGCTCATTTTGACTCAAGCCAAACTCCTGGTTTTGAACGACAATATTCTGGACCTGGGGAGAAGGAATCAATGGGGTTCACTTGCAACGTAAATCGTGGTAACTGACAGGCAATACTCATCAATTTAGGAATAATGCTACACAGGGAGACAATGAGACCCAGTGGAGTGGATTCTTCAGAATGTGGTCTGGTGTCAATCTCAGCAAAACTGGATCTCAGTGAGTACCACCAGTCACTGCTGTGGCTTAGGAACTTAGTTTTTTGCACTTGTTAAATTCAGATTTCGTTGCTGAGTTCAGAACAGGATGCTTTCTTAAACTGCAAAGGATCCCTGGCATTGTTAACTGGATTCCCAGAATTATTAGCTTTACCTTAGTTTGAATATTCCCAGAATGTGGCACACTTAAGGATAAGTGACTCACAGTGCAAAGTTCACTTACCTGCACTGTATCATAGCCTAGCATGACAGTTAAGCTACCACTCCCATAGGATAGGGTATAGGTCTGTCCATTGTTGGAGTAAGTGGAAGATGCACTGGGGTTGAACCTATGGTGGTTCCCTAGAATAAAAAAGAAACACAGAGTACAAATCTATCTCTATGAGGCAGTGAAGGCTGCCCATTATCATGCAGTGGTCATTCTCCTCAAGATTCAGTTTACAACAGATCTGACTTTGCTACAGACCCAGCCTGCCACCTACGAACTCTTATATGCACACACAGTGAAGAGGCTAAAAAGGAGGCAACAAGAAAGGGGCACTTCTCACAAAAATATACAAGCATTGTGACTGCATTTACCTCAGAAGGTCCCCATTGTTGGTCAAAAGAAGGGCCTGCACCATTTTAACATGGTTTGAGGACAGCTTCATAATGTATCTTCATCGTAAGAACATTTGTACATAAAAATGTATGATATGAGTGAAAATAATATACTAAAATGCATTATGTAAGAACATAAGAAGAGCCGCTGGATCATGGTAATGGCCCATCTAAGTCAGGATTCTGTTGTCATGATGATCAATCAGATGCCTATTGGAAGCCAGTAAGCAGGATGTGAGTGCAAACAGTTTTCTCTTCTCACCTGTGATTCCCAGCAGCCACTATTCTGAGTCATGCTGACTCTGACAGAGAAGGTAGAAAATAACTGTTGTGGCTAGTATACATTAGGGGAAATTGCTTGCAGAAAATGTGTATATTAGACAAAATGGCATACAAAAATGTGTATATTGGGAGAAATGTGCACTAAAATATATGTGCATTTCTGTGAGGCCTTTTTAAAAGAAGATTTGCAAACCAATGCAGTAATATGACAAACTGAACATAAGACTGGAAAAAATGAAAAGCTGAAACTGACAGATTTGTCCATCTTGATTAATGCAATATGCTATTGCTTTCATAAGATCTGCTTGCATTGACTATTCCTCCTGCACTTCTTAGCTGAGTAGCACCATAGTATCTGGCCATCACAACACCATTTGCTGTTTCTAACCCATACTGTGCACACACAATGCTCTAGTATTATATCTCATGATATGTTGAGAAAAAATAAAGAATTTGTACTCAGAGAAAGACGGGTTTGTGCCCAGAATCAGGGGAGGGAGGAGAATCTTAGGGTTGTCAGTCAATATATTATTATGATATTCCAAGTTTGAAAGCTGCAAATAAGGTTTGCAGTAAGATTATTTCTAAACAAAATGAAGTGCTTTCTTGAAGACAAACAGCCACTTTCAGCAACTGTGTAGAGTACTCACCACAGGCTGCAGTATTACAATACACAGAAGGTACCCAGAGATTGGAAGAACCTGTGTCCATGAGAACCAGGAAGTTCTGGGGTGGAGTTCCAATACTGATCTCTCCAAAGTAGAAAGACTGCCAAGGGAGAAAACTTGAGTAAGGTGGAATAAAGACTATTCCCCACACCTTTTAATGCTTTTATCATTTCAACGCCTTGCTAGTACTTTGCTACCAATGATCTCAAAGGGGCTATTTAGATCATGAAGACTTCAGTTTAGCAATGCATCCCACAAAGAAGGTAAACTACACTACTCTCCAGGAGCATACAGCAAAGCAAACAGGAGGGTTATGCAAGATGCTAGAATCATAATCCCTAATCCTCTTCTCTAACTACCAACATCCAGACAAGAGATATATGCATCTTTGCTTGCCATGTTCATCCCAACAAAGGCAGTTTCTTTTTCGTGTTTTGTATCTTCAGTAGAGGAAAGTGCTGTAGTGA
The DNA here is from genome assembly GCF_964234715.1 of Podarcis melisellensis. Classification (NCBI taxonomy): domain Eukaryota; kingdom Metazoa; phylum Chordata; class Lepidosauria; order Squamata; family Lacertidae; genus Podarcis; species Podarcis melisellensis. The sequence goes on along the minus strand of NC_138538.1, from coordinate 42,957,937 downwards.
AAACATTCACCTTCAAGTCCTTTCGGGATCAGTTACCCAGGCTTATAATCTTTAGTGTGTCTCATGGAATGCTCAGCAGACAAGTCAGCAAGCAAAGAAGATACCATGAAGCCATAACCCCCCAAATTAAAAGTAGAAGCTGAAATCATTTACAGTGTGTTTTGTTAATGCACACTGGACAAACATCTGTGTCTTGCTGTCATAAAACAGAGAGCCCCAATTCACACCTCTGAGCCCATACGGTTGAGTGTTCAGTTCATTCTTCTTGTAGGGGAAATGGGTTGTTTGATGGCATTATCAACTGCTGAGCTCAATGTGCAAGTTCATGTATTTTCTCTACCACTCTGAGAGGAAGGAGGGGAAAGGTACAGATTCATATTGATGCGATACTCACATTCAAGTTGTTGGTTATTGGTTCGTAAGCAATGTTGTATTCATTCCAGTGGTATTTCAATGCAGGATCAGCATGGTGTTTCTTCAGAAATTCCTCCAGCACTCCTTTCTCCTTCATGTTCTCCCGAATGGATTTCCCTTTCTTCAGAATGACTCTGCATAAGACGCAAAGATCTCAAGAGACCAGAAGCAACATGGGTGGCCTTTCTGTCCTTCTGCTATGCACTCTTTCTTCATCTGCTTTCCTATATTTTGTTATTGGGAGCTACTAATAGCCCATTGTGCTACTTTATTATTCATCCATTCGTTCAATAAAAGCACGGGAGTGTGCGAAAGAGAAACTGTCAAAGCCTGAGAAGCGAAGATTTAATTTTGCTATGGAACATTATAAGAACATTGGCTGAAGTTGTATGACTTGATTTAATTTCCAGTCATATATTCAGCTCATGTGTTGCTATTGTTGAGACACTCACCTCTCCAGGCCCTGTGACAGGTGGAGAAAAGCCAATACCAGGATCAGCCACTTCATGGTGCTCACTGTCTTGACCAAAGCAATCTTCTAGAGAATCCACAAATCCTTTCCACAATTACAGCTGCTTTGTCCCTACTTTTATACTCAGAGCAACTGTCCTCTACTGGCTTATCTGTTTACTCTAGATTTCCAATATCATTATGTACACTCAATATCTACACTTTCTGTTTTCTTATGAATGATAGGGAATCAAATTCTTTTGTTTAAAGGGTTTTAAAAAGCAATTTGTGCTTTTGATTGTAAAAAGATTTAGTTATAAGAACTGGATCTGGAGCAAAGCTGTGCTATTGGGACAAATAAAAAAAATGGTGATAAGATATCTACAAGATATCTAAAGAAATATAATCAGTTTCCTTGAAAAGTTGGTCATATTCTTTTCAGAAATTATAAAGGCCAAGTTAATAATCACAGTTATTCTGACAAGTGCTTACATAATGCTGGATAGGCTCAATATTGATTTAAATGATGCCAACCAATATCAAAAGTAACTCCAGGTTTCTCTTCACTAAGGTATTGGTCCATGCTCGACCATATAAAGTTATACTGCCACTACTATCAATGAGGTTTTTGAATCAAAACTCTGATCACATAGTATTTAGCTCCCACCAGCTAGAAGTTGCATGCATATCATTTTTTTGTAAAGTTTTTTATTAATTCATTTTATAATGCATATAAAATGGAGGTAACAATTACAACATGATTTCCTCCATTATAGCTCTTATTCTAGGGTGAGTGGTACCAAGTGTCCAGTGTAAAATTTTGGACTGTTTCTCACTGAGTTGCAATTACAGTTTGTGCTGCTAAGTTCATATATAAGATCCATTCTTTTGACAATATATTGACGATACAATATACATTGGTATCGTCACAAATATTGATGCACATTTTGTCAAATGATCATAATGATCTTGCGTCATCCCATGTGCAGTTCGGTGTATAATGTATGTAGCTTTCCTTTTCTTTTTTTAAAGGATATGCTTGGCAGGAGTCACACAAAACTGATCAGGAGGACTTTAAACTGAATCCTGCACAGCAGAGCAATTAAATGCTAGAAAATGGTATAAAATCATGTACAGGTAACAGGAGTGTGAGTTAAGCCAGAGTGGGTAACCACTAATACATAAGGGGGGACAGTAAGGGAGTGTTTGGGGAGTGTAATCCATGGTTTTTGATGGCTCTGTCCCGGGACTGGGGAGCATATTCCCCCTCAGCAGGCAAGATCTGTTTCTACCTTACCCCTTGTATGTCATATTTTGCAGGTGGGGGCATCACTCATCTGTTGTCACAAGGATTTCAGGTAATGAGCCTCTTTGAAGACGTGTTCACAACGCACCTTCAGAGAGATTTGCTCCAGGATCAAGAAGGTGTTTGTCCTCAAACGTCTTTTAAGACAGGATTTGCACTGAAACCATTTTAGCAGCAGTTGCAATGCAAGCCCCTTCATGAGATATTTAAGGCACAATTGCAATCCACTCAATGGTGAGCAAGGAAACTGGAGACTGCTAAACAAACTAGGGTGGCTACATGGGGAGCTTTCTGGCGAACACATTTAAAAGAAACATGAATGGGAATTGGAAGGATCTAAGGATCTGTCCTACCTTCTTCTGGCTTAACTTTCTAGAGGAGGCCAGGTTGATAGGACTAAGGGCACATCTCAAAGAGCAGGGTCCTGGCAAGGCAGGTCTGGTAGTCCAGTCAGTTATGGTAGGCACTGCCAGATCCCAATCAGGGTAGCAGGGGGCAAGGCAGGGTCAAAAGGCAGCTTGTCAGCACCCTGGAGACCTCACAACAATCTTTGCTTGCTTGGACTCACTCAGGAAGAGCTGTCTTTAAAGGACCATTGCCCTGATCTGTAATCACTGACTCCTACAGCATGGCTGTGCAGTGGTATGAATTGGACAGGTGTTCCCCAGGCTGGAGGACTCTGTTGAAGCCCCATCATCTGGCCTGAGTGGTCTGTAAGAAAGAGGTGATGGTGCTCCAGGTGATACTGCCACTCTCTCTAAGTCTGCCTCTCTGCTGAATGTGACAGCCAAAGAGCATGATAGAGTTTTAGGAGATCACAAGCTAAATATGAGCCAGCAATACAAAGCAGCAGCTAAAAAGTCGAATGTTGTTAGTCTAGGCTAAACCATCTAAAATGCAACCTAGAATTACATTTGCCTTTTTAGCTGCCACATCACACTGCGGACTGAAACATGTCCATAGGAGCACAACAAAAATGGTTGGGGTCCTGGAAATCTTGTCCTGTGATGAGATATGATTAAGAGGTATTGTGGAAGCATCTTCAAATACTTTCTGTGTTCTTCCATAGACGATGGAGCAAATACATTTTGCTCCAGATTCTATCCTTGGTGGCAACAGAAAGCACATGTAGGCCACCATTTTGCCATCTATCAGGTGCCCCTGATTAGCTCATAACTAGGGTACAATGAAGAGAACCATCTATTGTTTGCCCTAGTATCTGGTATTATGTCTCATAACCATTTTAGATATTGATAGACTATCTATAATTGGTTCAGTCATTCTAATTATATTTTTATTGTTAAGATTTTTCATGTATACATGTACATACACATATACATATGTACACACAGACAAAAGAAAGACACAAGGTGATGGATTTCAGTCAACACAGCTTGTGAACATATCACATGACAAAATCTTTCAGTTCTGGACTTCAGTGAAACTTCCAGATGGACAGCAGAACTGACCACAGAAAGCATTTCTGTTGTTATTGACAGCTTTCCTTGGATGGAAATCTTGGATAGAAAAATGTTTCAGTTTGTACTCTTCACAGGACATCTTTTCACTGATGCACAATAATACAAGTGTTTTGAAGAGTGGAAGGAATCAGGACTGGCCCTACCAATAAGCAGAATGAAGCACTTGCCCCAGGCAGTTAATTATGGGGTGCCATGAAAGGGCTGCAAGTGATTAGTTATTTAATTTATTATTGCTGCATTTTTCCTCCCAAGAAGGGAGAAAGGTGCTTGTGGGGTTTTCTGCCTCAAGTACCGAAATTACTTGACCAGCTTTGGGGACGAGTCTGCACCTTAAGTCAGAGGGCACAATTTCCTGCTTCAGCTCAGGCAGCAAAATGTCCTGGACAGAATATGGTATGCACAGACTTAGAACATTTAGCCACATCTCTTGCGGTTCAACTGAAGGTAATAGCATGGGGAAATCAGGCAGATGTCTTATATCATTCAGAGAATGGAATGTCTGGAAAGAGGAAACTCTGAAGATAATTTCATGGAAGGTGAGGAAACATTCAATCTAAATCATTTATGGGTGGTATTCATCATCTTTAAAATGTCACCCACGTATATAAACTAACTTTATTGGAGACATATTCAGTGTTCTGGGTCAGATTATCATATGTGGTGAAGCTGTTCGACAGTGGAATTTGCTGCCAAGGAGTGTGGTGGAGTCTCCTTCTTTGGAGGTCTTCAAGCAGAGGCTTGACAACCATATGTCAGGAGTGCTCTGATGGTGTTTCCTGCTTGGCAGGGGGTTGGACTTGATGGCCCTTGTGGTCTCTTCCAACTCTATGATTCTATGATTCTATGATAATTGAGATTGACTAATCGTTTTTAAAGCCATCTGAGGGCCAAGCTAAATGTTGATCCCATCATTTGTCCTTAAGCCTAGTATTTTTCTTTCACAAATAGCTGACAATTCAGATCAGAGGCTTTTTTTCTCTTCCCACTAATCTGGATTCCACTCCCTCTGAAGTTTTGAGTTTGCAGCTTGAGAGTGCTCCTGGACTTGCCACTGTCAGTAGAGGCATCGGTAGTGGCAGTTCTCTGCAGTGCATTCTGTCTTTTCGGTCTTGAACACCAGCTGCAGCCCACTCTGGAGATACATGACCTGGCCTTGGTCACCATGTGTTAGTTCAGGTTGGGTTACTACTATGCCATTTACATGGGGCTGCTTCTGGAGACGGTTCGGAAATTTCAGCTGGTAAAAAAACCTCTCGGCCTCCAGCATGCTAGCAGGAGCCTGAAGGTGTGAATATGTGACATTGATTATGTGCCAATTACATTGGCTGCCAGTATGTTTCTTGGCCCAATTCAAAGTGCCAAAATAGTCTGGTTAGTTATGTCCCAACCCATAATATAAGATCTGCTGTTTGTGTGCTTGCCTGTGAAAACCAGATAGGTTGATGAACACACAAGACAGGGCCTTTGGGGTGGAATAGTGGAACTCTCTTGCAGTTAACATTCCAGCTTGGCCCCTTCGTTCTGACATTCAATCAAGTATTTAAAATGTATCTTTTTGCTTAAGATTGCTTAGGTGATCTAATTCAGTTTCTCACAAGCACTCAGTGCTTGCAATAGAAAGGAAAGTGCACAGGGAGGGTCGTCCCCATTCAAATCTGGCTCCTTCCAGCCTGCCAGAGGGCTACTACTGTATGCTTCTTCCAGGGCAGAGTGCAGTTGTGTTGGGGAGGAAGAGGCTACAATCTGGCAAATTGGAGCTTATCTTCCCATTTCAATGGCTCCCAAGAGAACTGATGACATACAAACCGGGACAGGCAGCCTACAGAAAATCCAGAAACTGCAATGTTCCTTCAAACATAATTTAATATGCTTCTTTTGAGTCCAAGAGAACAGTAACAGTAGGCTAAAGAGGGAATGGCCTTTGTGCTATCTAAGCCGATGGTGCAAAGCCCACCCTGTTATTAGCCATGTCAAAGACGGAATAATATTCCTTAAGGAAGACATCACCGAGGATCCATAGGGGCTGCCCATTTGAGGAAGCCAAGTATGTGGTCTCAATTCCAGCTATGCAGTATCCATTGCTCTGTGAAATAAAAGAAAACGTGTTATAAGTTCCATCTCTGCTGGAAGAAAATGTGATAAAGCCTTTGAAAAAGGTGTACGAAATCATGTCCAGATTAGATTGCAAGTTAGAAATGTGGCTGCTCATCCACTTGCTATAACTATATAGCTGTGAATATACTTCCTCGAGATTGTTTGCAAGTGCATAGCTCATATGGTAGCTATGAGAGTTAGATCCATAATACACGTGCTCTAATTCTGAGTCTCTGACCACTCACATGTGCAAGCTTAGAACTAACTGTAATACACACATGATCAATAGGGATGCCAAAGCAGCAAGCACCATCCGTACTCTGGCAGAAGTGACAAAATTAAAGGATTCCCCAACACTCATTTGTAGGTACTACAAGTCTTGCTTCTAGAGATAAAATCCAGAGCAGACTAGTCTATGAAAAGATCTTTGCATTTACAAATGTAGGGAAACAAATAAGATGGCAAAGAGAGACCCATGCAAGGTTCCCAAAATAAGGATCAGAAAAAATGATGTGAAATGCCACCAATCCTATCTTTTCATAAAGCAAAGGCTGTGTTATCAAGAGCATTGGTACAATATCTAGATACTCTCTAACGCTTAAGTGCCTTAGTGTAAAATACCGTATTTTTCGCTCTATAGGACGCACTTTTCCCCCTCCAAAAATGAAGGGGAAATGTGTATGCGTCCTATGGGGCAAATGCAGGCTCCTTGACTTCAGCGATAGCAACGCGAGGCCTCTGAAGTGCAGAGGGAGAGCTCCCCCAGTGCTCCGGAGGCTTTGTGTTGCTTTCACTGAAGCCGCCTGAAGCCCCCAGAGTGCAGGGAACTCCCACTGCGCTCCGGGGGCTTCAGGCAGCTATCTGCAAGGTTTTGGAGCGCAGCAGGAGTTCCTGCCGCGCTCCGAAGGCTTGCAGATAGCCGTCTGAAGCCTGGAGAGCAAGAGGGGTCGGTGCACACCGATCACTCTTGCTCTCCAGGCTTTGCTTCGGTGGAGAGGCGCTGCGCAGTTTTCCCTCTCTGCGCAGTGCCCCTTCAGCGAAGCGGGAGGAGAAATGGAAGGGGCTCCGTTTCTCCTACTGCTTCACTGAAGGGGCACTGCTCAGAGAGGGGGAGATTCCCCCCCCCCCCGTTCTCCCCCTCCTATAGTCCGGTGCGTCCTATAGAGTGAAAAATACGGTATGTGTCATTAAGCAATGTTGTACACTTACTTCAGAGATATAGGCAGAGGGAGGCAGTGGGAACTGTACTCCATTAATGACAAAGGTGATGGTGGGCATGTTCTGGACATTGTTGCAGTTCACCACATACTGTGAAAGAAGACAAACAGAAGGTTTACTCAGTGAGCACACCAGGCCATAGATTGGTCAGACTCAATCCACACTAGAAAATAGACTGACAGACGACATAAACTTGATTTACTCCAGTCACATACAGAGAACAGACACCTTTTAGAGTCCCCTTGTTTTTAAGCCTTTTTTGAAAAATTTTATCTGAACTTGACTATTTTTATGTAAGCTGCCGTGAGGGTTTTTGGGTTTTTGTTTTAAGCAAGAACAGTATGGCAACAAATTCTAACATAAATAAAATACAAATGGAAATACGAAATACATAATAAACAAGCAACATCAGAATTATCCTGCTGGATCAGGCTGAGACCTGTCTTCTAATCCAGCATTCTCTTTACCATAGCAGTGAGGACAATGTCTCTGTGTTCATCTAGGAGCACACATCTCTTGTACTTAACCTGGCTGTAGCATCCTAGGTGCAAGATTTCAGATGGAGCCTGTTCCCCTGTGATGAAGAGTGAGCTGCAGGAATTTTCCTGCTCCACCTACCTCTCCATTGTATTGTTCAGCTCCTATAGCCTGCAGGAATGTCCCAATGTACTGCTGAGGGATAGTTAGCTGGCAAGTGCCAGTGTCTACAATTCCTTGGCAGCCTTCACTGCACCAGCCGGTAGCCTCATCACCGATGGCAAACCTATAGAGATAAAAGCAAAGAATGTTGCAACAATAATGTTAGCAACAAAGAACAAAGCAGGCAATAGGAGAAACACAAAGACCTTCTCATATTTAAGATGGAGGAGTCTTCATCTATAGCTACAAAGGGTTGTGGCCAATGCTAGTCCTACTCAGAGCAGACCCATTGAAAATAGCATGACCAATGTAGGTCCATTAATTTAAATGGATTTTCTCTGAGTAGAGTTTAGTTGGATACAACCCAAAGACAGCTATTATGGCCATGGAAACACATACATAGCCACATAAACTATAACCCAAAGAGGTTTACTTACTTCAGATCAATCTTTCCTGGAAAGTAAAATGCAGTTTTCAACGCCATGCTGTTTCCCACTTTCAAATGTGAAAACCAAATCTGAGACATCCCAAAATTTGGGAATCTACTATGCTTTGAGTAAAAGAAGAAGCTTCTGTTGGAAAAACTTGTAATATGGGGGGTGCAGACAAAATGGTAATACCCAGGGATTTGCCACACACGTCCTGTTAAAAAGGTGACGGGAAAGACCTCTGAGATGCTGGAGAGCTGCTACTAATCCATGCAGAACAGCCTTTGCCAACCTAGTGCTCTTCAGATGTATTGGGCTATGAGTCTTATTTGCCCCAGCCACTGTGGCTGATGGAAGTTGTAGACCAAAAGCGTCTGGAGAGCATCAGATTTAGGCAACGCTAGACAAACTGGACCAAAGAAGCTGCCTTAGTGTAAAGCAGCATCATAGGCTTGCCAACCTAAGTTGCTGGAATCCTGTATTTTTGCAGCGTTCAAGGTGCTGGGAAGAGCATGGTTGGTTTCCTTTTATTAGCTGGTCCATCCATTATGACTGAAAGTTCTGCACAAAATATTGTGGTGCGAATCTCACTATTCCCTGGTGACAAGTGATGAGTGACTCATCTCATTTTCCCATGCTGCCTTCATTTGGCAGTCTTTTAGAAACAGAGAGCTTCTCAAGCACACCTGTCAGCAGCTTTAAGGCAGCATTTGTTTGCTAAGAAAACAAACTACTACACTTCAGCAAGGATATCCTCATGCTTGCAGCAATGAACACTGTTTTGTTATCTATTGCTCCTTCTTAGAATTATTTTCTTTGTTTTGCATAACTCTCCCATTGAAATTAATAGAACTTTAAAGTACCTAACTTTGAATGGATTGCTATCCTCCTGGTTTTTGAAGGTTCATTTCCAGTGCTGGAGCACATAAACACACCCACCTCTTGACGTACTAGCATGCAGACACACACACATACATTTTAAAGTAGCAAACAAGAATAAGACTATTCCCCTCTGTAGAAATGCTGCACATTCAAAGAGGCTGGAGACCTTTTGTTATCATCTGGATAGAGACATGGCAATGGGAAATCAAAGCAAAAAACCATGATTAGCTATAGATGAAATGAGAATTATGAATATCACTTACTCCTCAATACCAATCTGCCAGTAAAGCTCACGAGTGACGGGTGCCCAGGCAATTTCTCCTGAGTACAGTTGAGTGTCAACACCTCCTAAGATCAATTCACCTCCATACTGAACAGTTGGTTGGCTGTTGAGTGGGGAAATGGACAAAACCAGTCAAGGCTAGCTTTATGAATGTCTTCAAGGTCTATATTTGCATACATAAAAGCAGGGAACATGGGAACAAACAATTGGGCACACACTACTTCAGTTTGACAAATCCTGAATGACCACAGGGTTCCTCTCACCCCTCCCAATATCAGATTCTCTCTTGATTGATAAGCATACATTCAAAGGAGAGAGAAAACCCATCCTTTCACCACTCCATTTTCTAAGCCAAAAGGATGGCTAAAGTGTGTTAGGGCAAATAGGGGACTTGATAGTCATTTGGGGATCGTATGCATAAACTCTTACTGTAGGCAGAAAGGCTACATCTTATTGGTAGAGCATCTGTCTTTCTAGGGGTCTTTGAGGAAGGATCTGCTAATGGCAAAGGACCATAACTCACTACCAGAGCATCTGCTTTGTGGACAGAAGGTCACTAGTTCAATAGCCAGCATCTTCAGGTAGGGCTGTGAAAGACTCCCTGTCTGAAATCCCGGCTAGCTACCGTCAGGTGGAGTAAAGGCCAGACTCTTATACTAAGACAGCTTCCTATGTGAGGAAATTAAACCTTAGCATGTGTTGCAACCCTCCCCAAATGAAATATTTTTAAATGGCTGGGATATCCATCTCAACTTTGAATGATATTCATGGTTTTAAGGAGCAGTAAGAATACTACAGGGAGTTGTAATTTAGTTATTCCAGATTAACATCTATGAGCTCGATCTTCTGAATGCCTCCTGACAAACTTACAGATTTTTGTATCTCACCGTGAGAAATAGAAGCTGAAGATGGGTTCAGAGAGCTGCCCCTGCCTCATCATTGACTGCATGGCTGTGTATGACCCCCCTACAGCTAAGGCAGGATAAGCCATGCCCAAAATCCCATCAAAATTGGCATAGTAGAAGGGAGTGGCAGGTTCAATCTCACTCAGGCCAAACTCCTGGTTTTGAATGACAATATTCTGGACCTGTGAGGAACAGAAGGAAAAATGGGTTTCATCCGCAATCGGAGGCATAGCAATGATTTTGAGCTTGAATAAATCAAATTATCAATAGTAAGAATAGGTAACACATGCCATTTTTAGGAATAATGCAAAACAAAGAGGCAATGAGACTGTGAGCTAAACAAACATAATTTGCAATGCCTCACTGGGAAAGCTTATGAAGTTCTCCTTACACTAGACCTGGTTAATTTGTAAAGGAATGAATAAAAAGGGTGGGATCATAAAATGACCTTTTGAGTTTTCTGCCTCAGATGTTAAAACAGCTTCGGCAGTCATCAGGTTCAAACTACTTGTCCACCACAGCAAAGTACCCATTATGTAGAAAGTGGTGTGCAAAACAACCAAGCAAACCCTCATTTCTGCCTATTGCAGTAGTGGCACACAGCCAGCAATATCTGGGCCACAAGCTTCCATCTTAAGCTTTGCTTGGTCCCCTTCTTTCTTAGCTTGTGAAGTAAATTCTGGTTGCAATGCTGGGTTCCGAACAGACTGCTTTTTCTTTGATTGACCAATGTTTGATGATTCCTAGAATGCCACAAAGTTTAAGGTGGGTGAATGTGTGATGCAATGGTCACTTACCTGCACAGTATCATAGCCTAGCATGACGGTCAAGTCACCACTCCCATAGTAGAGAGTATAGGTCTGTCCATTGTTGTAGTATGTAGAAGATGCACTGGGGTTAAATCTATTGTGGTTTTCTAGAGTAAAGCAAAACCAAACCAAAAGCACAATATCATGAACACTTCCTAACTGAGTCATGTTCTTTAATACATTGGCACATTCTATTATTATTTTATGTCAGAATGTCAGTGCTGAAAGTTATAAAGATTTTGAACTAAAGGAGGAAACAGAAGGATCAGCCATCTCTAAAATATCACTATAATATACAGTTTTTCCATTCCCATTAAAAATAGTACAAGAGATAAGTTTGGCTTTTAAAAAAATAAAACAAGCCAAATTGGCTAATAAGTTCATAGAAACAAATTTCTCTGCAGCTGGATGTTAGTACTCACCACAGGCTGCTGTACTACAGTACACAGATGGTACCCAGAGATTGGAGGAGCCAGTATCCATCACAACAAGGAAGTCCTGTGGTGGGGTCCCAATGCTGATCTGTCCAAAGTAGAAGGACTGTCCAAGGAGAAAATTTTGGTAAGAAGAAAGATTTTGTCACATTTTTAAATACTGAGCTTCAACATTTCCCCTTCATTTCTACTATTGTTCCCACACAGAAATGGCAGCTCAGGTCATTTTCAAAATGCATCCTAGCCCACAATGGGAGGTAAGCAATAGTACTGTCCGAGATCATACAGTGCATTGGTGGCAAGCTGAGTGCAAGAACACAAAATCAAAATGTCATCATTTAATCATCTTCTGTAATTACAAGGCCCATTGCTGGTTAGACTTCACACCTATTGGCACACCCCATTGCGTCTTGAGACAGACAGATGCCAACCAACAAAACATTGTCAGATTCAAGTAAGGGTTACACACACCCAGCCGTTGCTGTTTTCACCCCAGTAATTCCCCCTTAGTGTATCTTGTAGACAGTAGAGGCTGGTGAAACCTAGACCTGGTGGAGTGCCTTGGAGCTTTTAGTTCTATGCTTGCTCACTGCATAGGGCTGATTTTGGAACCGCACCTAAGTTAAATCTCATCAGTGGTGTATGAAGGCTTAGATTTTTGTTCAGTGGCTCTCTCTCAAGCTTGTAAAATAGTAAAAAGGAAAACCACCAGCTACTGAATGGTTGTCATAGAAAGATAAGCACTCTGCAGCTTATTTTCCTCTTCAGTTAAGAAGAAGAAGAAGAGTTTGGATTTGATATCCTGCTTTATCACTACCCTAAGGAGTCTCAAAGCAGCTAACAATCTCTTTTTCCCATCCTCCCCCACACCAAACACACTGTGAGGTGAGTGAGGCTGAGAGACTTGCCCAAGGTCACCCAGCCCAAGGTCACCCAAGGTCTAGCCCAAGGTCACCCAGCAACTGCATGTGGAGGAGCAGGGAATCGAACCCAGTTCACCAGATTACGAGTCCACTGCTCTGAACCGCTACACCACACTGGTGGTTTTAAGGAAAGAGATTGATGCAACTTATTCTCAGGTAAGTGGACAGTGGGTTTCAGGCAGCATACTTCATTCACCATAATAAAAATAAAGCCATTGTCCCAATGTCATACAGTAAGCTTCATGACTGAGTGGGGATTTGAACCCTGGTCTCCCGAGTCTTAGTCGAACTCTCTAACCATTACGCTACCCTAGCAAGTGACATGATTAGAATTACGCTTTTGTTGTATACTCCATTACCTCTAACCCTCCAGCCAGGTGACAAAGTGGGCAAGCTCACTTATTCCATCATTCCAAAAGTGGAGAAGCATTTTCACTATTCAACCCCAAATTCATCATGGACAGAGACAGTGGTGTGAAAATGGTCTTGACAGGAGCAATTATGCTGCTATTATGAGGCCATATAACCTTTGACAGACTGAAAAGTGAAAGGGCAAGATGGGCAGAAGAAGAGAGAAAGATGCATATTTTATTATTTTAATACTCACATTCAAGTAGTTGGTTATTGGTTCGTAAGCAATGTTGTATTCATTCAAGTGGTATTTTGCTGCAGGATCAACGTAATTTTTCTTCAGAAATTCCTCCAGCACTCCTTTCTCCTTCATGTTCTCCCGAATAGATTTCCCTTTCTTCAGAATGACTCTGCAGAGGACACAAAGATCTCAGGAAGCCAAAAGCAACAGTGCTGGTCCTTCTGTACCTCTCCTATGCCCTCTTTCTTCATCAGCTTCCTCCTCTATTTTGGTACTGGGAACTGCTAACAGTCCATCGTGCTACTTTATCATTTATTTTATTCATCATATTAAATTTTATTAAATAAATAAAAGCAAGGGAGTGCACAAGGCAGAAAGAATAAGTCTTGAAGCCCGAAAAACTAGGATTTAACTTTTCTATGGAAAGATAAGAACATGGGTAGTCACTGGCTGAAAATGTGTGATCTGTTTTAGCTTCCAGTAATATTTCCATGTAGATCATTACTACAGGGCTCATCCAGACTGCCTTTTGTGTCACAGGTCTGGGATTTAAAGCTCTGTCTCCAAGCTTTTGGGTCCCTGCACTTTCCCTAGGAAAACCCAAGTTTTGCAGCTGAATTGGAGCAAATGGCAATTGGGTCTCTATGTATATCCATTTGCCTCAATTCAATGATAAAATATAAGGAAAACACAGGGGCAAAAAGCCGCTGAGGCCTGGAGCTTTAAAGTGCATACCTGTGCAACAGAAAGTCTGAATGAGACCCTAATTGAGACACTCACCTCTCCAGCCCCTCCGACAGGTGGAGACAGACCAGTACCAGGATCAACCACTTCATGATGTTTTGTGTCTTGGCCAGTGTGATATTCTAGAGAATCTAGAAATCCCTTCCGCAGTTACAGCTGTTGTGTCCCTACTTTTATACCCAGGGCTACTCTCCTCTGCTGGCTTATCTGTTTACTCTTGATGTCCTCCAGTACCATGCATTCCCAATATCTACACTTTCCATTGCTTACGAGTGATAGAAAGTCCTTTGTTAGAGTGGTTTTAAATGCAGCTTGTGCCCTTCATTTTTTGTAAAAAAAATAATTGAGTGATTATCTACAAACTTTTGCTAATACGGAAAACAAATCTGTGATAAGATATTAATAAGCCAAATTCCTTATAATCTGTTCCTACCCTTTTCAGAAACAATAAAGGACAATTTGATAATCACAGCTGCTGTGATGGGTATTTAATTGTGGCTAGATACGTTTCATTTTTATACACTGAGTCGAACAAATATTGTAACTCCAGGTTATCTTCACTAAGGTATTGGGCCATGTTGAACCATGCCCTTGGGAAGCTGTGCTTGCTAACATTATATTTAATGTCATGTTTGGGTCTAAGCTGTGATCAGTTCACATTTAATATCTAGGTTTTTCAGTTGATTAGTATGTCAAAGATAATACCGTAATTGTCAACAGCTCGAGTTCCCTAATAGAACTTAATGAGGTTTTGAAATAGCTGTTTTCTGTTGCATGAACACATTTTCACACCTTGCGTATTTATGTGGTTCAATTCAGGCATTTTAAAATTGTTCTATGGAAGATCTGTGCATGCCAGTCCCACCTTCTCCACCACAATGAGTGGGAAGGTCTGAAGGGGAATGTCAGCACATTCAGGGAATTCAGGGAACTCTTCACCCACAGATAAAATTTAAGAATAGCTTGAATAGTATGAGAAACTATTCCAGATTAGCATCAATTACAGATGACCTGCTTATTGAGCATTCATGCTAATTTGTTTGCAAAAGTGGGCAATGTTGGCTGTTGAACACACTTTCTGATTTTTTTTTGGTGGGGTGGCTATGGGACAGTGTGCCAAGCTATCCATATCCCACACTTTCCACTTCAGTTTCCCATCACTTTCTTAACTCCAAAAGATTCAACTTGTGGGGGAAGCAGGTAAGAATAGATGGGCCCATCAAAATCTGGTCCATCCGAGTTTCTTAGGGGGTGGGGCTAATTCTATCTCATTCCATTTCCAGGTGGATTTTAAATGGAAAATCCTTACAAATGTGGAAACACTCTTTCTAAAACAACAACAACAACAACTTATGAAGTTCTCTGGGGGTTGCACACTGCCTTGATTCAGCTATTTATTTGTTTTATTTTTTTAAAAAAGAAATATTATAAACTTTTAAAAATAGGGCATCTGGCCACCCACAGCGTAGAACAGCTAATACAGGGAAGCTCCTTGATGCCTCATGTTTTGAATGCATCTGCAGCTTGTCCTTCAGACAGCAACAGGTCATTATGGCAGCTCCCATTTAAAGAAGCTAGGCAGTAAGCACTACACACCCGAAGCCCCATGTCATCATCTCCACCAGTTAAAACATTTTCCTAAGGGTAATGTCATATGGGAAAGGCAGGAAGTAAACTCTACTTCCACATCATTTTCAATCAGCCAATAGAAGACACCCAAGACTATCTAGTTCATGATATTCTGTAGGAGATACCCTCCAATTGTTCTGACCATAGAGTATAGACTGGTTCATATGGGTTTCACTGGCTGCACACACACACACATACAACACATACACACCATGCAAACCACACACACTTTTTCCCTGAGCCCAGTATCCACTGTACTAAGTACAAAAATGCTTGCATTCATGCTACTAGGATTTATGGGATTGAGGGCACATCCCTGCATGCAGTGTCATTTTGTAAGAAAGATCCAAACCATTGGAGGTTTTTAAGCAGAGGTTGAATGGTCAGCTGTTATTGGTGCTTTAGCTGAGATTCCTGCATTGCAGGGGGTTGGACTAGATGACTAGAGTTGGGGTTCCTTCCAATTCTACAATTCTATGATTCTATTAGGATGGGAGAGAGGTTCCATTCAGTTTGTGAATCTTTAGCTTGTGAATTTAACTTTTCTGCACTTATGGTGGCAATGTGATATCGTGCACACCTTGGGGTATTGGAGTCTTTGCAGAAATAGAATTAATATACAATTAATATACAGTGCCCCCGTTGCTAGCATTGTTAGGGAGAATAAATGATTCTAACCAACAACTCTGTGTTGTGAAGAGCTGTTGATCTCTTTGGAGACTGGCAGGTGCTGGCATTCAGATGATGGACTTATCCTTTACTCTTGATATACCTGAGTTGGACACTTGTCCTAGTGGGAAAACTGACCTGTCAAATATGTGCTGCTTTATCCTTTTATGCAGGTTGGCAACTATTTATTTCATATATGCACAGAGAAGAATATAGGAGACAACTTCCATACACATGGAAGACTATGGAGGGAACTATTGGAGTAAGAGCTTTGGAACCTGGTTTGGTTTGCACTTTTGGTGTTATTTTAGCTGCTTTGTTGTCTTCAACTATGAGACTGCTGTCAGGGAAAAGTTAAGGAGTTCAGAAATTTCGCCTTGAGTTCTTTGGGAACTCTTGAGTGGATACCATCCAGACTTGGCAGTTATTAATTTATCTATTAGGCCTAGGATTTCATCTGTTGTCACCACTATTTACCTCAGTTCCTCCCTTCCTAAGTTCAGGCATAGCTACCTGCCCTACATCTTCCCTGTGGAGACACATGCAAATAATTCATTTGGCCTTTCTGCAGTGTCATTTTCCTCCTTTAGCACACTTTTGTTTCCCTTCTCATCCAAAGGTCTGACATTTCCTTAATTGTATTTCTTGTTCCTAATGTGTTTAAAGAATGCTTGTTGTTGGTCTTTATGTTTTTAGCAATGTGCTCTCTTTTTCCCCATCTCTTATAGGCTCCTATTTCTTTTGCCAAGGTTTGTCTTCCATTTTGTTCCCCTTACAAGACTATCATTTTTCTCAAGAAGCCTTTCTGTCTCTAACAGCTTCATGGACTCTGTCCATTAACCATGTTGGTATCCTCTTGGCCCTGGTGGTACTTTCCCAAATCTGCATAAGCTTTCTAGCTGAGCTTCTGTTACTGTGATTTTGAACCCAGAAGCATTCCAGAAAGGATGTAGGAATAGCTAGGAAGTATTGGAAATGGGGCTGAGAGAGGCAGAAAGACTTAGTGGATCCCTATAAATGTGATGTGAAGCAGGATCTGTTGGAGTGTTACTGCTGTAAACCTTCCCTATTAGGCTCAGCCAGTACTTAGGTGAAAATCTTATATCATAGAAATCTCCGAAATCTCCAATGACTTTTATTTCAAGGAAACCAAATCCAAGGTTGGCATCCCTGACATGTTTCGCTGATCAGAGATTGGGTCATCAGCAAAACAGTATAATATGGAGAACCATACATTTGCCAGAAGAGCTCACTAACTCTCCCTGTGATGCATACCCACCAACATTTCTTTGATGAAAGTAGGAACGTCCTATTCTACAATAATAATAATTTTATTATTTATACCTCACCCATCTGACTGGGTTGCCCCAGCCACTCAAGACAGCTTCCAACATATATAAAAAACATAACAAAACAATAAACATTAAAAAGCTTCCCTCTTCAGAGCTGCCTTGAAATGTCTTCTAAAGGATGTATAGTTACTTATCTCTTTGGCTTGGGGGGGTCACAGAACTCCATACCCCCCCAACATTTATCCGATGAAAATAGGGATATCCTGCCATACCCTCCAATATTTCTCCCATGAAAATAGGGACGTCCTAAGGAAAAGCAGGACATTCCAAGTTCAAATTAGAAACTGGGATGGCTTCTGTAAATCCGGGACTGTCCCTGGAAAATAGGGGCACTTGGAGGGTTTGTGTGATGTGCTTCTGCTTAGCTCAGGAGGTTACCTGCAGGTTACAGATCTGCTCATTGGGGGGAAAATCATACATGGGTAAGCTTTTATTACCACCGACTTTAAAGGAAGTATCTGAAGTTCCATTCTGACTTTAACAATGGAGTTTTCAAAAGTGCTCCTCAGTTTGTTGTTACACTTCCAGTTTTGCTACTCTCTGTGTCCTGGGAGACCCTAGTGGAGGGATAATTCTGGGGTAGTGTGGTGGTGAAATTATTCATTTATTTCATAAAATTTGATTTAAACCCCCTCCCCCCCCCAAAAAAAACCAACCTCTCAAAGCAGTTTACATATGCAAATATAAAGGATTTTTGGTAACCCTCCTCAGGGCCTAGGGGAATGCAAAATTCTGCAGCTTTAGGGAAAACATTGAGATGTCACATTTTTCCCCATCATGCTTCGTCAGCAGTTTCAGAAACCCACTCTCAGGGGCAGACTTTGGTAATCATTTGTAATATGGTGCCCTGTGTGAGGCAATAATTTGGGGGCCCCCAAACAGACCTTCTCAATTTTGGATCTTCATTTTGCACCCCCTCGGCTTAGCACCCTATGTGGGGGAACTTCCCACACTGCCCTAAATCTGATGCTGCCACTCTCCAGCAACGCAGAACAGGGCTTTCAGTGTGGCTGTCCCTGTTCTCTGGAACAACATTCCCACTGAGAAATGATAGGTACCTAGTAGCTATACTTTCCAGAAATAATTAAAGACATTTTTGCTTTACTAGACTTTTCCAGATGGATGAAAAGGTTTCTGCCTTTGGTGTTCATTTTGTATTATGTTTAATACAGTACAATTTTTAAAACCTATTTTCAACTGTTTTACTCCTTTTAAAAGTATCTTACTTATGTTTATGATGTGTCTGTGAATCTCTCTCTCTCACACACACACACATTCAAATATTTAATAATAATAATAACATTTCCCCCCAAGCAAGTCAGGCAAGAACTCATACAACTCAAATTGTTATTTGTATGATTAGATTATATTTTTATTTGCTTGCAGTTACTTTGGAGAGAAGCCCAACAGTCATGTTGCGGATTTTCACAGCAGAGGTTTCAAATTTTTGCAGAGGAAACACCTCCAAGTCCTTAGAAAGGAAGGCTGGTGGATTACAGCATGTATCAGAAGGAATAAGCAGGTGGAATGAAGCAGGAGAAGGCCTGGAGCAGCACAAAAGACTTCTGGGAGTGTTTATGCTACTGGCGCAAATCCAACCTGGTTGTTGCCCAGATCGTACACGGAATAGTAGGACCTAAGGAAGACATCACCAAGGATCCACAGAGGCTGTCCATTCTGGGATGGCAGGTAAGTGGGCATGATGCCAATGCTGCAATAGCCGCTGTTGTTCTGTGAAAGAAAAATCACAGTTAAATCTATTTGGCTTAGGAGTTGTCATCAACTTCATGGCATAAATAAGAAACTGCAGAGTAATGAGAGAACACTACATTTCAGCACACAAACTTTGCACCTTAATGTTGAATTTCAAGATTTTTGCCATTTTCTTGGACAATGTTTGGCTTTTATTAAAAAGGTATCTGTAAGATTGGAGATATACTTCAGAGGTCCAGACTATGGGAAGCCCAGAACAAATTAATGATTAATAATTTGGGTTGTAATTTGGTTGTTTTTTATTTTAGTTTATTGTTTTTAATTGGATTATAATCAGATGATGAATATGTTTTGATGGATATGTTAATTGGCTGTTTTTATTGGAAAATTAATAAAAAATATTTTTTTGGAAAAAAAGGTATCTGTAAGAGTGCAAACTTGCATTAGCAGCTGTGTAAAGTACTGTTGCACACTGACCCTACACAGAGGTGTAAGAGCACTGCTCTGCAGTCAGAAGGGTACAAACAGCATCCCAGTAATTAATGGTCCAGGTACGTTCTCCATCACTAGGGTACAAGCACATTACACCTGCATCCTACTACATTGGCATAGACACTAACTACGTTTCCTAGTGGTTATTTTTAAAGGCTGCTTTACATCACATATTCCCCTAGGTGGATGAAAAACCACATAGGCAGTTTAGCCAGAAGCAAGTCCTTGGATGAGACAACCAGCCCTGAGTCCTAAAACACCCACCAGCAAAGAGATAAAACTTTTTCCAGTGCCTGGTGCCACCAATCAGTATTAACTGATGTCTTTAATTATGTTTCCATTAATGCTTTTCGCTGATTTTATTCTTACATGTTGAATACTACCTTGATATTTGTTTGTGAAGGTGTGGATTAGGACTATTAAATAAATAAACAAATAACACATTTTTTGTGAAGGTGTGGATTATTAAATAAGCAAACAAACAAATAACTAACTAACTAACTAACGGGGAATAGCTTTTCAGTGGTTTCACATACCTGAAGGACGTAGGCTGAGGGACTCAGAGGGAAACTGCTTCCACCGATGACAAAAGTAATGGTGGGCATGCTCTGGATGTTGCTGCAGCTGACCACATACTGTGGGAGAAGAAGTATGGTAAGAGCTATGCAGCAGCATATTTCAATCACTATTGCACTTCAAACATTACCACCACTGACTAAAAAAATGAGGATCCTTAGGTGCCCTTTCCCTGGTGGTTAAAACTGAAATGCAGATCTTCAATGGTTTCTTCAAAGTCAAGGATGGAGTTTGTGGCAGGAAGATGATGGAGGAGTTTTCTGACAGCTGGTAACACTCCCCACTCATGGGCGGAGGAAGTGGGGTGTGGTGGGTGCGGGCCGCCCCGGGTGTCACCACTGAGGGGGGTAACAAAATGCTGGGCAGCACTCACTGTGGGGCCTGTAGCGCACCAGAGCCATGTGTCTCTCCTGGGAAAGATGCGGTGGCTTGGGCATGCACAGACTCTGCGCTGCCCAAACAGTCCACCAGGGCGGCTGAGTAGGAGGAGGCAGGCAGACTCCAGAGGCCCTGTGGTGCTCCCCACCCCTATGGGCAGCTCGCTTCGCCCTCGGCCTGAGTGGCTTTCTCTGCCTCTGTCCCCACTCCCACCCCACCAGCCAAATAAGAGAAATATATTTCCCTGAGTCTACACTCCTTGCATGATCCTTTGAACTGTAACCACTGTGTGGGGTCAAACAAGAACATGCTAAGTTTCATGGGTGCTGATACTGAGCATCTTCAGATTACTGGTGCTAAGTGGTCGTGCCCCCAGTCCACAGCTGCGTCCCCCCCTACCTCGCCATTGCTGTCCTGCTCGGCTCCAATGTATTGCATCAGCTCTCCAAAGACCTGCTGTGGAGCAGTGAGGAGGGACGTTCCAGTATCCACAATCGCCTGGCATCCCTGGCTGCACCAGTTGCTGATCTGGTTGCCAATATAGAAGCTAGAGGGAAAGAGTTTAAAAAGTTGTCAGCAGTTATATTCCTATAAAGATGATGCATCGAGGAGCCGCAAGACCATAGGATGTCATGCTTCCTTGCTTGCTTTTGATGTTTTCATGGCATCATCAAAGCTGCCATGGTTTTGAGCTTTTCATAATAACCAAAAGCAGGATTGCAGTCTTAGGTTTTTGTAATTGGGCTATAATAATCACAGCTCTTCTTTCCACGTCCTGGAAGATGCAGAGAGCCAGAGCCAGAAATAAATGGAATAAGATATGCTTGCAGATTTTGAACTCTAATTTTCAGCATAAGCAAAGGATATTTGTATTTTAGTGTTCTGTTGGAAGCCGCCGAGAGTGGCTGGGGAAATCCAGCCAGATGGGCGGGGTATAAATAAATAAATTATTATTATTATTATTATTATTATTATTATTATTATTATTCTTTGGGTCATGTTTCATGGTATGCAAAATAGGATGGGGGGAAATTACTCAGCTGGTCCAAGGGAAATAGATTTAAAGAGCCCAAAAACTCAAATCAAAGGACTGTTCAGGTTTTCAACCACAAGCCTCCTGATCAGGCTCCCAGTAGACATTATCTATGAGAATAGTCTTACCTTTCGATTGCAATTTGCCAGTAAGCTTCTTGGGTGACTGGAGTCCAGACAATCTGACCAGAGTAGAGGCTGGAATCAACTCCTCCCAAAGCAAGTTCACCACCCTGGTTGCCCTCTTGCCTAGAAGGACAAATGCACAAGAAGGTTAAACACTTCATCATTTACATACATTCACTGAAAAAGACAGAAAGCTTGATCTGGAATAAGCCATAATTAAGAGTAGACCTGTCGCCATTTATGGGACAAGACTAAAGTGGGTCTACTCTAAGCATGGTTAAAGCTGTAATCATAACCCCACTTATAAGGGAGTAAACCCCACAGAATTAAATAGGACTTTTGAATAGGCATGGCCAGGACTGCACTGTAAGCCTGGATTCAACCTAAAATGGAAGGTGTTTTACACAGAGCAGCAAACAACTCCTTTGTTTTATGTTTAAGTTACTTTGAGCTGAATGCTATTATAGATATGTGGCTTTATAACCTTGCAACCAAGGTCCATCATCAGAGGCAATGGCATATATTGGTGAGAATGTTGGACCTTGGGCTAGTAATTCTCCCTCAAGCTAGTTGCTCAGCCCTAGCATTTGTACAAAATAGCAAAGGACTATTATGTATTTGACATGCCTCAAAAATCCCATTACTGTTGTAAATTGTTATTTATTTTTATTTATACTCTACCTTTTTCTCCAAGGAGCTCAAAGTGGCATTTATGGTTCTCCCCTTCATCATTTAACTCCCACAAGAACCCCACAAGGTAGGTCAGGCTGAGAGGAAGTGACTGGCCCAAGGTGATCTAGTAAGTGTCATGGCTGAGTGGGGATTTGAACCCTGGTTTCCCAGCTACAAGTCTGACACTCAAGCCACTACACCATACTAGTTCTCAGTAAACTGTCTGTTGAATCTGAAAGCTGTAGTCAAAGAGAACCAACCATGGCCACTGAGGGGAGATTGTCATTGGATAGTGTTGAACAGGAATGAATGAACTTATGATAGAAGTGAGTCAATAATACCCCAGGAGTTTCTCTTCCTTTGTCTAGTTTGCCCATCACTGATGGGGGAAGGTACACTTCAAGGTTAAAGCAATGGCAACAAAATAGGAGAGTAGCTTGTGGTTTCTATTGACTTTTCCTGAAAGATAAGGATGTCTGAGGAATTTGCGTTGTGAATTCCAATATGACCTGACATGATCTGCCCTTCCCAGACTGGCCTATGGATCAGAATGAAGATATCCTTCAGATTTCACTTTTCTCTGAAGTTTGCAAATAAATGTTTTTGACACAAAAATGCAAATCAGAATGCTTTTTAAAGTGCACATTGTAAAAAACAAATGTGCATATTTTGTGAGAAAATATATGCAGAAAAGCATGTTGGGGAAAATATATTCAAAAATAAGTATTTAAATATGAAGTATTTAAATATGAATCTTCATGCAGATTTTTAAAATTTGTACTTATGAATGAACAAAGCGGGAAAGTGATATGGACTGGAAAAAGACCAAGCCATCCTTCCCTACTGAAAGGTACCCTGAGAA
Source organism: Podarcis melisellensis (assembly GCF_964234715.1). Taxonomy (NCBI): domain Eukaryota; kingdom Metazoa; phylum Chordata; class Lepidosauria; order Squamata; family Lacertidae; genus Podarcis; species Podarcis melisellensis. The sequence continues at coordinate 42,934,834 of NC_138538.1, read as the reverse complement.
ACTTAGAAGAGGGATAGATGGAGGCAAGGCAAATGCAAAAGAAAAGAATGTTTTGCATCCATACCCGCTCAGGTAGAAGCCGAACACAGGAGCATCAAGAAGGTTCTGCTGGAGCATCCCCTGCATGACTGTGGTGGCACCACCAGAAGAAATGGCAGGGTAAGCCAAGCCCAGGATGCCGTCAAACTGGGCATAGACGAAGTTTGTGCCAGGCTCAGTCTCGCTCAGGCCAAATTCCTGGTTGGTGATGGAAATGCCTTGGATCTAGAAGGGAATTGTAGGAAAGAGTCATCATCACAACAAAGCAGAAAAAGCACATTGCAAATGGGAGAAAAAGAAACATGCCAGAAAAGCACAGCATCACATAGCCCAATATGCAATGGGGATATTACAGGACAATTCACTAACCACTTTTTATCCAGAGAAACAAATGATCTAAATGGACTTGGGTCACTCAAAATATCTGGGAAAATGAAACCTCATTATCAAGATGAGGAGATGGTTGAACTTTCAAGTTTTCCACTCTTTATTTTTTGTTCATTGGGACTTCATAACAATACCTAGAAATGCAGTTAGCTCTCGTCTTTTACCACCTTCAAATATATAGTAGACTAATCTAATAAATCCCTTGAGTTAATGAGTATTATGCATGGAGTATAATAGCAGTCACTGCGCTAGTGCAATGTCATTACCAGATGCCTTGTTCCAAAGTAGAAATATCAGTTCTCATACCAGTGTGACAGAGAAAGTGGCACCACTGTAAAGTGGACAAGTGCCATCAAGAAATATAGCAGAATGGCATCACACAAAGCTGTTGTGTGCCATGCAACTGGGGGGAAAGGGGACATGGTGAGGACAAGTGACAACAGGTTTGAGAATGACTGCTCTCTGGTCACACTGACTATGCACAAATCCTCTTGCCTGGTGCATAGTAGCAACTTCATAATAGTATTGAAATGGCTGCACATATTCTTGAACTGGGTTGCCTTGCATAGGTCAGATGCCACAGTGGATGGGCTTTCTTGACACTCTTTCATTAAGTTCACAGAGTGCTATTGAAGAACCCATTGTTGAGGTTGGCTGTAATAGATTTCCAAGTATATTTGTACAAGAGAGTTTCTCCCCACCCTCCACTGCATCTGAAGCTTTGGCTGTGCTCAAGGTCACTATACTTTGTTACCTGTGTGATCGAAGTGCATTGCATTAGAAATGTTAGAATGGACTCCTTCCTGTCTACTGAATCTTTCTGCTTCTGCTGCAAGAAGCAGTTTTTAATATTCTGTTGAGAGCTACCCAGAGTGGCTGGGGCAACACAGTCAGACGGGTGGCATATAGTTGTTGTTGTTGTTGTTGTTGTTGTTGTTGTTGTTACAATTGAAACCAATTTAGGGTGCACTACTGCTTACCGTTACGGTATCATAGCCAAAGAGCCCAGTGAGGCTCCCAGTTCCATACTGCAAAGAGAAGGTCTGGTCGTTGGTGGAATAAGTAGAAGACTGGCTGGGGTTGAACAATGGGTGGTTTGCTAGTGGTAGAAATTGAAGAAAAACAGACTTGTATCACTTTTAGGATCACAACAAAACCAGGTTTTAATACCATGTGTATCACTCTCTCTTCTCATCCACCATTGAACCTGAATCCGCAGCTGCGAGAGAGAAAAGTTCTAGCACCAAAATATAAACCCAAAAATAATTCTTCACCTTTGTTTTGCTTAGAGCAGTGGTGGCCAACTTTGGCCCTCCCGCTGTTTTGGGACTACAATTCCCATCATCCCTGACCACTGGTCCTGTTAGCTAGGGATTATGGGAGTTGTAGTCACTGGCTGAGGAAGAGGAGTGTGGGTGCCCTGGCAGCGCGATCCCAGTGGGGTGCCATCGCGGGTGCCCCCCCTGCGCTGGGTGCCACACCCCTGCAGGCGGTGTGCCACGCCTCCAGGACACATGCCGCCCCCCAGTGCCAGAGCATGAAGCTCCACCACTGGTTGTAGTCCCCAAATGGCTGGAGGGCCATGTTTGGCCACCACTGGTTTAGAGGATACTCACTGCAGGCCTGACTCTGGCAGTAGACTGATGGCACCCAGAGGTTGGATGACCCAGTGTCAAAGAGAACCAAGAAGTTCTGGGGTGGAGTTCCAATGCTGATCTCTCCATAATAGGACATCTAGAGAAAAGAGTACATTGCCATCAACAATAGCTTCCCCCCATTGATATCTGCATAAATTCCCAGCACATTCAATAGAACATTTTGCACAACCGCCCCAAAAGGAAGCAAAAACTACCCATTACTGTAACTACCCGAAAACATTCCTCTTATATGTTTTTCTTCTTTTGATTTTTTTATACTCTCCCATATATTTTAATTTAGAGTGATGCACAAAGAGAACCACAATTCCATTCTCAAAACTTAAAATTCCCATGATTTTTAATAGTCACATATTAGGACTCAAACACTGATATTCAGCTAAATCTGGACTTCTTATTCCATCCAGCACATGTTGAAATCCTAGCCTTTACTCTTTCCTAGTTTTGCTCTTTCTATGATTTTGGTAGCTTCTCTTAGCCAACCGTATACTCACGTCCATGTAGTTAGCAAGGGGTTCGTAACCACTGGCATAGTTGTTGAAGTACTTGCTGGCAGGGTCATAATGATTGTCCTTCAGGAACTTTTCAAGGACACCCTTCTCCTTCATCACCTCCCGCATGGACTTGAACTTTTTCAGGGGAACTCTGTATGGGATGAAGAGTTAGACGCAGAGTCAAAAAGACAGCTGTAAACTTTTTGCATATTAAGTATGCTCAATGGAATATCTTCAGACCATTGATGGAATTCTCTGGTCTGAACCATATAATACCTAAGGCAAGCACACTAACTTCCATCTACTGTAATTCCATCAGGGTTCAAGCTAACCTGCCACCATCCTAACCTTAAAAGGCCACACTAACTCATGCACTGTGTTGTTAACAAGGAATGGAAAGCCAAGAGGGACACTTGTACAGGTTCTTCCACTGGACTTCTTTTCTGCGATATTGCACATTTCTCCTTCCCTCCCTGCCCAAAAGTGCTCTGTCTATCTTTCATCTTACTTGTTATTTAACCAATATCTACAGCTGCTGATTCAATAAAAAGGTATTAGCTAAACTATTTTGGATCCTGTCTTTGCCCTTCTCAGTGATTCTCTTGCCTTCCTGAGCTTTGTCTGTTTAGGTAATGATATCTACTGCAGGGATGGCAAAACATTTTGGGCTCAAAGGCCACATTCATCCTTAGCCATCGTTCTAGGACTGCGTGTCAGCAGTGGGTGCTGCCAAAAGTAGGTGTGCCCATCTCACAGTCTCACATACATACACACAGAGGCACACAGCTCCCTCTTCAGCTGAGCAGCTGAGCAGTGTGTGTGTGTGTGTGTGTGTGTGTGTGTGTGTGTGTGTGTGTTATTGCCCACTAGCTGTTCATCAGTTAATGTTACACCTGACAATCAAGGAAGGATCAATTAACATGCCAATTAAGGCTCTAGTTGGCTCTCTCTGCCCACCCCAATACCTACGGTATATACTGTACTTAAATAATTAAAAAACATTTCTCCTACCACTACCAGAATTAGAGTGATCTTGCGGGACCAATAATTGCTTGTGGAAATACATACATCAGGCCTTCCTAGCTCGAAGGAAAATAAGTTTTTTACCCATATACTGTCCATACTGTGAGTAGTAAGGTCCCATGGCTATTAACTAGCATCACTGAGATTAGAATGTCCATATTCACAATTTCCAGAGAGGTAGTTGTGTTAGCTTCTTGCAGCAAAAACAATGAATAGTGTTTAAGATCCCACAAAACTCTTCTGTTGTTTTTCAGTGTTTACAGCATAACTCTGATTTGCTGAGGAGGACAGATAAACGATGGCTGTCACCATCATACCTCCCATGAGCTTACCAAGGACACCTGCCTGGCTACTTTTGACAAAAATGCTGAGCTAAATGAATAATTTGTCTCATACATTAAAGCAATTGATGTAGGGAGTGAATTGAATAGAGACTGAAAAAGGTCTGCATAGGAAACATACATTCATCATACATGCAATTCTCCCCCACCCCTTTTTTTAATTTAATTTTTATTGCAAATTAAATACTGTCATTTTAATCATTGATATTCTGCCCCATAATGACAGCTTGAATTTACTCCAATTTTCTAAATTTCCTTTAATTTCCTTCCATTTTTTGCATCATAAATGCAGTTCTAATAATGCAATGAAATACAAATGAATGAAAGAAAGAACATTAACAGTATAATCATTCCTATGCACATCTCCTGATAAGTTTGGCCCACTGAGTTCAGCAGCACTTACTTTCAGGTAAGTGTGTACAGGAGTATTTTTTTTTTTAATGTACATTTTGTTCTCACAGATGTTATTGGGAAATGCTATGCATCTTTGCAGGAAATGTCATGTCCATTTGATTCCTATCTCTTGAAATTTTCAAAACACAAAGGTTTTCGGTTTAAAAAAACTGGGTCTCAATTGCTTACTGAGAATCTCTGCCTTCGGATAGAATATTGTGGTTTTAAAGGCTTTTATAAAAATAAAGTTTCAATGATAAAATGCTCTGTCTTGCACTTTACAGCTATATTTCTCACTTAACAACTTGATAAAAGAGCATCGGTGCTATTATCTAAATCAAGAATAGCCAACATTGCGCTTTCCATATTTTGTTGGACTACAAGTCCCATCATCTATGACCATTGGTCATGCTGGCTAGGACTGATGGGAGTTGAAGTCCAACAACATCTGGAGGGCACCCATTATCTAAATTTTATGAGCTAACTGTCACAATTATTACTATACTCAGAACTGCTGAATTCAGTACAGAGTTCTGTAGACATAGGCTTGCTACTGAAATCCAGTAGAAAACAATGGATCTCAGGCTAGTCATTATGACTAACTTGGTCCATAAGTTTTTAAAGATCCTAGGCAGCAGTCCTAGGCATGTTTATCTGGGATTAAGCCTCGCCCCGAATGCTTATTGCTTACTTCCAGATAGGAGTAAGTAATGAACAGCACATTATTACTTTACAGGCACATCATGCTAAACATTCATACTTCATTGCTGCTCTTTTTTTTCCGGCTACCAAGCACAACTGAAGCCAAGAATCACCCGGAGAGGCTGCAACATGCCATTGTTCCATACTCACTTGACAACAGCACCCTCACAGAGGTGAAGGCACACCAGGGCAAGGACCAGCCACTTCATGATGCCTTCTTTCTTCTGAGCAGTTTCTAAAGTGTATTCTTTCACTGCTGCACCTTGGTCTTAAGACACTGGGTAAGTGTTGGCACAGCAGGGTCCCTTCTTATATACCCTGAACGGTGCTGCTTTCACCGCCAACATGCAGCCAAGTCACATATCAGAATCTTAACAATGGGTCAAACAATTTTTCAAAGGCATTGCAGAACTTTTATCTCAATCGCTATTATTTAATCAGAAAAGCAAATGATGTTTTGTGCTAAGCTCATATTTTGGAAGTAGAGGTTGACATTGGTTCTTATCATCATATATTCAGTTCTCTTTAAAACACACACACAAGGTCCTTGCAAACTACATCTCCAGCAAGCACTTGTTTTATCTTTTACTTGTATCAGATATGATAGTTATAGGGGGTGTTTTCATAAGGGGGTGTTAGCATGCAGGGGGTGTTAACATGCAAAACTTTGATTAGAATGGAAAAATACGAAGCCCTAAACAGTCATGTGATCTTCACTGTTTCCATCCAAGGCATTATCAGCATCACTAGAACCGTACTATACCAATCGAGATTGAAAGTCAAATTATTTGACATGGACAGAAAAGGCCCAAAAGGATCCAGTCATATAGAATGAACAGAACAGCTCAGAATAGAACAGGGGTGCCCAAACTTTTTTCTAAGAGGGCCAGATTTGATGAAGTGAACATGCGTGAGGGCCGACCAAAGTTGTTGACCTTTTTCCCTTTTTTTAGGATTGAAGTTGCTGAGCTTTTTTTTATAATTTTACCCCAAAGTTGTTGAGCCTGGGATAGGAAATTGCGTTGTGATATACAGTATATACATCCTTCTTCTGTTCCATGCCTGCTCACTCTGCTCTTCACTCTTCAAGCTGTGTAAGCTCCCAATCTTGTGGATTTTTCCACCATGAGGTACATAGTCATTGTTCCCTGTTAGGTGATAGGGGAACTGCCACTATGTACTGAGCTCGGGATTAGGGACGTGGGTGGTGCTGTAGGTTAAACCACAGAGCCTAGGGCTTGCCGATCAGAAGGTCAACAGTTCGAATATCCGGACAGGGTGAGCTCCTGTTGCTTGGTCCCTGCTCCTGCTAACCTAGCAGTTCAAAAGCACGAAGTGCAAGTAGATAAATAGGTATCACTCTGGCGGGAAGGTAAACGGCGCTTCCATGTGCTGCTCTGGTTCGCCAGAAGTGGCTTTGTCATGCTGGCCACATGACCCGGAAACTGTATGCCGGCTCCCTCGGCCAGTAAAGTGAGATGAGCGCCCCAACCCCAGAGTCGTCTGCGACTGGACCTAACGGTCAGGGGTCCCTTTACCTTTACCTTTACTGAGCTCTGGGGGCACGGAAAGGGTCTTACGTAGAACAGGGAGAAAGATCAGCCCACTTACCGTATTGATCAGGAGATGCCAACCTTTGGGGGCCATGGACACGTGTGCAAACTCGAGAAACTGTTTTGGGCACCACACACACACACAGTCAAGCACATATCACAACCTTCTGCCTATGGCATAACACTTCTAAAAAGCCTAATTTCAGTAGGGAGAGGGGACACAGTAGGCATGAAGGAAGGCCTCTGTGCAGAGCCGGCCCACCCATAAGGCAAGGTAAAGTGTCTGCTTCAGGTGGCAGGATGCCCTGGGGCAGCAGATCTGGCCTCCAAGGAATGCATAGCCCACTGCTGCAGTGGTGGCAGCAGTTGCGCTATGCTCCTTAGAGGCTGAATCTACAATCTCCTCAGCAGCCTTCTTCGTCATGCCACCTCTGCAGCAGCCTCTTGTCAAATAATAGTTGCTGCTGATCTCCCCCTGCTTGTTCCCGATATAGATCTTTATTGTGCTCTTATTCCTGATCTTTTCTCACCCCTTGTTCCCTAGACAGCCCCCCCCCCCATTTTGTGGTTTGCTTCAGGTGCCAAAATGTGCAGCCAATGGTGGGATGTTGGATGGAGACCCCTGATATAGACTAATGGCTACGTTAATATGTAGCCTCAAGAGCAGGGGTAGGCAACCTAAGGCCTGTGAACCGGATCCGGCCCAATCGCCTTCTAAATCCGGCCCACAGACGGTCCGGGAATCAGCTTGTTTTTACATGAGTAGAATGTGTGCTTTTATTTAAATTGCATCTCTGGGTTATTTGTGGGGCATAGGAATTTGTTCATATATTTTTTTCAACATATAGTCTGGCCCACCACATGGTCTGAGGGACAGTGGAGCTGCCCCCTGCTGAAAAAGGTTGCTGACCCCTGCTCAAGAGGATGGATGGAGCAAGTGCTGTGGCTCTGCAGAGACATACCAGATCAAATGTTACATGAACATTTCTTCCTGAAGCAACAATAGTTTGCTGCAACAAAACATCGAGTTTCATGACTTTCATTGAAGATGCATTTTTTAAAATATGGAAATGCTTTTGTTCTCCTTTATTGTGTGTGTTTATACACTTTTAAATAGATTATACACTTTTAAATAGATTGTTTGTGGGTTTTTCCAGAGCGCTCCTTAGGAGGTAGCTTCGACCAACTTGGCTGAACTGAAGTACAGTAAGCCCCAAACTTACATGAATTTAACTTGTGCACATTCAGTGTTATGTGTGTGGCAAAAAAAAAAAAATTTAAAAAATACTAAGGGGGTGGAAAAGAGGTGAGGTTCCAGGAAAAATGGCTTTGGCAAATGCATATCAGGTGTGATAAGGCTCACCTTAAGTGAATGGCTGCTTATCATTGCCCTCTTTATAATTAAATCTGCAGAGGGCACTAAATTTTCCACGTGGTGCAGATCCTGCCAGATCCTGGTTGAGGTGAATGGTACCGGGTGAGCAATTGTTGCCGCTTATCTGGTAACCAGCAAGGCTGCTTCTGGCTGTCCTTACTCAGGCGAAATAGGATTTGCTTTCCATCTTGGATAAGATTGTGATGGGAACAGGGCTCTTTTAATAGGCATTAGAATGATAAAATGAAGTGGCTCCTAACTGCAGTTTGTAATGTACAGGAGCTCTCTAGAAAAGGCATTTTAAAATGTGTGTGCACACTGTATGTAGTCTGATCTGATTCCAGTTGCAAGATTTCCAGTACAACAGTAGGAAAGTTGACCACCCTGCATTGAACAGCATACCACCCTTTTCTACTAAAATGAGCAGAAATGCAGCTGCATGTAGCATCCAGGCAATCGATCCCACCCAACCTCCTACACAGGTATCCCAGCTTTCATCTTTAGACACATCCTGAGATGGAGCAATTCATAATGATCTGACTCTACACAACGGCATTTCTTCCAGAGGCTGAGGAACATTGTGTTTGTGTTCAGGTGTTTGTGTTCAGGTTAAGTCTTCGTCATTCTGTGACATCCTATGGTTGTTCTAGACTCAACCAGCCAAGAATTTAATCTACATTGCAGTTACTGTAGGCCATGTGAGTGAGTTTCATGGCTGAGCAGAGATTTGAATCAGGGTTCCACATGTCCAAACCAAATATTTTAAATCATTCCAGCTTGTACTGCATTGGGCTCATTTGGGAGGAAGGGCAGGAATAAATTTAATAAACAACAAAATTGTCTCGGTTGGATTAAGTCATGTAGGACCATCTCCATAACCCCCCACCCCCATTTTCCAGATAATGCAGTGGGAGAGAATGCATTGTAGAGATCCAGGAAAATTCTTAAAGCCAATGACTGAAACTTCACATGGAGGATGTGGTTTTCCATAGCTCAGAAAAAGTGGAAAATTCAAATCAGGGTGCAGATTGTTTTAGGCTCTTAGAAACTGGTACATTTGTCAGTGAACCTCAACACTTGCAAGTAATTTGGGGACTTTATTGATGATGCCATGAGCCATGCTGATCCAAACATAGTGCAATTCAAGAATGAGACTCTGAATTTGAGAGTGCACCTATTTTCACCCTGATTTTCCTACTGGATGCCAAATTCGGTACCACTTCTGGCATGCTGTCTCTACCTTGGTGTTTAAGGACCAATTCCTTGATTGCCTGCCTGTGACTCAGGTTGAAACCCTCCATCCTTTAAGCATAGCTAAGTACATACAGTACACCCAAAGACACACCCTGAATTCTGACACACAGTATATAGTGCTGCTGTTCGCAGTTGCTGTTTTATCGAATGCACAGTGGATTTCTGCAGTTGCATCACGGTGAAAAAACCATCTGCAGCTTGAGTGAGGCACTATTATTCCGAATGGGGCCAAGCTCTACACAAGAACAGGTTTAACATGAATGTCAACTATAAGATAAAAAAATTTTTAAATCCTTCCAGTATCACCTTAGAGACCAACTAAGTTAGTTATAGGTATGCGCTTTCGTGTGCATGCACGAAAGACTTAGTTAGTCTCTAAGGTGCTACTGGAAGGAATTTAATTTTTTATTTTGTTTCGACTACGGCAGACCAACATGGCTACCTACCTGTAACTAGAACTATAAGTTCTGAGAGTTTTCACGTGATATCATACCCAGAGTAAGGATGGAGATTATGTAGAAGTTCTGTGGAAAGTCGGGGATTGCAGGTAAAGAAATGAGATTTTGTCACAGCCAAAATAATCTTGACTCATGATTTGTTCACAAATCAAAACAAGCCACGCCTTCCAAAAGATAGTAATCAGATTTCATTTATTTTGGATACATTCGTAGTGCACATTAAAATAAGACACGAGCGCTCCTCAATCACATGGCACTGCTAATGCTATTTGCTTTGAAGGATACGATCGGATGAGATACAAAGAGAGAATGAACGGAGGATACACAGCAGGAACCAGTGAAGAAAGAAACCACAGAGCAGCTTTTGTGGCCAGAGCAGCTAGGCATCCCCAAGTGCCTTTGCTTTCCTGCCACATCAGATAATCAGCAAAGACATCAGTATTAGTTAACTATGAAGAAAACTGCACAGGGTAAAAGCTTGAGATCTGCCTAGCTAAAGCTGGGCTTTTCAAAATGAATCACTTGCAGAGGAAATGGTATCCCCTTTACGTACCCAGATTCCTCCCCAATCACTCATCCTAGTCACTGGCTCGCATATGCCAATCTGGTAACTTCCTTAGCTAATGGTTTAGATTCTTTCTCCTAAAGTAGCTGTAGGAATTTAGCATATTTTCACAGAAGTTCAGAGGTTAAAGTTCCTGAGAGGACACCGTGAGGAGGTGGCCACAATCCCTAGGAAACAGAACACCTGTGCCTTTACTGCCTGCACATCAGCGAAAATACTAGCAGAGGCAGGTTGTCTTGCCACTAGAATGAGAGAAAATGGCACCTTGTGTCATTGGCACAGCTGTTAAAAAGACAGTGCCAATCTGCTTTTATGCAATCCAGCAATTAAAGAAAGGGTCAACAAGCCACACGAAAATATAAGCAAAATAGTTGGGGACAAATGTTAAGAAAAGTTACAAGTGCAAATAAAGAATAGCCACCCTTTCTTCCACAAGGGACAAGATGACTCCCCAAGCAGAAGTACAGATACACTCATTATGGAGCAATGACAAGTATATTGGGAATTAAGAGGTATGTGGACAGCCCTTTCACACTGGCTGCAAAACTAAAGTCACAACCAACCAGAGATTACATTTGACATACAAACCAACTTCAGTTGTAATGATTCTTGCTTGGCACTTATGTCACTCAAACCCTTTGTAAACACCAGTTAATCTTCATAATACCTCTATGAAGTGAGTAGGTACCACCATTACTCAGCTTCACAACTTGTAGTTCCTGCTCCTGCCTCATGAGAAATGATGTGGACATTGTAATGGTAAACAAACATACCCACTAAGGCTCCTCTTTTAAATGCTGCTTTTTACCACCCAAGGGATTTGGGGATAAACATATTAAGATGTTCCAGAAGCTTAAAGGCTAAGAAAAGTTTTTAAAACAGCAAGCTGGGAGATCCCCTTAGGATACAGATTATTGTTTCCCTACTATGAGACAAAGTTGATGCAGACTATACAGACTAACATGGGGATTAGATCACAGAAGTCATAAAACCATAGGTAGTCTAAGGTTGCCATTTTACTTTCCCTCCCCGCTCATCCCACCCGACACAGGGAGACTCAGTGCATTTACCAGTTGTGTGGGAGGCAATAAATCATGACAGCTTTCTACATTGGCCATGCAAAGAAAAGCTATGCTATGGGGAGGGAGATTGCCTAACACACTGTTGCTAAAAGCATGGGGTTTCTGCAGGGTGAGGGGAACGTGGTGATCCAAGTTAGGCCAGAACAGGACATTGCCTTGGTAGTTGACCAAAGCATTGTGTTGAACTTAATTGTCTTTCTCATAGCACCAGATAGAGCTTTAAAAGCAGGTAGATATCCACTTGGGATGCTGAGCACCTTATATCGAGAGATGGGGCGGCACAGCAGCTGGTTTACAAAAGAAAAAAAGGCCTTTTTCTTCCATTTGCTTTATTAATTAAGGCTAGCATGGCACATGTAACAAATGAGGGAAAAAAAGCTCCACTTGCACCCTTGAGCCACATTTTGTCAATGGTTGTTTAAAAGCAAGGCAAGTATGTGCAAATCAAAAGGTCAAAGACAACCCACTGCATGAAAACCAACACAAAAATGATTAGGAAACAAAGAAAATATTTTCTTGTCATAAGCTGGACTTGATGAGGCCTACAACTAGAACCAAATGTATCTGGTTTCATACTGTGGAAGTTGATCAAGGGCTGAACTGAAGCACCTTGGAGTTTCATTTTCCTTATTTATATTAAATAGATTATCCATGAATTTTCATTAAAAGCTCTGGGCTTATGAGGAAGAATAGAAAAGTCCCACGTGGCTGGAAAAATTACAATTATTTAAGATCCATTTTTATAATATCAATATTTATAAGATCAATTTTAGACTCTCTTTAGAATTATCATCCTTCCCCCACCCCAGCCTCTTTTTTTCGTGATGGAGGTCTGTCCCAAATAGGTCTGCAGCAGGCAGCTACCCCAGATATGTAGCTTTCTCCATCACTCATCTCTATAATGGGGAAAGCTGCACCTGTTGAATTTGTGCCCATCATGGACCTATTAATGAGCTTTTTTCAAGGGAGAAAGTGGCACCCCATCACTTCTGGTCAAAAAGATTGGAAGAGCACCACGTTCCATTGGGTCAGTGGCTGTGCAAAGAGTGCTTATAGATCTACTAAAAAATTAACAGGCAGACTACGGGAAGAGTTGATGAAAAAGGGACATACACTTCCAAAAGACAACACTAGGTGGCAGCCCTCTGCTTGTTTCACTGCAACTGATTCAGTCTGTGTCTCCATAGGGCAGATCAATGCTAAAAGTTACACCTTCTTTAATGATGCTGGAGGTAATCAGATTCCCCTACAACCTGGTACAAAATAAGGTAAGAAGAAAAACTATTGAAAGGGCATGCAGAGAATGTACCTAGTCTTTCCCCAACAACAATACTTACAGATTTCACTTTGGTTGCTTGTTCACTTTCTCATACTATATTCAATAGTGAAATGGTACAAAATGAGGTAAGAAGAAAGGCTACTGATGGCCCTTTGCCTGAAAAACAAACTTTGCACTGAAATATGTTTTTAGGGAAAAAAAGAAAACTTATTTGCAACTATTCTTCATGCTGTTTTACTCGTCACCAAAAAGAAATCTCGTTTCGGGCTCTAAAATTTAGCACATCCATCTCTACGTTCCATTGATATCTTTAAGATAAATCCAAACACCTTCTTGACTAGACTGTCCACCTTAACTGTGGGATCCCTTTCCCCCTACACCTGTGGCTCTTAAACTGTGGTCCACGAGACAGCAATGGATGCAACAAGGGGGGGGAATCCTGAAGATTTGACATTGCCACTGGGGTCATCTGCCCTGCTGAAGCCATGTGGAGCAGCCGCCCCATGCAAGCCTTCCCAGGTGACCTCTCACGTGGCAGCTGCGATATTACAATCAGTCTCGAATCCCAGTACACTGACTGACAAACATCTTCACTGGCTGTATTCACACAGAAGTGGGAAAGACAAGATGTTTGAAGGGGAGTGAGCAGGGGAACAATAGCTTGTATGATGCAAGAGAGTCCGTACGCAGGAGCAGCTTAAGACACAGCAAGGCTGCTTTCCCCTGCTGCATTTCAAGTTGCCTTTACACTTCCTGTACACACCAGAGCAGTGGCAGGAGTGCCATCACCCAATGCGTGGTGCTTGATTTGTTTTCCCCCATATCTGCAACGCCTCTGGACTCCTATTCCAGGAAGCAGTCATCTGCGCATGTGCTGTCTTCTGCGCATGCACAACGGCTGTCTGAACTGTGCGCATCTCAGCTTAAACCAAATTGAGTGGAAACTGATTTGAGGAGAAACACATCAAACAGAAGCATTTCTTGGGAAAACACAGGATGCATGTGCAATGTGGCTAACTGAGCCTCATGGATGGAGTGCACTGGAGCCAGAGGAAACAGGAGTGTGTGCCCAGGCCTTAGTTTATAAGCTTTTCACACAGCCTCCCACATGGAAGCTGTAGGATATAAGAGCATGGGAAACAGCTGTATACCATCAGACCACTGGTCTATCTGCCTCGGACCTGCCAATATCGGCTCTCAAAACCTTTCTTAGCCCGACCTGAAGATGCCACAGACTGATGCTTTGCAAGGCATGAGCTCTACCACTGAGCTAAGGACCCTTCCCTCTGAATATGAAAATATGGTGACTGACAAAAAAGAAACAATGCAGAATAGTGGTCTGCAATACAGTAGTTAAGAAAAATACCCATGAAGCAGCTTCCAGAAGCTCTAAAATACCTTCTTGTTTGGCTTACTGAACTTTCCCAGTGGCTTCAGACATACTGAGCTTTTCCAATGGCTTCTGGGCCACAAAGTCCATAAAGCTGAACAGCTTCTCAGGACTGTAAGGTGCTGCAGTTATCTCCGGAAAAGCCACCTCTGGGGGAAGAACTGCAGCAGCAAAAAGAAATGGCCACAATCACATCCCTACTGTAGGGTTATTTTTAGTCTAAACCAGCCCTGGCAGTCACAGTGAAACAAAGCCGTGCTTGTCCATAAAGTTATGCAAAAAGCTCTATTTAGACGCCGATTATCCACAAAAGGTGGGCTGGGATCCACCAAAGTATTCAAAGAAGCAGTGTGAGGGGGTCGGTAAGGCTGCTGAAATTGAGAGATGGGCACAATCAGGTGAGGTGGAGAGAGAGATGTTCCAAAGGACACCAGCAAAAGAGTGAGCTGCACCTAAATCCACATCCCTCCCTAGAACGACTATAAGAAGGTTGGCTTCTTGGGAAGTTTCTGCGGAGCTACTAGCAAGGCAGTGTTGAAAAGTTTGTTAGGGGCTTTGTTAGGTAGAGGTAAAGGGACCCCTGACCATTAGGTCCAGTCGTGTCCGACTGTGGGGTTGCGGTGCTCATCTCGCTTTACTGGCCGAGGGAGCCAGCGTACAGCTTCCGGGTCATGTGGCCAGCATGACTAAGCCGCTTCTGGTGAACCAGAACAGCACACAGAAATGCCATTTACCTTCCTGCAGGAGCGGTCCCTATTTATCTACTTGCACTTTGACGTGCTTTCGAACTGCTAGGTTGGCAGGAGCTGGAACCAAACAACGGGAGCTCACCCTTTCGTGGGGATTCGAACCACCGACCTTCTGATCGGCAAGTCCTAGGCTCTGTAATTTAACCCACAGCGCCACCCGCGTCCCAGGGGCTTTGTTAGGGGTTGGCAATTTACAGTCCCATGGTTCTTTTTTGCTGCAACGGTGGAGAGATGTGTATTACACCCAATAAGAAGAAAGGAACTTGAGCTACAAGATCAAATTTGTCGGCATGTGGAGCCAACTTTATAAGTATGTGGTGCTAGGACCATCCTTGCGTTCATTTCCAAACCTCTGCAAAGGAGCCGTGCTAGGCCGCTAAACTAAATCCCTTCCTTCCTTACTGCCACTATCTGGCCTTCAACTGGCACAGAGGGGTGCGATCCTCCTCACACGACCTCCCCCATCCCCACTGTCACAAAAGAGGAATGAACTACAAAGTCATTATACTCTATATTTACTTGGCACTTCAACTCTTGACATACATACATACATAAATAAATAAATAAATAAATAAATAAATAAATAAAGGGAGACCCCACCTCCCCCCAAAATAAATAAATGAATAAATAAAATTAACATGGATTTAAAAAATAAATATATTTCTGCATTCCTTCAAAAATAAAAAGGTATAAACTTTCTAGCCCTCATGCCCTACCTGTACTGTTTCTGGAGGTGTTTCTTCCTCCACAAATATTCCTTTGCTTTACATAAAAACCCCACATTCTGTCAGCAGGATCCTCAAGAGGATCCGATGAAAACGGGAAGGCTTTCCAAACATGATTCCTATATAAAGGGGCAGGGGAGGGGAGAACAAGTAGCACTGAACACTAATGCTCCCCCCTCCCTGCTATCAAACAAGTCAAGTTTTCAAACACTTGGCAAGACTTCAAGAACTACACGGCAGGAGAAATGGGGGGGCTGGGAAGAGGCACAAATAGGCTACATTTCTCAAGTTAGCTTGATGGAGCCATCCCAGTGAGTCGCACTGGGAAACAGGAGGAGCAATGGGAAGATGGCAATGATGCTATGATTAGTTGAAGAGCCGGTGTGAAGCCACAATGCGGTGCTCAGGTCGGCCGTTCCTCCTAGAGAGGCAGGTCAGTGCTGTTATGCCGCGTTTTCCTGGAAGTCCCATCGTCCCGAGGCAGCGCCCTCTGCAGGCTCGACATGGCTGCTGTCTTTTTGAGGTCAATGACCGCATAGGAATCCGTCCTGCGGGCTGGGTGGGCAGCAGAACGTGAGGCACAGGGGACTGGGGTGCTCCGGCACCCTTTGTGGGGGTCGTCCTCCAGTTCCACCTGGATGTAGTTGAGCTGCCTCGTCTGCTCTGAGCAGGGCCGGCGGAAGTCAAAATTGAAGACGTTGGGCGTGCAACTGCGGCGCCGCTGCAAGCAGCCCCCCCTGCGCAGGCCCCCCTGCAGCACAGCGCTTTCCGAGTTCATGTAGTTTTGCAAAGGGTCGTCTTCCTCGAGTTCCGGGTAACCGTTAGGGGAAGGTGTCATTGCGTCGCCAGAGTCCTCCTCCTCCTCCTGGTCCTGCCTTAGCGGCTGGCACTCCCACACGGGCGGCAGCGAAGGCAGGTTCTCGTAGTGCAGCAGGGTGGCCCGGCGGTGAGAGCAGCCGGGGGGGTTCAGATCCTCACGGGCAATTTTCAAGCGCCTGGTGCCCCGGCGAAGCAAGGCACCTCGGGACGGCAGGAGGCCGTTGATGTTCTCGTACACGTACTTGGGGGTGAGGCATTCGTCTTTGCACTCGTTGTTGTTGTTGTTGGGGGTGCACATATGCCCTGCGCACTCCCAGTGGGGCCGGCAGAAGCCGTCGCATTTCATCATGTGCCTGTACCCAGGGGCAGGACCCAACATGAACTTCACCTCCCCTGGCTGTAAGTAAACCTGGGGGTTCCGGTCCTCTAGCGAGCAGCTATGGCTGGGATGGGAAACAGGAGGGTGGACTTCAGGCAAGGAGTGCATGCAGTGGCGGCCCCTCATCTCCTCCTCACCGCTGGTTGTGTTCACGTAGGTGTGGGACTGCAAGGAGAGAAGATGGATGAGCAGGTGGCAAAGAGGAGAACAACAACTGCCAGCAAACCTATACATACACCAGGAGGTGTTGACATGGCTGGAGGAGAGTCTGCTTTCAGAAGAGGAGGGACTTGCAGTAACGGGTCTGAGAGGCAAAGTAAACAAAGCAGAGATGGGGAACCTGTAGCCTCTAGATCAGCAGTTCTCAACCTGTGGGCCCCCAGATGTTCTTGGACTACAACTCTGCATTGCTCTTCCTTAAGCGTGATTACTATATATACATTCTATAAATGTCTACAATTCATTAATAAATTTTGTATTATACTTTAGACATATATTCCTTATTATGTTACAGCATTACATCTTGTAGTCTAACCAAATGTTTACAATAAACATTATGAGTTTTATTTCAGTCCTGTGAGTGTCTATTTATGTACAGTTTTCTCTAAGTATACCATAAATTTGGAATTTCTGGAATTTCTCAGTAAATATGCATAAGATTGTACTAGTTTATACATAAATGACTACAAAGGTTTAGAGTTAGTTCCCACAAAGCAGAAAGGGTTGTTCGTTTTCATCACACAGCTCAACTAATCAAAATTCTCATTATTATTTTTAAAATCCTTGATTTATCTTCTGTTTTTCTCTGCATTTTCCTTCACCTTGCACTGTTCATTGTGAACACAGAATTAATGAATTCACAATTTACAAATGAATCCAGGTAGGACTCATGCATCTTATCATGAAATAGTCAGGCAGGGAGGCAGAAAAAATACAGCCAGTTATAATATAAAGATAAATCACTCTGGTTAAAAGGAACCAAAGTTTGATGCCTGTGATACAAGTACAGTGTCTCCTTTTGCAACCTTCTATATCTTCATAACAGCCATGTGATATAGGTAAGGCTGAGAATAGATGACTGGCTCAAGGCAGGAAGTAAGCAAAAACAATGATGCGTTTAGTGCACTTAAAATGTGAGAGTGCACATGTTCAGAGTATTTTCTTTTTATTTATCAAACCTGGCAAAAAAAATTATTTGGGTTTTGCTGAGAGCTGAGAAACTCCACAAGTATTTTTTTAGTCTGCGAAAGCTTTTGCCGTAATAAATGCATTAGTCTTTAAAATACCACATGACTTATTTTGAGCTACCTTATTCCTTGCATTCCTTTTGCGGGGGCAGGTGGGCCCTATTTTCGGAATTGCACCAGGGCCTCCAACCACCTTAATTTGGCCTTGACCATAAGGAGAACTTACTTGCTCATCAGGGACAATGAGGGCATGTGTGGAGTCCTCGCCAACTGAGGAATGCCTTAGGCTGCTCATGGAGGCATGTCTGGCGGCAGGGCAAGATGGGGCCTCCACAGGGAAGCTGTGGAATCCGTTGGGAAACCCTGGAACTGTATATCCGAGAGCTGGAGAAAGATGAGATCAGCCTTAGAGCATGAGCACATGTAGCAGAGTCTCCAAACTAGCCTTAGAATATCCTGTACGCATTTGCAAAATAAAAACAAGCAAAAACCTAGCAGAAGTAGATTGATCAGTGATGGTCTCCACTGTAAGAATATTGCCTATAAACCAAACCATATGGTTACCTGCGGCAAAATGTAGAGATGTAGAAATTCCTAAGCCAGATCCAAGCACAGAACAAAACTTTATTTCTCGACCCAATACAGACATCAAGAATCTAAAGACTCCAGGCAAGCTTTCTACAGTTGCTTGGACGGATTCTGATAGAAATTACAGTGAAGTTCAAAACACGATCTGACAACTGATGTTTTAAACATCTGCCTTGGAAACAAGGGAGCACAAAACTTAAGACATTACAGTAAGCATACCACACGGGACATATGGGCACAAGTGCTAGGGCTACACTGGAGAAGGAGACTGCAGAAACAGCTTGCCTGGTAGGGCAACGTTGCAGAGCTAGCTTCCTGGCAGGTGTGTTATTGCTGCTGACCAAGAGGAAAAGGGGGAGGGGGAAGCATGTTGGCATCATGCAGGCAAAATAATGAAAGCATTGGATTGGCTCCGCTAGTGCACCTGCACCATGGCATACTCCTCACTGCCTCACCTTCCCAGTATATGGTAGCTAGCATTGCAGCAATGCCCACCAGAAGACTAGGTTCTGGTATACTGGCCTTCTGGCCTCAGCTATAAGCTCTTTACAGTGGAACAGCTGAGCTCCAACCAAACACTGATCATGCCAAATCCCCTGGGGATTGTACAAAAGGCAGGGACACTCTTGGGCCTTTCACAGGGCCTTACTTGAAGGCTTGAAAAGGCCAGTTTGGCCTCATACAAATATTCCACTGCCCTGCTCACTGGAACAAACTGTGGTTGATGCCATAAGGCTAGTACACAACTCTACACCCCCACTCCCCTCTCTGTCTGACAAATTGAGAGATGACCTTACTATTGGGTGTCTGGGGTGTCCGGGGCAGTTCCAGTTCAGCAGCATGACTGTTCCTTGTGATGACAACAGGCTCTTCCACCACATTGATGCTGTTACACTGCATCAGTTCCTGCAGCAAGTTGAAAATCTCCTCTGCTCTTGAGCACTTGAATGCAAAAATTCCTAGGTAAATATCAAGAGTGTTGGAGAAAAGAGGAAGATTTGTTTTAATGCCATGCAGTCTGGGTCTCTACACGGAAGATACTTACATAATGCAATGAAATTTACTGCCTCGTATGCCAGTGCTAAGAGTTAGGCAGGGTTGGTGGGGGGGGCTGATTCAAGGAGGCCAGGTAGATAGTAGTGGACAGCACAGTGGAGCTGCGTCATCTACCTTACCTCCCTCCAGCCAAATTGCTGCTGCATATTGGGACAGAGAAAAGGAGGCGCAAGTTGGCAATGAGGTTGGAGTGGTGCAAACAAGTCAGCAGGAGCACTGGATTTGCACCACACCCACCTTGCAGCCACTTTGCCCCTCCCCATTTCCATTCCAGCAGCGACTCAGCTGGAGGAAGGTTGGGTAAATGGCGTGGTCCCTCTGTGTTGTCCATTACTGCAGACCAATGTCCTTGAGGAGAGAGTTCCAGAGGCATTGAAAAAGTCCTGCTCCTTGTCACCAGCCTGATGTTTGCATGCTGAGGCCACCAGAAAATATGCCTTCTGAAAATATGCAAGCACACTATTTGCAAGAGGAAGAAAGAACACTTCATATAGGAGACAAGGCTGGCTTTTGTCGTTGAAGCTCCTTGAATGTTGTACATTTTTCTCTGCAGGCAGCTATTTAAAGCTACAGAGACAGACAGAAAAAGGTGGGGAGGGGAGGTTATGGTCTGACCAGCTTGTTACACTATTCTGACCGTGAAGAATACATTGAACCTGTTTAAACACATTCCTCTGCCACAGAAAGCGAGAATTCTCTTCGCGATCAGAGCACAATCCAGAACTGTTGGCGGAAATGAGGCATTTTATTATAATGTTAGGGAGGTGGATGTCTTCCAATAAGTTTTAATGAAAAATTGAAATATATTTTTTCTCAACAATTCTATCCCTTCTCTTATCCACTCATCCTGCCCCTTTCTATATCCCAGTTAAAAAGAGGGAGACAAAAGGTGAGAAAGGAAGTAGCAAAATAAGGCTTGTGCTGGGCACGGTAAGCCTGTAATAGCAGAGGTAAGCCATGAACAGCAAAACATGCCATTTTGCATTTCATTTGCCAGCTCAGGTTTGGAGTTATTCCTTTCCACCAGATCATTCTCATTGACTTCTTATTGACCAGCATGAACTGAAATGGGCACACGAATGGGAGGGACCCCCATTTTTATGGTATATCAAACTGCCAACACCTCCCCTTCCCCCATAAATATTTCTATCAATTGTCTGACTATACTGAGTTAACCAATCGGACATCGGCACGCACAAACACGCACAAAAAAACCATAGCAACCAGGACAAGAGCATGGCAACAACAGCTGCTATTCTGAAGGAAAATGTTCTCGGTTTTCAAAAAAACAAAACCCAAATAACTCCTACTCTGTTTCTGCCGTATTGTTCCCAGCATAAAGGCAAGGATCATTCAAAGAAAAGAAAAATTTATTGTTGTTGTTTTTGTTGTTTAAAAAAAAAACTTGAAGGGGAATAAAGAAAAGAAGGGAAATGCAAATGAGTCCAAAAGCACTCACTTGTGTAGAGAAGTCCAAGGAAACAGCAGGGCCTACAGCCTGTGAATATGAAACCTGGCTTTCTAACTACAGCACTTTGAGCATTTTTTGTGATTTATCATTATGTATTGGGTAATGCAGACACAAATTGCTGGCACAAACCGAAGTTGGCACCTGAACAAATCGTGGTTTGCAAGCTGGGAGCAAGGCAGAGTAACCACAGCACGATCCACCCCAGTCCACCATTATCCCTGCCCTTCCTCCGCTTGGCCCATAGTACCATATTGCACAGGGCCGTCTTTACCCAGGGGTGCAAGGGGTGCAGGGCACCGAATTCCGGGGGGTGCCAGATGGCTGGCAGGTGCGCAGCTTCCCTCCCAAGTCTCCGTAGGAAACACTCTCCTCCCACAGTGGCATGGGAGAGGGTTGCGCGCCCGCCAACCAGACGGCTGGCAGTGTGCAACCCTCTCCCCGCACTATCCGTGTATAGGACAACCTCATCTAATACACAGGAAAATACTTTGGTAATTTAGGGACACTGGGCGGATCTTTGCCCCCCGGCACCACATATGCTAAAGACAGCCCTGATATTGCATGTGCATTAATACAAATTGAAAATACATGTTTCCTTAGTTAAAACAGAGGTTTAAACCATGGTTTCAATAGCACTTGCCAATCATGGCTACTCAGGGGAACTTGGTTTGGATTGGTCATTTATCTAAAGCATATCTTAAGAAACCCTTGCATGTAGTTCTCAAGGAATATCAAGGGATATTGCAGCAGGGGTTATGTACTCTGCTAGTGACCATTTTCCCATCTAATTTATATTACTACAAAAATATTGGCTGGGCGCCTATGGAGACTAGAGATGGACCTTTGATATGACCCAGCAGGGCAGAATTGATCTTCTTATGATATGGTGCCAGCTTTCAATTATATTAAAACTTAACTGACTGTCTCACTATTATCCATTTAATAGTAAATTTAAAATTTTAAAATATCCAATAATCAGACATATTTTAAAAGTGGTATAACTGCTATCAGAATGCCAGTAACTGAACGATCTGAGTTACCTCAAAGTTTAGCAAAGCACAGATCCCAAAGTCCCGAGTCTCACTGCATCCACAAATGATCATAATAAACATTTAACCGAAGGTGGTACTGAAAATTTGCCCTGTATATTACAGGAGGAGAGAATGGTTTCTGCACAAGGATCAGATTTACAGCATGCCGTGAGGGGAGAAATTTGCTGTTATCCCAACTGCCTAGCCTTCTGTAGCAAGAACATTTTGAAGCCACTGTCCCTGCTGAGAAAAGCACATACCCTGTCCAGTCAGGCAGCGGCGCCCACTCTCAAAGGAGAAGAGGTTGGAGTCATAGCCATAGCGTCGCAAGCAGAGGTATGGCCACCGAACAGCATCACGTTTGTGTGTGTGCAAAACAAGCTCCCTCTGTGTCAGCTCCATAATCCCTGAGCCCAGCTCGTTGCCCTCATCGTCAACATTTGTCACCTGCAGAAACACCAAAACCTGTTGTCAGGAGCTCCAGGCATTATGCCAAATAGCACCTTAGTGGGCAGAACAAACACCATATAAAACAATATTCAAATGGGTTGTGTTTGCATAGCAAAACACAGTCCCAACAATATCTCCTTGATACAATTACTTTGGCTCTTGTAGAATGGTGAAATTCTTTTGGGATGACTTTGCTGTCAGGGAAATATATCAGTCAGTCCAATGTACCTGGAGGCTGCTAGCCCAGTCCACAACAAGATTTTAGGCACAAGAGTTGTTATTCTATACCCCAAGAGAGTCCTGCCTCTATTAATGGCTATACTTGTACTCAAGCTATATCCCTATTACAAGCTAACCCAAGACTTACTACCCAACCCTGGCCTAATAACTAAAACTACTGAGTGGAATGAGCCATTAAAGTGACTGATCTCATAAGTAATTTCAAGAGCCAGAGTGAGGCTTTCAGATTCTTCATAACTCTTCATCAGGCTAGATAGTAAGCCAAATGTGTGTTGGGGTGTATTTTTCTTACAGACCAAGATAGCTTTCCTTGCTTTTAGGACTTGCTGGTCAGAAGGTCGGCGGTTCAAATCCCTGCAACGGGGTGAGCTCCCGTTGCTCGGTCCCTGCTCCTGCCAACCTAGCAGTTCGAAAGCATGTCAAAGTGCAAGTAGATAAATAGGTACCACTCCGGCGGGAAGGTAAATGGTGTTTCCATGCACTGCTCTGGTTCGCCAGAATCGGCTTAGTCATGCTGGCCACATGACCCAGAAGCTGTACGCCAGCTCCCTCGGCCAATAAAGCGAGATGAGCGCTGCAACCCCAGAGTCGGTCACGACTGGACCTAATGGTCAGGGGTCCCTTTACCTTTTACCTTAAGATGCAACTTAAGTGGGAAGCTGAACAGCATGACCTCTACACTACTACCAAATAAAACACACAGAGAACTCAAGGGGTAGCAATGCAAAACCACAGGAGGATTTCAATTGTGTCCTCTGTAGAAATGGCTTCTCTTAACTACTTTAATACCTTGACAGCATGAAGTTTTGTGTGCCTTAACTAACTTTGAATAATTCTAGTGGTAGAACACTTTGAATAGGATGAATAAGCATGTTACCTTGAACTTGGTGGGGTGGTGATCTGGAACACTGTCTCTGCATGGGCAGCTACAGCAACTCCCCATGATGTCAGCACACTGGGCAAATCCTAGAATGGAAGGAGAAAAAGATTTCCAGCCCTCCAAACACAGCTTGAAGAAAAGCAAAACACAAGCCATCTCCCCTCTGCCAAACCTTGGAAACATTTCAGAATTAATGTCACTCCATGTGAGCAGCATCACGGAGTGGCTGCAAGGGAATTTGTGTTTCGCAAGTGTGATTATTTTCAAATTGAGGAATGTTCGTATTCCATCCACGCTATGGAAAAGACCAAAACAATGGCACAACCATTTGGGGACAATTTAATTGCTTTCTATATTTGGAATTACTCCATCAGGATAGTACTGTCAAACCTTAGGGTAGGATTTCAGAGATGAAACATAAATGAGGAAATAAAGCTCTGGAATCTTAATGCCTTGCTTAATCCTTACCCAGCCATGGCCATTAGTAGCATTTAAGGGGAGGGGAGGAATTCCCACTTTTCCCCCACGGTCCTCTACTGGGTGTCATGGTAACCAGGATGTCAAGACGTTGCCTACAGCTTCAGAGGAACTGTGCCATCCTTCACCTGATACAGAGAACGGAATCAAGAGAAACAGAAAGAATATTTAAAAGAATGCCGCATTCAGAATTTGCATTATTTGTTATCACAATTTTTAAGGGTTGCCTATTATTTACTGTAAAGTAAAATTGTATCAGTAAGGTTTGTCATCACTTTTAAAAGTTCATCTATCAGAATACGATGAATAGCAATTCACCCTAAAATGAACGCTTGGATTGGCAACAGTATCACTTTCACCTTTACTATGTTCTAGCCTTAATTCAGTTTCTTACTATGACCCTTTGCATAAAACCAAGAAAAGAAATTGTCTTTGGAAAATCCAGAGTGAAATGATGTTGTGCTCCATTTTGTTCTATCAGGCAGGGTTTGTTCATACGTTCAGATGCCATTTAGGAACAGACACCTTGTTCTCTGTACAAGTGCATTCGAGGCATCACTTTGGCTTCTAATAGTTACAGACAAAGCAATTCACTGAGGGCAGGTCTGTGCAGAGTTTTACTGGTCTCACACCAGTCGGGGTAGAAGCTGGGTGGTCGGGGGAGAGAGAAATATATATGCCAATGCCAGGGCTGGCATTCTTCCCCACCTCCTCAGGGGTACCAGAAGGGTTTTGGATCCGTCAGCATCCTTTGATTCCCCCCCCCCAAAAGAAAAAAAACTGTTCATGCCTTCTCCACTGTCAGTAGAAGGCATTGGCAGTGGTCCTTTTTGTGAAGGCTGGAAGGGAACTTCCAAGGGCAGACCTCTCTCTGGCCACAGACAGGACTATCCACAAAAACCTACGGCTCTTGGGGTGCTCTTCCAGTGACTAAACCTTTGTGCCCTAAGGATTGTCTATTTTAGTTTTAACTGTCTGGGTTATGACTGGGGGTTGGGGCTAAAAGCTAGTGGTATTTTTCACATGCATTTTTATTTGGATAGCATTCTCAACATAGTTGAGTACAACGATTTACAGCATAATGTCAGCTCGTTTTTTTGCAATTAGTATTTCTCTTCCTCTTCTGACAAATCAGTGTTTTGAATAAAACTACTATTGGACCATATCGGACTGATTAAAGGAGATCTAACTTTAATTTAGAGACTATAAATAATATAAAATACATTTTTCTTGTATCCATTTGGACACGGATACTTGATAAAAGTGAAATTTTCAATTGCTACTTTAAAATGCACTCAACCCTGAAAACATGATTGCCTCATATTTAGGCAATTTAGAATGTAATCCTATACTCACTGACATGGGAGCAAGCCCCACTGAACTCAATGGGACTTCTGAGTAGACATATACAGAATTGTGCTAATAGATCTTAAGTTGTGGCTTCCTTCAATTACATGTCTCAGGCAGCCAAGCTGCAGCTGAACACCTTCCATAGAGGTTGGCCCACACCCATATATCAAGTAGTTATTGCAGAAGTAATCCCCGCGACAGGGTGATCTCCTGTTGTTTGGTCGCTGCTCCTGCCAACCTAGCAGTTCGAAAGCATATCAAAGTGCAAGTAGATAAATAGGTACCGCTCCGGCTGAAAGGTAAACGGCATTTCCGTGCGCTGGTCTGGTCCGCAAGAAGCGGATTAGTCATGCTGGCCACATGACCCGGAAGCTGTACGCCGGCTCCCTTGGCCAGTAAAGCAAGATGAGCGCCACAACCCCAGCGACTGGACCTAACGGTCAGGGGTCCCTTTAACTTTTTAATCCTTATAGGCAATAGCCTTTACTCAGATGGGTTAACACCACCCAGATCATTTGTGTATCGTTCATTTAAAATATGGGGTATACACACATAATTTTGGCCCAGTATTTGTATAAAATAAGTTAGTAGATAGTCTAAAGCTCAGATAACACATACTTTTGAATGACCTTCGCACAAAGCAGTGATTTTTCAAACCTGTTTTGGGGGACAATGGAGGTTCCTAAGAAGTGTATCAGGAGTTCTTGCAATGGAAAAGACCAGTAGTGACAGAAAAACTTCCTTCCCATTACTACTGATTTCCCCTTGTAATGTGCTGCCCCAGGAAAATGTTGGGTGTCTTTAAGGGCACACGCACAGTTCATGGGGCAACCTTGAGGTCTAATAGTCTTTTCCAGTGTCCCTTATGAACTGAGTTTGTCCCTCTCACAAAGCTTCCCAAAATCCTGTTCAGGTGTTCCTTGGCAGAGAAGTTGATGTGGGAAGCATTTCAACCAGGCAGAAAGTTTGAAAGCCATAAGCCAATTAGAACTGAGAAGTAAGAAATACACACAGACTAGTGTGGAATATGGTGGGTAATTTTTAATAAACGAGCAATGGGATTGCAGCAAGGCAAATTAGTAAAAGTGAGAAAATGAAGACAAGCCAACTTAGTCATTCAAGAAATTACAACACACCTGAGGTCTAAAGAGGATCGTAAGATCATTTTTATCAACCAGAGTTTTAGAATTTCCTAATGCTCTGGATTCCAGAAATTCCTTGAGTGATTTGCTCCACTTCCTGACCGTGACTGAAAACTCCTCCTGCTCTCAGTAAAACGATTAATTAAAAAAAATTAAGATGGAAAGCAAACTAAAAAGCCTCTAGTGTCTTGGTTTATCATCAGGAATTGTGCCTGCCTTTTTCCATCCTCTGGAAGCTCACCTGTCTTCCATGTTTTTGTTGGCTGTTTTTCCTGCTCCCTCCGGCTTGGCTGTAAATTATATTTCCTTTGCACAGGCATGAAGTGCCAAACATTCTGTAACCAATTAATATACAACAAACATCACTACTGTATCTCACAGAGAAGTTCTTCAGGTTATACCCTGAACATGACTCAGAATATTTTCATAGCGGCATCATGTCCAAAGCGCACCAGTCTCAACCTAGCATGTAAGGAGGAAAAGTAGGGTTGTGACATGCTAATGAATTTCAAGTGAAACATTATCAACTCTTTTGAAAAAAAATTAGCAGATTCATGGCTAAAAACATCAAGGGATGTGGCGTCACAACTGAAAGCTGATAAAAGGTATCAAAATGTTACTTTTTATTTAAACCTCTAAGTTGCTTCCACACAAAATATTTACAGGTGATTGCTACTTTAAATTTGTTCTGCTGGCAGCTATTTCCCACAGCATCTGAACAGGAAAGAGTTACCATTGCATCCTAACAGAGCTCAACCTATGCAACAGGAAGTGCCTTCATAATGATACATTTCCCTTTTCTCTGTCATCATGTTAATTAATATATGGTAACTTGCCTCAGACATAAAGCCTGCTGTAAAATTATCTTAACACAACAACATACAAAGCATATCGAGTAGGTTTTGAGTGAAAATTTAAATGAAATTTAAAGTATAATAGGCTTTCACAGTGTGTGTGTGTGTGTGTGTGTGTGTGTGTGTTTGTTTGTGTGTGTGTACAGCCAGGATCAAAATGAAAAGCTGGTCTTAACCTAAAGAACATTAATGATCTACCAGTCCTAGAGAATGTAAATCTGTAATGCATATTCCTATAAAAAGTAAATCAAGTTTCTAATATAGAGCAGCATACCTGAAGGCAAACAATGTACAGGAAACAAAACAGACAGTGATCCGCACTAAGCACTCAGGTGTGTAAATGCTGGGCAATCTATTTACAGTGGAACCTTGGCTTTCGAACGTAATCCATTCCAGAAGACCGTTCGACTCCCGAAATGTTAAAAAACCGAGGAATAAAGAGCTGTCGGCAAAGTGAATGAGGAAAAAATGAGAAACATGCCTCAGAAGCCGTTCAACTTCCAAGGCGTGCTTGAAAACGGAAGCATTCACTTCTGGGTTTTTGGCGTTCAACTTCCAAAGCGTTCAGCAGCCAAGATGTTCAAAAACTGAGGTTCCACTGTATTTCAAAGTTCACAATTTATATTTAGGATGAGAGGGGACCTGGTAACAACACAAGCAGGTCTCATCAGTCAAAGTAGTAGTATATTCAAACATAAATTTGTATTACGGAACTTGTATGCATCAGTTATGTGTCTAGCACCCAACAAAGTTCCTTGCTCATTTTAAGACAGTTAAAAGCTGTCTTCAAACACTTCAGTCTTGTAGATAATTAACATTTGTTTCCTGCAAACAATTTCCTTATTTCCTTCCCAGTATTAACCATGGTTCCATGCTACAATGCACTAACAAAAACCAAGTTTACTTAGCCATGGTTTGCAAGATGGGAGGAGCCATCCCACTCTCAAAATGCTCCCCAGGAACTTCTAGGGGGGAAACACCTCCCATCCCCCCAGTGGGAGAAGAATCTGTCCTGAATATATGAGTCCTTTTCAGAAAACAAATGATGTAAAATACATCTTAAAGTCAGTTGATCTATGGTAGTGAAATTAAGTGTTTTATTTGCTACCTATTTCAATTTCATGTTCCTGAATACATCTTTCAATATTCACCTTTCCTACCCTGAGACAACTGCTCCCTCTATCAACTGAAGATCCCAGCAGCCTATACACAAACAAACACTGATGTCAAGACATCACATTTGCTTTTGACACCTGAATAGCTAACTGAACCACTTTTTCTTGTTTCACTGGTTGTATTTGCAAAAAGTGAAAGTAGATAGAGTTCACTAGCACTGAACTAATGATAATTTCAAATAATTATATGGCTCTCAAGCAGACCACAAGCGAAGGATATACTCAGGGTTCTTCCGTATTCTCTGGGTTTGTAAGATTACAGAATTGGTTATCTAACATCTAAATACCGGTATCTAAAGGGCTGTCACATGGAATATGAAGCAAGCTTGTTTTCTCCTGTTCTGGAGCGTAGGACCCAAACCAATGGATTGAAGTTACAAGAAATGAGATTCTGACTAAGCATCAGGAAGAACTTTCTGGTGGTAAGAGCTGTTCGAAAGTAGAATGGAGTCCCTCGGAAGGTGGTGGCTTTCCTTCTTTGGACATTTTTAAAAGGTTGGATGGTCATCTGTTGCAGATGCTTTAGTTGAGATTTCTGCATTGCAGGAGGTTGGACAAGATAACCCTCAGGGTCCCTCCCAACATTACAATTTGATGATTTAACGGTTAGCTACTGCAAAAATTGGAGTTGAGAATCACAGCAGTGGCTTTGTGTAAAACCCCCATGGCTCCAAGGAAAATTTGGAAACTATGTTGGTTGTATCTACACTAAGGGAAGCTTTACATGTACAGTTTCAATTTGCAGATGTTATAAATCAGAACTGCATTCCCATTAAAGCCATGGCTGAAAGATACACAACTCTATTTTTTTAAAACCACCTCACAGAGAACTCCAGTTGGTTCCAAGTCAATGGTTTTCAGCAATGTACAAGTGGCTCATTTTTTATACCGTTCAAATATAGTTTTGCCCATTAAAATAATAATATGTGAAGTTTCTGCTTATCAGAGTAACAGAGTTTCTGGGCCCTGGAAAACTCTCTGGATACTTTACCTGCACCCCAATTCTACTGGCACCCAGTCTTGGTTTCCCTCCCTTCCTGCTTTATGCCACCAAAACCCTTGACAAAAAATAGAAATCATTTGGAAGACTGACCCCTGAAATCTGACTAATTTGCATAAATTATTCTGAGCCTAGGATATGACTGTCAGTCATATTTATTGCTATTAGCCAATTGCCTTTGCACTACTTAGCACCTGTAAGGCACTCATCACAGTTATCAAGGCAAGTTTCCCAAAAGTGCCGATATATTTAGATTTATAAATGGAAAATGGTACCACTTGTATCATTCCAATCCAAAACATGTCTGAAACTGCAATCCACTATAAACCTACCTAGGAGTAAGTCCCATTGAATTCACTAAGAGTATGTAGCTATGCATAGGATTGCACAGTGAGCCATACCTTGTTTGGAAACCCTTTTATTCTTTTCTGCTTCTTCAGAGCTCCTGAACCATCACAGGTTAGCTTCCCTTCCCACTATACATGGAGCAGCTGTATGCAAACTTTGTGATGTCTTAAAAGGACTTGCTTCCTGATAAACATTGAAAAATTAGCATGCTTAACTAGTTCCAAATCCTAGAGAGCAACTGCCAGTCAACGAAAGCACCGCTAACCCAAGGATCTGGCTTAGCATCCAATGTCGGTCCTGACATCCAACCATAAAGCATTTGTGGAAAAGGCAGCAATATACAAGAGATGAGTGAAAAGAAATATAAAAAGCCAAAGCAAGCCAAGGCGAATGACAAGGAAGAAAGATGCAGAACATCCTAAGTGCCACCCTTCTGCTGGGCAGGGCTGGGAAAATGTACTCCTGCTATGCAAAAAAAGGGGCTCCAGCAACTGCCTTCAGTGTTTAGTCCGGGAAAGCAGGAAAAACCCTCCAGACGCGTTCACACAACCAGGGACGCAGTGTCACAGAGAGTTACAGGGTTGCACACCAACTACAGTGATTCATCACTTGCATACGAGGGAACGAGGTGTTTGCTGTTTGCTTGACTGTTATTTGCTTGGCAATAATAGTGCAATGGCTGAGAGGTGAAGAGAAACCATGAAAAAGGATGCAAACCCTGGGAGATAGATGGTGAAGGGAGGAGGGAGATTATTGGGGGGAGGCGACCCCTGAGAGGCTGCAGGGGAGCGCACGAGGAAAACAGGCGTGCGATGTGCCCATGTATGGGGGGGGAGGGGGCCATGACTTGAAAAGGAGGGTAATAATAGTAATGAATAATGGGAATAAATTCTGGGCTGTGGAGGAGATACGGCAGGTGCGGGGGGGGAGGCTTGCTGTCCTGGGGAGGGGAGGGGGTGACCCGGGACCTGGCCGAGAGCCTGGCCTAGGGATACCGCGCAGGCTGGCCGGGGGCAGAGAGGGGAGATTATTCCGTACCTGCGGCGTTGTCCAGGCGCGGAGGGAGCCGTCAGTAACGGGGGGAGCAGAGTGGCCGCCGCCGCCCCTTCTCCCCAAGTCCAGCTCCGGCCGGGGACGCTGGGAGCAGCGAGCGGACGGACGCAGCCTAGAGCGTCACTCGCCGGCAGGAGGACCCGGGCCCAAGGTAAGCCGGGCAGGCGAGGGAAAGCGCCCACCAGCGTAGACTTTGTAAAAAGGGGGGAAAAAGTAGAGTGATGATTTCATGGTCTAATGACGGGACTTCCTGGATGCTTTTGACGCCATTTCCCTCCCTTTCTCTCCCCCCCCCCCTCTCGCGGGGCAAAGCGACAGCTGCCATTAAGAAAGCAAAGAGGGGGGAGGCGGGGGGAGGTGGATCCGCCTGTGACCCCCCCCTCTAAAAAAGGTTTCTGAACCCAGGTCTTGTTTCGTGTGAAATCTATGTGGTCTTTGTTAAAGCAATGCGTTTTTAAGCATTAAAAATGGTCAACCCAAATGCAATATATACGAGCTCCGTTAGCTGCAGATTTAGGGAACAGGGGCTGAGAACTAATGGCCAGCGACGACCCTGCGGGGTAGCCCACTGCTGGAATTGTAAACTGGAGGCGCAGCTGAGGGTGAAAGGGGATTGTCAACAAAAGCTGCAATGACGCGCAACGTCCAACCCTACGATTCTCCATATTCTGTGTTATGGTTCCCACATGGAAAGGAGGCGGAGGAGGAGAAATCTTTGCCCAGGAGAAATCTTTGCCCTTTGTCGTTGTGTGCTTGGAAACATCTAGCCCACCTTGGCTGCTCGGTCCGTAGTCCTGGCAGGGGCTGGGAAGCTGATCTCGGTCACAGTGCTAGGGAGGAGCGGGGCGGATTAACTCTTTCCCGATCGGCCCGTTTTGGGGACTCTAGCAGTTGCTTTTCTGCCGGCGAAAAGCCCTTCTCATCCTCCTCCTCCTCCTCCGCGGGTGACAAAGCATCCGAGGAGGCTGATCTCAGAAATGGCCTCCACTCTGCTCTACTCAGTTGGTAGAGCAAGAGACACTTAATCTTAAGGTCGTAGGTTCGAGACCCAAGTTGAGCAAAAGGCTCCTGGGCTGCAGTGGGTTGGGCTGGATGACCCACGGAACCCCTTTCCAACTATACAATTGTATGAGTCTCCGATTCCCTGAAGCAGCGGCAGCGCGGCGCGGCTGGAGGTGCGGACCTCCTAATGTGGACGGACTCCGACTCCCATCGTGCCTGACCACCGGCCGCGTTGGCTGGGGCCGGCGGGAGCGGGAGTACCGGGATCCCCACGGTTGTCAAGCAAGCAGCGCTTCGAAACGCTGCGACGGGACTTTTGTGTCGCTGCCTCCGCCGCCCCTACGACGTAGCACCTGGGGTTGCAATTCAGCCCCCAGACCGGCGCTTGGCTGCTGGAAATTTAATGCTCTCGCAGCTCTGCTCGCCCGGCGCAAAATGAAAGTTCCAAGTCAAACCGGAAGCCGGTTAGTGTTCGGGATCCCGAGGGTTCTCTCAATGGCCGCCAGGGGGAGCTGCGCGCGCGTGGCTCGGATCGCAGGGTTTAAGCTTGTCGATAGCGGACGCAAACCGAAGCGGTCAAGAATAGCCGTCCTCTCCTGAACGTGGCTTTGCTGCCAGAGCACTGAGCTAGAAAACCAGGGTTCACAACCCCACTCAGCCATGAAACCCACTGGGATAGTTACTGGGTTGTTGTGAGGATAAAAATGAAGAAAAAGAAGGGTATAAATGTAATACGGTAATAGCAATAATATTACATGCGCAGGGCTTCATTTAAGCCAGGGCTCAGTTGTGGAACCTGCCTCTAAATGACAGAAGTTGGCAATGATATTATGTCTGGCTGTGTGGATATAATAATAAAACTGCCTTTGAACATGTGGAGAGCAGTTTCTAGGCAGGCAGGATGGGTCGCTTCCAAAATACTTCCTGCTCCTCCAGGTTTTCAGCTACCATATATTACGAATTTCTATACTATACTGCGTAATTTATTCCTTGGTTCCACAACGATGGTCTTTGCCACTCCTTTACTCTCCCAAACTAGTTTTTCTGGAGTTTTCCCTGCTGTCTTCTCACTACTGCAGAAGGTGTGACACAAGGGTTCTAAATTAGGGCTTGGGAATGAGGCCATTGCATGCATAGTGCTGGGAGCCTTCAGCTGTAAACATCCCATTCACAGGAGTAAACTGCTTTCGGATGTGTGTTGAGTGGCTCTGTGCATCATTATTTGTTTAGTTAATAGATTATTATTTTTTTATCCTACCCTTCCTCTTAGCGTAGCCTAAGGGCAGCAAACAATGGAACCAATTCAAACATTTCAACACAATCAAATATACTCACTGCTAAATAATTTCAAGGCTGGCAGGGAGATTTTCTTACAACCATTAAATGCCTGCATGAATATTAATATATACTCAAATAATGAAGGGGACAGAGGGCATTCCATAAGTGAGGGGCTGCTACTGAGAAGATTCTGTTGGGCAGTACTAAGTGGCGGCAGCACCTTTCTTTATGTTTTAAGAATAAGATATTAATGACTTTTTGAAATGTGGATAAACAAAATGGGATTATGAAACGAGAAAATATGTGAGCAGCTTACTGCTCGCAACTTAGTTTTCATACTCATTTTTCTGCAAACAAAATACTTGGTTTGCAAGCAAGATTGTAACAAGCACCTCTGGGGGGAAAACAAACAAACAGCTGAACAGCAAGATGCTAAAACAGGGGTAGGCAACCTAAGGCAAATCGCCTTCTCAGTCCGGCCCACAGACGGTCTGGGAATCAGCGTGTTTTTACGTGAGTAGAATATGTCCTTTTATTTAAAATGCATCTCTGGGTTATTTGTGGGGCCTGCCTGGTGTTTTTCATGAGTAGAATGTGTGCTTTTATTAAAATGCATCTCTGGGTTATTTATGGGGCATAGGAATCCATTCATTTTTTAAAAAAAATTAAAATATAGTCCGGCCCCCCACAAGGTCTGAGGGACAGTGGACCAGCCCCCTGCTGAAAAAGTTTGCTGACCCCTGCTATAGAAGATGACACCCCTCAGTGATATTTTCTACTCATTGGTATACAGTGGTACCTCGGTTTTCAAACATCTCCATTGACAAACATTTCGGTTTTCGAAAGCCGTAAACCCAGAAGTAAATGGTTTTCGAACACGCCTCGAGAGTCAAACATGCCACACTGCTTCCGTATTGAGTTTTCTGTATTCGGTTTTCGAACGTTTCAGAACTCAAACGGTCTTCCAGAACGGATTGTGTTCGAAAACCGAGGTACCACTGTAGTTTAGCAGGGGGTGATAGAAGGGAGATATGAATCTACTACTGGTATGTTTGGCAGGAGCAGCTGACATGGAAGGGTGGTGAAGCCAAGCCACTCTCTTGACAGGGATGTTGCTGCTGCTTGTCTGAATGGGGCATGGTGGTAGTGAGGTCGGGACTGCACAGGCACAAAAGCAACAGTGCTGGATTGGCTCAGCTGGTGTGCCTTGGTAGCTCTGACCTCGCTGCTGCCTGCCCCATCCAGGTAAGCACCACTGACACTGCTACTGGTTGGATGGCTCCTGCGCACCAGGCCTCCACACCAGCTGCTCCTGATCTCTGTGGAATCTGAAGTACCGTAAATTGACAACGATGTCTGACTCACAATGGTTTGACAATATCAGCAACAAAATGTCCTCACAACACACACAATATTATGCTGCTTAAATGAAGAAACTGGAGTGAGTAGGTAACCAGGAATGGATTTTTGTGTTGAAGGACTGAAAGTGTGTTTGGTTCTAGTGCTCAGAGGGAAGTTAATGGGCTCAAGGTTCCTTGTACGCCTCTTGTACTTTGTTCCAATTGATGGATCTCAGGATTCTAGTAAAAAAAACAAAGAAGATCCCTCTGCCATGAAGTCCGCCCACCCCTGAGACAGGCAGTGTTGTGAGGAAACCTTGGAAACACCCTCTGGGTAAAAGACCTTCCTTCTATCCCCACCCAAAGGTTGTGAACAATAGCTTAGCTTTAGACCTTTTGCATGTGAAGACAAGAAAAGACATTTGGAGGCACAGCTAGGGTGCACACCGCAACACTCTGCACCCAGCTCATGCCACAACAGTTGTCAAACAACTCACATGCATTCTTCCAGCACAGATGGAACACCACAAAAAAAAACCACAACATGGATAATTCTCTTTCTACTCTCTCTTGCCAACTGCTACATGGGGCCTTCACTCAAAACAGTTTGTGCTGGCAAAATATTTAGTTTTCCCTCAAAAAAAAAAAAAATACCCATGGCATGGAATGCTGTTTTTTAAAAAAGGTGTGCCCCTGTTTTTCCTGCTCCATATGTCTGTTTATAACTGTCAAGTACATCTACTGACGCATGCCAGAAAGCACTAGTAGTGCCTCAGTAGCTTTAATTAACATTATAAAATAGTAATGTACAATATGTTACACCCACGTACCACAGTAAGCGCCTAGACAGATTACACAGAATAATGTCTGTTTAGATCACAGTTCCACAGAGACATCCTCCAGTGCTTTACATGCACCAGGTTTTGAAGATCAATGCAGTCGTCTTTTTTTTTTAAACTTTTATGAGTCAGACTTTGCAAAAGAATTACATTTTCCTCTGAAGTGAAAGTGTTGCTGCATTTTTAGCCCTAACCCACTACAGAAGATATGCTTATTATGCTGTGTCCTTAAATATATGTTTGGAACAAAGTTCTTAAGACAAAATACTATGGGCAAAGAAAAACAGAGGCTAGCAGGAACTATCTGTAGAATTAGGTCAGGTATCATGAAAGAAAAGACACTCAATGGTTCCAAGACAAATCTGGATACACTTATGACATATATTGTATGGGGTCTTATTTTTGTCTCTCAGTCATGTTTTGCCCAACTCTTAGTTATTGGGGGGGGGGCAAAGGGCCTCCTTCCTGGGAAGCATCAGGGATTGCCAGAGCTCCTGATAAAATGCTGAGTGTTGACTGGCTTCTACCCCAATGAAAAAATAATGTTGGAGAGACCCCTCTACCCTCAGGTTTAAGTAGATCAAAATACATGGAGGAATTCTTACTCGGATCAAAGGGGTAGTAATCCTCTCTTTGACCAGCAATCAATAGTCCAGCTGCTAGAAGCATGTAGAGCTCTGCATTGTGCACAAAAACTAACTTTGGGGTAGGTACCTTGTTCATTCTTGCTCTTTGCTTACAGCGCACTGTGGTCTGGATTATGTGGGTTAATTTAGCTCTTAGGAAGCTTAAGCAGTAGCCTTCCCAGACAGACATCCTCCTCTCATTTTGAAGCATCTGGGCTTAGAAAGCCTCTCCACCTGTCAGGGCTGAGCCATAGGGAGTGGTAGGAGATGAGCCAGAAGTCGGGAGCCATGGGTTGAGGAGCAAAGCCAGTACTCAGAACCATAGGGCAAGCCAGGAGCATGCAACAAGCCAGGAATGGAGGACAATCTCTTTTTACATCCACACCACATGTGTAAAAAGCACACAGCTCCCCCCCCCCGAATCCTGGGAGCTGTAGTTTGTGAAGGGTGCTGGAAATTCTGGTAGGAGCATTACAGTTCCCAGGATTCTTTGGGGAAGTCATGTTCTTTAAATGTCTGGTGTGGAGGTGACCAAAGGATCCAGGAACATATTAAAGCTTGGGAATACTGTGTCCAGCCCATCTGACTGAGCTAGGAAGCCCTCCTTGTACCTCTTCCCATTTGGGAGGATCCAGTGGTAAACTGGGTGCATGGAGTCAGTCCAAGGCCTGCATAGACAGATGGTGCAACCTGAAGTTCAGGTGCACTGAGTCCCAGCAGCTTCACACACAACCTACCATGTTGTCCCACCAAGGTATGGGGCCATCTTCCCCAGGAAGAGCAGCTCTTTGAGCTCATCCGCTTCCCAATGCTTGCCAGATGTGGTGCAGGTCACATTAGGTGAACAACAGAGAGCCTTGTGGCACTTGGAAGAGAAGCAAATTTCATTAGCCATAAGCTTTTGTGGACTAGTTGCAAGGAAGATTTGTTTTTGCTGCAAAAGACTGCTAACCCTCATTCTTAGGTGTAAACCTCATTGAATTCAATGGGACTTCTGAGTGCATATGCATAGGATTGCACTGTTGAATACGGTACTTACTCTCAGCTTTGTCTCTCTCACACAATGCCATTTAACTTATTGAACAAAGAAATGCTGGAGGGAAATACTAATCATACCAAGAATACACAAAGGGGAAAGAGGCCCACCAGGGTAATGGAACAAAGTCCAGAAGAGAGGGCAACTGAGATAACGAGGCTGAGTTTCCAACCTCAGTGAACCCAAATAGCAGATTACTCTTTAGCAAGCAAGGGCTTCGTGGGAACTGTATCTTTATAATGCCTGCCTCAACATTCTTGAGAAAATATGCAGGACTTTTGGATTCTATAGAGCCCCTGTACATGTTCCTTTAATTACTAGCAAACAGGGGACAGATGATATATTGCAGAATGAAAAAGGGATGCCACCAGGATTACTTGGGCACACCATATTGTATATGGGTGTCCCCTCCTGCAACAATCTATGGGCAAGAACTGCTGCTTATGTATACAATAAATATTTACTTAGCGTGGCCTATCACACAGGACTATTATTATTTATGTGATTTCTCACAAGCCCTTCTAACATTACAGTTATAGGAATAAGATGCATCCTGAATCCTCAAATTATAGTCACACTGCAGCAGCTACCACAGCCATAGAGACGGGACCTTCCCATTGGTGGCTTCTATCCCATGGAACTCCCTTCCAAGAGATACACAGCTGACTACAACACTTCCAAGTTCTAGATCCGTGGTTCCTACACTGAATTTTTTTATTGATAAGAAATACATTGGAAAGCGCAACTAGGATCATCCTCAGTATGATTTGATGCTCTTGCTCTCATTTTGAAAAGATATCTATCCATATTCTGGAAATAAAAATAATATCTTGATACTCTATTATAGTACACTGAAATATTTAAATGTTCCTTTGATTGCCCTTGAACCTTCCTGCCACCCTCTCCTGGCACACCCTTTGAGAGCCACTGTTCTGGATAAATGTTTTTTTAAAAAAACAAAGCCAAGATCTCTGCTTCCCCTGGCTTTTAACTGAAGTGTTTATTATTGTACATGCTTCTGCAAGAAGCGTTTGCCGGGTGTCAGTTTCTGCTACTTGGGACTTCAGGGCTTGCTTAAACCCGCTGCTTTGT
Organism: Podarcis melisellensis; assembly: GCF_964234715.1. Taxonomy (NCBI): domain Eukaryota; kingdom Metazoa; phylum Chordata; class Lepidosauria; order Squamata; family Lacertidae; genus Podarcis; species Podarcis melisellensis. The sequence goes on along the minus strand of NC_138538.1, from coordinate 42,896,657 downwards.
TGCAATCCGAACGGCGTCTTGCAGCTTCCCTGTTTATTTATTTCTTGGTGGGACTGTCTTTTCGCTGTCAAGCGGAAGCCATCTCGAGAAGGCGTTCAAGCCTCGGAAGGCGACTGGGGGAAGCAACTAACATAAATAAAAGCAAAGGGAGGAGAGGGAGGGACAGGCGCTCTGCCTTCTGCTCGGCTTTCTCTGCCATTGGCTCCCTCCGCCGGTTGTTGAGGCTGCACAGAAAGCTCTGTAATTAGGACCCCGCTGGCGGACACAGAAGAGGAGCCCGCCTCCTGGGCGAGGAAAAGACGCAGCAAAGGGAAAGGAGCGGGAGGGGGGGGAGTCCGGACACCCCTCGTTTCCCTGGTTTCGTTTCTCTCCCCGGCATTCAAAGTTCCCACCGCTGAGGGCTGAGCCGGGAAGACTCCTGTTGCCAAGGCAGGTGGAGCGCGCGGGGAAAGAGCTCCTCGCCGCCTCCGCCCCAGAAAAAAAGCAGCGTCGAGGGCGCGACTGGCTCCTGCCGCTGCGTCCGCCTCTTGCGTTCCCTCAGGAAGGAGCCGAGGGGGAATCCAGGGCGGCAGCAGGTAATGAAGGTGTCCGGGGCGTCTTTCCGCTGAGGAGGCGGGCGGTTTCCTGAGGGGCCACTCTCGGCCCCCCCCCCCGGGAAGCTTGGAGAGTGTGGGGAGGGGGAAGCAGCGGGCTGGGCTGCTGGTTTCCTGGTAGAGGAAAGAGACGGGAGACGCCGCCTGCGACCTGAAAGCTTGTTAGTCTTCCTTAGCTGGAGGAGCACCTGCTCTGCTGGCAGAAGGGGCCTGGGGGTTGGTTGGCTCAATCCCCGGCGTCACCAGGTAGGTGACGCCGGGGGTGACCCCCCGTTGAGAACAGCTGCCGGTCAGTGTAGGCAGTACTGAGCTAGAGGGAGCCGTGGTTTGAGGCTGGGCACGAAGTGGTTCAGTCCTGTGCAGGTTTACCAAAGTGCTGTAACAAGGGGGTAATGAGGCTCTGTTAAAGCCAGGGCAATTGTTGGACAGACTCTGGATTGCACCAACAGCATCCTGGAGGTCTTGTGTCTGGAGAGAGAGAGAGAGAGAGAGAGAGAGAAACAGATAGTCTGGGATAAGGGATAATCCTTTTAATATAAGGGACATCTGCTGATGTTTATTTTTCCCAGATTGTTGTTGCAAACTATTTACAGTAAAGCTGCAACCCTTACATAGGAGTAAGAGCTCCCTTGGAGCTCAATGGAACTTCCACCCTGGTAAGTAAGAATAACGTTTCGATCCTAATTGGTCACAAATATCACATTTCGTTTACTTGGGATTATAGGTTGCATCTTTAGTCCTCTTCTAAATCTTTTGTTGCAAGTGAGTGTGTACCTGTGTACAGGCGGCCCGTAAAAATGTTTCCTGCCTTGATAGTTACTGAAAACAGAACCAGATGGTGATAATTTGGATGAGAAAGAAATATTTCTTCGTTATCCCTCACCTGTGGACAGAAATAACAGTACATGCAAAATCTTTCCCCTCTTTGTGGCTCCATAGGGTACAAGTTACATTATTAACATGTGGCTGCACCCATGTCTGTTTTATTGCATATACAGGAACATGTTGCCAGCTGGAACCTCCTCTAGCATGCGCATGGAGCAAAACTTGTGTATGCATAAAATCAGTATAAGTCAAGTTAGTTAGTGTGACAGCAGCACACAATCTGAAAGGTATGACCCAGGGTGCATTGCAGCAAAGTCAAAGATGCTGGGGTACTTTTTTAAAAAAATAGATTGCATATTGTCTGGTTGGTAACTTCAGAATATTGCAGCCTTGGAACACACATAAGGTACATGTGAGTTTCAGTACAGAGGATATACCCATGTAGGATTTGTGCATTTGTGAAATATGCCCCTTTCAAAAGGTGAGCCTGTAGCCTTTTATTCCTAAAGCAGCCTTTGCCAACCTTGTGCCCTCCAGATGTCTTGGACTACAACTCTCATGAGTCCTAGGCTGGGGATGATGGGAGTTGCAGTCCAAAATATATAGAGGGCACTAGATTATCAAGGTTGACCTAGAAACTACTTTCTTTCTGTTACAGAGTTTAAAATGAAATCTGGAAAAGATAATGAATAGATTGACAGGTGTATGTAAATGTTAGGTAGTTGTTTTGAGTATTTGGTCTGCTGAGATTTGTGACTACAGTGCTGAATCTAATTGTATTCAGGTGCATTGTGACCTGTCCTGGGCAATCTACATTATTGACAGGTGCATCTACCGGTGCAGCACTGATAGGGGACCTGAAATAATGTCGAGATTGGTGTGTCCGCCAGGTTTTTCAGTATTGCTCCAAAAAGAAGTCTGATAACTTGAGAAGTACGGTTAATACTTCCTTTAAGGAAACAGGAGCTGTCAGGGCTTTAGTTTAAACTTGCCTGAACTTTTAAAACCTGGAAATCTTTCCCTTCAATTCAGATAAGGGAAGCAAGGCTGGCTCTGCTTACTCCGACTTCCCTTTTAACTGCATTCTGCACATGCTCAGGGGGGTGTTCTCAGATTCATCACATATTCCCAGAATGGGCCCTGTCAATGAAACAAGTTTAGATTCTAAACTAGGGTGGGGAACATCAGACCTGGGGGTGAAGTGTGCCCCCCAAACCTCTCTCTCTGGCCTTGGGGACTCTGCAGGCCACACACCCTCCCTAAACTCCCCCAGCCCTTGCTGGCTCTGCTTTGCATCCTCCTTAAACATTTTTGTCTGGCAGGACTATGTTCTTGGAAGTATGATCATGCTGCTTGCTTGCTTGCCTGGATAAAGAGCAGAAAGGATTGTATAAAGATTTAATTTGCATTCATTGCTCCACCATCTTTTGCTTCTGGCCCCACCTACTACCAGCACCACCCACTACTGGCTTGTGGCTCTTTTGCTGGAAAAGATTCTCCACTTCTGATGTAAACCCTGCTGGTCACCTTCTCGGGTTAAGCCTGGGCATAATGTGTCCCACTGCTTTGGATCTACTAATGTATACATTACCTATGCCAGTTATATTTTAGGGAGATTTCTGTTGGAGAGTGGACTAACATCAGGCTCCTCAGTTAATTCTGTAACGTCGAGGTCAATCCCTTCCCCACAGCCAGATAGTTCCTAACTGAGATTTGTGCTATTATTTGCAGGGGGAGCAGCCAATAAACAAATTTTCCCAAAATTAAAAAGTCAGTGCCCAGGCTAAAATTTAACAACCCTAATTCAGAACTATTGAGGCTTTTCCCCCCTGTAGGATGCTGGTGTAAAGGGGAAGCCCACAATCCAAAGCACACTTAATTCCATGTTGGTCACGAGTAACTAGGTGAGACTTATTTCTGAGTAAACCTGTTTAGAATCAGTCTGCATTAAGCCTTTTAAATGCTAGAGGCAATCTTTAGGCTGCAGATAGGATGTGTGCATGGAGTTTAAGTGTTCTTCAAAGCTCCCTGCAAATTCATCTTCCAAAGGAAAAAGCTCTCGTCTAACCCTCTGCCTGATGTGCTTATTTTCTTCATTCGAGGAGGTTACATGGGAAAGCATTCAAAAATACAATCCCTTACATGTAGCCATCAGCAGTACATCTCTAAGAGGATACTGTACTACTATATGATATAGATCAGCCACTAATAGTGCAGTCCTAATCATTCCATGACTGCAAGTATTTACGTGTGTGCAACAGCACTTCCCTCCCTCCTTCTGCCATGAGTACCCCATGCCTTCCCCAAATCTGCTCTGGGGTGTTAAGGAAATCTCAAGAACAGATTAGGGTGTTAGGCAGTGTAAAAGGAGTGGGTTTCATTGTTGAAGCAGAAATCATTTTGTTTATGGAGTGAATCAGGTATCACCACTTTAGATACAATCCCATGCCTACTCAGAAATAAGTCCTATTCTGAGTAGACATGGTAATTGTTTCTTCAGACATTGCAATCAACAGTAGCAGGTGTATGATTGTTCACTGTAGGTAATTCACAAATTCAAGATTCAGAGGTTGTTATCACAAGGTAGTTATCCTGAATACTATTTTCCATCCACACAAGCAAATAATTCCAGACTATTCTAGCCGTACCCCTTTGCTGTCCACTGAGTATTCTAAATATCAGTGGTTAAGTTTGGGGCACCCAAAGAAATAATCCCACCTTATTTTTTTAGTGAAAAATACAACATGAAAAATAAGTGAGTCCAAAGTTTTTTGTATTGTTGGGAGTGGTTGCTCTTTGTCAAAATGTTTCAGCTGATTTATTGTAGTAGTTGTAATAATAATAATAATTTTATTATTTATACCCCGCCCATCTGGCTGGGTTTCCCCAGCCACTTTGGGCAGCTCACTGCATATATGAGAACATACTAAAACATCAAACATTAAAAACTTCCTGATACAGGGCTGCCTTGAGATGTCTTCTAAAAGTCAGATACTTGTTTATTTCCTTGACACCTGAAGTGAGGGTGTTCCAGAGAGGGCACCACTACTGTGAAGGTCTTCTGCCTGGTTCCCTGTAACCTTGCTTCTTGCAATGAAGGAACTGCCAGAAGGCCCTCGGGACTGGAGCTCAGTTCCCAGGCTGAACGATGGGGGTAGAGATGCTCATTCAGGAATACTGGGCCAATGCCATTTAGGGCGTTAAAGGTCAGCACCAAAACTTTGAATTGTGCTTGGAAATGCACTGGGAGCCAATGAAGATCCTTTAGGATCAGTGTTACATGATCCTGTCGGCCACTCCCAGTCACAAGTCTAGCTGCTGCATTCTGGATTAGTTGTCGTTTCCGGGTCACCTTCAAAGGTAGCCCCACGTATATCACATTGCAGTAGTCCAAACAGGTGAGACCGTCTGCAGGGAGGTAAGGTCTCAGCCGGAGTACCAAGTGTAGCTGGCAGACAGCTGCCTTGGACACAGAACTGATCTGTGCCTCTATGGATAGCTGTGAATCCAAAATGACTCCCAGGCTGCACACCGGGTCCTTCAGGGGCACAGTTACCCCATTCAGGACCAGGGAGTCCTCCACACCTTCCTGCCCTGGCCCTCAAATGCAGTACTTTCAGAATTCAACCTCAATCTGTTAGCCGCCATGCATCCTCCAACTGCCACCAGACACTCACATAGGACCTTCACTGGTTCAGATTTGAAGGAGAGGTAGAGCTGGGTATCATCTGCATACTGGTGAACGCCCAGCCCAACCCCCCTGATTCTCTCTCCTAGCAGCTTCATATAGATGTTAAAAGCATTGGGGGGAGGACGGAGCACTGAGGCACCCCACAAGTGAGAGCCCAGGGGTCTGAACACTCATCCCCCAATACCAATTTCTGGACACGGCCCAGGAGGAAGGAGCGGTGCCCCCAGCTCCCAACTCCTCTAGATGGTCCAGAAGGATGAATGGTGTCAAAAACCGTTGAGAGATCCAGCAGGACCAGGAAACAGCTTCCACCTCAGTCCCTGGCGCGCTGGAGATCATCGGCCAGCTAAACCAAGGCAGTTTTAGTCCCGATTGGAAGGGATTCAAGCAGTCCACATGCTCCAGGCATGCCTGGGGTTGTTCAGTGACCACCCGCTCAATCATCTTGCCCAAGAATGGAAGATTTGAGACTGGGTGATGGTTGGCCATATTGGCCAGGTCCAAAGATGTTTTTTAAGAAGTGGTTTAATAACCGCTTCTTTAAGCAGGTCTGGGAAGACACCATCACAGAGGGAGGCATTCACCACCCTGTGGAGCTCATCGCCCAGCCCTTCCTTTTTATGAGCCAAGATGGGCAAGGATCAAGGAGACAGGTGGTCGGTTTCACTTGTCCAAGAAGCCTGTCCACATCCTTGGAGGTAACAGATTGGAATTGATCCCACACAACTTGACCAGACAGGACTCTAGCACTCTCCTGCCCTGGCCCCACTACCACAGTGAAATCTACGGTACCTCTTTCCAAATCTGAGCAACTTTATCTGTAAAACACTTTGCAAAATCATTGCAGGAGATCTTGGGGTCCTCACTAGACCCCAGTGGTGAAGTTGGTTCCAGTAGATTGTGGACCACCTGAAAGAGTCTCCTGCTGCTGTCTTCTGCAGATGCAATAGAGGTGGCAAAGGAGGTCTTCTTCGCTGTCGCTATCGTCACTTGGTAGGCTTGACGTTGAGCTCTAACCTGTGTTTGGTCTGATTCAGAATGAGTTTTCCTTCACCAGCGCTTTAGCCATCTCAGCAATTGTTTCCTCTCCCTCAGCTCTGGGGAAAGCCACGGGCCCGTCCAGGCTCTATGTAATCGGAGAAGATGCTTTGGAGCCAGACAGTTGATAGCCCTGGTTAACTCCGCATTCCAGCAGACCACCAGGGAATCAGCTGAAAGGCCATCAACATGCAATAAACATCCCTTACCACTCTTTGGAAACCATTTGGATCCATTAAGTGGCGGGGGTGGACCATCCGAATTGGTCCCACCTCCCTGCAGAGGGTAAGGGTCACAGAGAAGTCCAGTTGCACCAGGAAGTGATCCGACAATGGCACTTCTTTTGTTTCACTTTTACTTAGTGTCAGATCACCCATGTCCATAGAGGTGAACGCCAGGTGTAAGGCATGTCCATGGCTATGAGTTGGGCCACACTTATTCAGGGACAGCCCCATGGAGGCCATGCTTTCCATGAAGTCCTGAGTGGCCCCTTGTAAGGCCCCTTGGTATGGATGTTAAAATCCCCAGGACAACCAAACTAGATGTCTCTAAGCAGGCTTTATAGCGTTGTCCCAGCAGCTGGACCAGGCCCAGCTGGGGCAGCAACTGTTCCCACTTTGCTTGCCTGCCCAGGGACCTGGTCTCTGCAGTCCTCTCTGCAGTCCTCTTCACTTCTGTAGTAGCAGCAGCAATCCTCCAAGTGGGGGAGACAGCAGTCTCCCCAACAGCTGCCGCCACCACAACAACAACAGGAGTCTCTGGGTGGGGAAGATGGCAGTCTCCCCCACAACAGCCACAGCAGCAGTTATCCCTGGATAACTGGTTGTATAGATAAGAAAGTGCTTTTGAGGTTATTACTGTTGTGTTGCAACTTCAAGGTCTCATGGTAATTTTGAATGTCATGTTGTTTCCCCCCTTATGCTGTTTCTTACCCACAGTTTCCTTATTATGCTATCCCATCACAGAGGTGCGTTAGGGTTTGTCTACCTTGCAGCCTCAGCCTCTTCCTGATAGGTGTGGTGTCAGTTGTGGTTCATCATGAAAAGATTTACAGCCGTTCCCCAGTTGGCATTCTCTCTGCTTCCCCATCTCAGCTACAATTCTCTTTTTTATTTTTTTTATTGCAGAACATTATTGTTTCGGATTTATACAAATCTGTTCTGTTTGCTTTGGGGAAAATTTGTTCCTCTTTGAAGAGATACAGTTTGGCATGAGATAAGACCACGCTGATACCACACCCAGGCTGATTACAGCTGTAAACTGAAAACATTGTTTTCAGGATGATGTTTCGGCCATGGGGGGTGCTGCATGCCACATTGCAGCTCCGAAAGTCAAATGCAGGTCAGGATGGAAATTAACCTTTCCTTTCCACACAGTGGGGGCCAGAAGCACAGCCTTCGGTTCATAGCACTAGGTGGGAGTCAGATTGTGAGCATGAGCACAATTTCCTCTGGTGATGCATTCTGGATGTTTGTGCTGTTAGGGATAGTAGATATGAAATAACACCTGCCATGTGTTTTGTACAGGGATACTTCTCACAGTTTCTACTCTTCTTTCCCATCCCTCCTTCCTTCTGATTCAGTGAATCCAGGTCTACCCCAGGTACCAAGGATTCATGTGATGACAATTGTCATTTTTTGCTGCATATGCTGCTTGTCAAGAGAAGACCAATCACATTGTGGTCTGGGAGGCAGGTATACCTGTGTATTCGAGTAGGCAGGAATAGTATGATGTACATCAGAGGTTTATTTAGAGTTAGGCTTTATTATTGGAGGCTACAAAACAGTAAAGTAGAACATTCTTGCCATCAACTCTAGCATGTGAGGGGGCAGTTTAATTAAATTGTATACAGTAGTACCTTGGATCCCGAACGCCTTGCAAGTTGAACGTTTTGGCTCCTGAATGTCGCAAACCCGGAAGTGAGTGTTCCGGTTTGCAAACGTTCTTTGGAACCCAAACATCTGACGGGGCTTCCACGGCTTCTGATTGGTTACAAGAACTTGGTTTCCGAACGTTTTGAAAGTCAAACAGACTTCCAGAATGGATTCCGTTCAACTTCTGAGTTATCACTGGTGATGGGAGTGGAAGTAATTTGGAAGCGGAGTAGGCGGACATGGTGAAGGAAGACATGAATAATTGTATTAATCGGATAAAATTGGTGTTGTTATAATGAGGCTGCTGTTGGAATGATATTGGAAAATCAATAAAAAAATATTTTTAAGAACATTATCGCCATTTTGCATGGATAATCTACAGAATGGATTTTCATGTTATACTTCTATAATAAGGGCAATGCAGGTGTGGTGGGTTATTTTCCTCACCATTGTTGAAACTTCCCTTGCCTGGCCCAGGGCTGCACTAGAGGGGAATATCATTACAGAAGATCTTTTAGATAGATCACTTGAAGAACAGAGGGTGCAGTTTTCCTTCCCATTGCAGAAATGAGCCAGGCAGAAAAGGTTTAAACCTCTCCTCTCAACCTGGTGCTGCGGTGTTATTCACACTGTTGCTTTGGTTTGGAGTGCCTTTGGGACTGGACCTGGCCTATGAGTTAAGAGGTTCACCACTCATGAAGTCGTAAAAAGAGCTTTCTGGGTCAGGCCAATGGACCACCCAGCCCAGCAATTCTCTTCTCACAGTGGCCAACCTGATGTCTATGGGAAGCCCACAAGTGTGACCTGAGTGCAAGAGCACTCTTCCCTCCTGCATTTTCCAACACCTGGCACTTGCAGTCAGAAGGATACTGCCTTCAACGTGAAGATAGCCATTGTGTTGGTAGCCCTTGAAAGCCTTTACCTCTTTCAAAGCTGTCCCAAGTTGGTGGTCATCGCTGCCTCCTGTGGGAGTGAAGAAGTACATTCTTTTCTGACTTGAATCGGCCAATGTTCAGTTTCATTGGATGTCCACGAGTTCCAGTGTTAGGAGAGGAGAAGAAAAAAAAATTTCTGTCCACTTTCTCTGTGCTGTGCCTAATGTTCTACACTTGTTTCATATCACCTCATACTGGCTTTAACTAAAAATCTCCATATGGTGGGCAACCTTTCCTGATAGAGTTTCTCCATCTCCTTGATCAGTTTGGTTGCTATTTTCTGAACCTTTCCAACTCTATAAAGATGCTTTCTGGGTGAGGTAACCAGAAATGTATACAGTATTTCAAATGCAGTCGTGCCATAGATTTGTGTAATAGCTTTTTAAGACAGTGGTTTACAACCAGTGTGCTCTGGCACTTTGGGGTGTCTTGAATGGTGGCCAAGATTGTTCTGTCTTGTGTCTTGTGTCTTGGAGCAGCACTGCCTCTGCTTGCTGCTCCACTCCTGTTATTCCAGTGTTTGCCTACACGTTTCTAATCAGACTTATTTTTACTAAGTTCATTGTCTTCAGCATTGTTTCCTCTGAGCATAGGCTGTCCTGGAAAATCCTATACATGGATATTAAATTTGGTGATGGGGGTGGAAGTAATTTGGAAGTGGAGTGGGAGGACATGGTGAAAGAAGACATGTGCTAATTACTTCCATAAAGTAACAATTTCTCTTTATACTGTTCATATGGTTTGTTTGTTTTTTTAATGTACTTTTGGTGGTGGTGGCTGCTTTGGGTTTTCATTTTGAAAGGAAGATGAGATGTAAAGTGGGGAAAGGAGTAAGTTTAGTAAAGGAAGCCATTCCCTTTGAGCTGGTAGGCAGGATGGAATTTACTAATTACCAGGACTGATTACAAAGAATTGTCAACAGCCAACAGCCGGTCTGATTGATTAGTCACATAAAACCATTGAGTTAGAAGCACATGAAAGGATTAATTCTCACGGAAGGATAGTTGCCAGATTAAGCCAGATGGTAACACAGTTTTGTTTATTTTTTCAGCTTCATGTTGTGGGTTCACAACATTTTTGATGAGTTACACTTTCTCCCCAGCCACCCCTGAATTAAAATTGAAGGCACATTTCACCCTTACATTGCAGAAGATTTATTTTAGATTATACAGGCGACAACCATTCTGTGCAGGAGTTCCTGTACCCTGTGTGCATCGGCATAGCTTGTATAAATGCCCTCCCCATCCCATTTTGCCCCCGTTCTTCCTTCCTTCGGGTCCAACCCGTGTGTCTGCAATTACTCGTCAATTGGATGCATCTAAAATGGTCGTGGGATGTGGGTGGCGCTGTGGGTAAAAGCCTCAGCGCCTAGGGCTTGCCGATCGAAAGGTCAGCGGTTCGAATCCCCGCGGCGGGGTGCGCTCCCGTTGCTCAGTCCCAGCGCCTGCCAACCTAGCAGTTCGAAAGCACCCCCGGGTGAAAGTAGATAAATAGGGACCGCTTACTAGCGGGAAGGTAAACGGCGTTTCCGTGTGCAGCTCTGGCTTGCCAGAGCAGCGATGTCACGCTGGCCATGTGACCCGGAAGTGTCTCCGGACAGCGCTGGCCCCTGGCCTCTTAAGTGAGATGGGCGCACAACCCCAGAGTCTGTCAAGACTGGCCCTTACGGGCAGGGGTACCTTTACCTTTACCTAAAATGGTCGTGCCTGTATAAGAATAAAGGTTATCCACCCTCAGCATTGTTTCTGTATGAGTTCCTGTGGTAGGCATTACTTTTGACTCAAAGAACAATGATATAGGGCCATCTTCTCTGAGGCTGGATTAATCTGCTATGTGCCTGCATCATGTGTGAGTGAATGAGCAGGTACACCTGATGGTAGAGTCATGGCTGAATCACCATGCCCCAGCACAAGCTGCTTGGAAAAAGACCAGGCCCCAGCAATAAACAATACAGACAGGAAACTGATAACCTCTTGGGTGGGTACTTGGGTCTCTCGAGACCCCTTGTTTTGACTGATTTATTTCTCTCAGCATCTCGTTCTCTCATCACCATAGCACACAGTTTTCAGAATGCCTGTTTTTAACGAGTGCTACTAAAGCTTTATTGGGATGCAGGTGGCACTGTGGGTTAAACCACAGAGCCTAGGACTTGCCGATCAGAAGGTCAGCGGTTCGAATCCCTGCGATGGGGTGAGCTCCCGTTCCTTGGTCCCTGCTCCTGCCAACCTAGCAGTTCGAAAGCACATCAAAGTGCAAGTAGATAAATAGGTACTGCTCTGGCGGGAAGGTAAATGGCGTTTCCGTGCGCTGCTCTGGTTTGCCAGAAGCGGCTTAGTCATGCTGGCCACATTACCCGGAAGCTGTACGCCGGCTCCCTCAGCCAATAAAGTGAGATGAGCAACCCCAGTGTCAGTCACGACTGGACCTAATGGTCAGGGGTCCCTTTACCTTTACCTTACTAAAGCTTTCTAGTTTATGGCGCTGCTGGAGACCCCAGCCATAAGCAAAGCAGGTAGTGCAGATGTCATTGCCACTTCTGACCAGGTGGAAGATGGGAAAGCTTGGGTTTTTCCATTGCTCAGTCAACCTACTTTGTCATGAGAGAATGGATGGGGTGTGCTTAAAACAGGTGTAATAATTCATCATATATGTGACCCGCTGAATCCCAGTCCAGTGCTGGCTGAGCTCCAGTCCAGTAAAGCATCCTTTGTCTAGTATCCTGTCATGGGGTGTTACAATAGGGATGGTCCTCCCAGCTAGGAATTATCCACTAATGGTGTTCTAGAACTATTAGAGATTAATTATTTCCCCTTCCGGCTATTCAAATACCATAAACTATAGTGGGGGAAAGCACAAGCTGTTTAAAATTGTTCTTTTAATTTGTATTTTTGCCTTTGGACCCATGATGGTATTTATAGGTGAGGACCCAGGGTAGCAAGGCTGGTCTTGCCCGTATGTTATGATTACAATGTGCAAGCTGTTTCAAGTGTGGATCCCCCTTGCTCACGACATGGACTCTCTTCGCACAATGGCAGTGATCCACCTGGCAACCTGTTGTACGCATTACAGATGCTGCGTAAAAAAAGCTGTCAACTGAAAGCTGTCTCAAGTGACTGTCATGTGACAATTGTACTAAGTCAACAGTTGCCTTCATGTTTTATGGGTGGTCAAGGTCTATGGAGCTTTTAGTTTTGATCCAAGGCCCCATCCTGCAGAAATCTACTTCCAGAGAAAATGGGCGTTATGTGCTGTAGTGTCCTGAATTCATAACTGAAAAAGCTTTGAAGCAAAACAGATGTAGGGAGATAAGTGAGGTTTTTATTCTATTCAAATCTCTCAACAATTTGCTGAACAAGATTGCATCTCTTGAATGCCTGTTGAATATGCATTTTGTGGTGCAAGGTTCTTCTCACCTGCATGATTACACCACCTTCTTTGCATGATAATGCCCTCCTGGTGAAATCAAGCCGGGCTTCGTTTTTACATGTTAAAATGTACTGGACTTGGAGAGAGATGTGATATACAGCTAGACAAACCTTAACATGGTTGTTTCTTGGAATCCAGAGAAAGAGCAGTCTCCCATGCCTTTTATTCCTTAGCTAGCACTTTAAAGATTAACAACTGTATTATGACGTAATCTGTGTGTTTTTTTCATCAGATGAATGAAGTGTAATCCTAAATTAGCAAGTGGAGGGGGGATGTAGAGGAGTGAGATCAGAGGGGAATTAAACACAAAAAGAACAGACATAGAAATTACCTGAAAGCAAAATTCTTAGGGTCATCTGTCAACAAAGCACTATTGGTGATGCTGGCATTGGTTAGCTAGTTAACAAAAACAGCATGGTGATAAACCCCCAGTCTTGATTACAGCCACAGCTGATAGAATTTAATTGTCTGATAAAATGTATTTCAGTGGTTTCCTGCTGAAGTTTCCCTTCCCTTCAAAGTTCCTTTATTCAATATGGCCATCTTAGAAAGTGCCCTGGTGGGATTACATTTTAGGCTTTTGCTTCATGCAGTCTGGTGGAGCAGACTGTGGTTCACGAACAAATCTACTGTAATAGATATGTTGGGTCTTTATGGTGCCACAAGACTGCTGTTTTTTCTACAACAGACTTTGGCTATGAAAATGTCATACATCTAAAACATATTCCCCGTCCCCAAGAATCCTGGGAACTGTAGCTTAAGGGTGCTGCAGTTGTAGCTCTGGTGGGGCAAACAGTTCCCAGGATTGTTTAGGGGATGTGTGTATACGCAGCCTAACATGACTACCCTTCTGGAAACTTCTAAGTTATCTGTGCTACTACTGGATTCTGGGAAGTAAGGTGATGGGAACCAGCAGAATCTGAACTTTTTGTTTTCCCTCCTGTTTGCTAGCTAATTTGCTGAGTTAATTATTGACCCAAGTGCACAGCAGCATAACCCGAGCTTTCTGCACTAATTACATTGGAAGAGGCAGCTCTGAGCCAACGACAGGCATGTGTGGCTAGACCCGAGAAAAATAACAGCCTGCTTATTAGGCCAAGGGATTTCAGTTTGAGGCTGAAGCTGAAAGTTTGCAGCTTGGCTCTTCCATTCTCTAAGCTGCAGTTTGCTCCTTCAGGTGCCTAGTTGCCCAGTGTGCTTCTGTGAATAGTGTTGAAAAAAGCAAGAGTAATGGTATAACTAACAGGACTGTAAAGGTGAATTTGTGCAAAGTTGTTTTCAGTCTTATGTAAGCTAACAAAAGAGGTCAGGGAATATTTTTTATTAAAGTACAAAGCACTTGGGTGGGTGGTTAAACTATAAAATAGACTTTCTAGAACCCCTTTGTGTGTGGCTCAGTGAAATGTCCTTTAAATAACCTTCTGCGTGAAACAAGCCCTCCAGAAGTTTGTTGCCTACAGTTTCCATCCTTCTTGACCATTGGCCATGCTGGCTGGGGCTGATGAGAATTGGGAGTCCCAACATTCATCTGGAGGGCCGCAGGCTGTGGAAGGCTGTCTTTATATCAGACAGAACTCCTGTGTGTCTGTCTTTCTGACTGAACAAGGAATTTTGTGCTAGTTAGACAGAAGGAGCTTTCACATCCCTGCATGCTGAAACAGTATCCTTGTTGTTGTATATATGATCTTGTCACCTCCTTCCACTCTTTTCCTAAAAGCATAGCTGCTGATCATTCATCATGACTCTGTTGCATCTAACTAACTCTTCCCCAGCCCCCATCCAGAATCATCTCTTTTCTCTCTCTCCTTCATTTGGAGCTGGGACAGGAAATCTAGCTGGAGAGTGTTAGACTCTGGGAAGACATCCAAGTAATCACAGCAGTTGAACTGAGCCATCAAACTGCAATCTCTCTTTTGTTTTGGAAACAGATACACGGGAGGAAGGAAATGAGCAAGTTCTGGAAAAGAGAACTGGGAGATGAGTCCACTTCTTTCCATGGTGTAACCATTAACCAGGAAAGCTACCCAGTGTAAGCCCCCAGTGCCTCAAGCTTCAGGGAATGATTAACGCTGCAGGTTTGTAAGGGTGTGGAGGGGAAAAATATCCCCCCCCCCCCCGCCGCCACAGAGGGGAAGAATAGATTACAGCTCATCCTAATGCCCGAAGTCAAAGTGTGCCTGTCTCCCGAAAATGAATTTATGGGCAGCAGCAACATACTTGGCTTGCAGTTATGGCAGCACTAGAGAAAATACAGCAGAGTTCGCTCTGACTCACACAACCTTTTTGAGAAGATTCTATGGCAGCCTCATCTGAATTAGCACAGTCACAGTGTTGATAGGTTTGCTACACACCCAGATGCCAGCATACATATCAGCAACTGTATAACATTTTGCACACAATAGTAATGGATTATGCTGGTGATCTGGGCATGTGCCAAGCATATGAAGGCAACCAGTCACAACACGAACATTAAAAGTGTGTTGATTGAAATTTCTATCCCGCCTCTCAAATCCCTGAGGAGGCTTAAAGACCAAATAAAAATAATTGCAGCAAATTGGCGGTATTGAAACCCTAAAGTAGCAAAATTAAAACCGCAGCTAGATTTCCAAAGGCTTGCCTAAAATGGCAGGCTTTGCAAAGCATTCGGCCTAGTTAACAAAAGCAACAAATGTTCCTGGACTTTACCATTTCAGACTGCAGGCAGGGGATGCCGGAGAGACAAATTCCAGCTTAGCCTTCTCTCACATCCCAACCCCCAAAACAGAAAAGCATTCAACCATCCAATTTCCTTTCCACAATCTGAAGTGCTACAGGTCTGCTATAGTTTTGCAGTTCACTGGTTGCTTGTGTAAACTGTTTGGCTTTAGATCAAGGGGGTAGGGGAGAGGTTTTAACACTTCTCATAAAGAAAAGTTATCAAGGTTTGTGCCAAACTTTCAGCAGTTTTTAACACCCTTTTTTCTTTTTAAATAATTCTTTTTTTAAAAAAAATCTTGGATTACAAAAGTACATACAGCATCTCTGTTTTCCAATTCTGAGGTTCCTTGTTCAGAAAAACAGAACCCTTATATTTTGATGTAACAGTGCCATCTAGAGTGTCTGGGGTTTCAAACTAAGGTAGCAGATGGGGAAAAGGACAGGGGCTTCTACACCTTGTAACAGCTGGGGAAAACTGACAAGCCACCTCTGCTGGAATTCTGTCTTCTACACAACTGTTAAAGTTCACCTGGTAACCCTCTTTAGAACCCCCTGCAAGGAATTCCGAAATGGACCAATATCATGGATTTTATTTCCAATACAGTACATCTTTCTAGTGAAATGCTTTTCATACAACATCTCAGCTGGTCTACACTGGCTAGTTGTTCTGTAATGGAAGTTCAGAGCTATTAAGAAAATGGAACCCGCATCTTTCTGATTGGCTACTTATACCAATGACATCAGAGACAGAGAGCTTCTTTCTCTATTGGTTCACACCAGTGGTTGCTTGTGAGGAAGGGAGGCATAGGCAGTTGGGTCTTTGCTGGTGGCCACCACTACTCCAGAGTCCGTCCGTCCCCCTCCCCATGTCACAGCCACCTCATCCTGCTCCATCGCCATCTCAACAAATGTAACAGAACTACTGCAGGAAAGATGCTACTGCCTCTGCCCAGTCCTGTCACAATTCACTGCTGGCTCATACCACATTCTTTTTAAGGAAATAGGTCTCAACTTCCTATAAATGTGTGAAGTATTTTCTTAGTTGCCTTTTCTCCTTGGAGCTACCCAAAGACCATAGATGCTCTGTAGGGACTTGCACTCTTTCTCTGAACATGTTTTCTGCATCTTTTTTTAGCATTCATCTCAGGGTCTCAACACTACTCAAGTAGATAAAACCCAAGACACTGCTTAAGGTGGTAAAATGCAGCTCGGTCATATTGGTCTTTTTATTTTGAAAATCTGTGTATGACTTGTTGCCTTCATTTCCCCCCAGTTAGCATTCTTACAGCACACATGACCAAGTCCAACAGGTGATACAAAAATGACAACAGCACCTGAACTCTAACCCCTGGCTAGTTATGGAAGCAAATCTCCAAATTTTTGTGCAGCACTTGGGAGGATCCCGGTTCCAGGAGCCCATGCAGCACAGTGTTCTTCTGGATATAGCAATATTTTGGCTGTGCTCTTATTTTTGTACTCCATTAACTCCCTGCCTCTTACTGTACACCAAATGATCCTGCTATAGTTTTAATGCTCCTAAAGTTCTCAGTGATGCTTCCCATTGAACAGATGGATGACCGAGATGATCACAGTTATTGGTGACTTTGCTATGTGCATTTGGGGAGTCTATCCAAGAGGGGCCCAGTCACTTCACACAGGCACTTCTTTTCCAGCACTTCCATTCTGCTGATGTCTCAACCAAGCCCTACTTGGTCCCAGAGAGAGAAGGCTCCATGCGGTGGAACACTGGCATACCTACTACCTGCTTCATCTTCAGACAGTGATTCTGGCTGCGCCCTGGAAGATTACTCGGGGCCTGTCACAGAAATTCCCCCAGCAGAGGTAAGGCAGAACTTGATGATATATTTATGTGGAAGACTGTTCTAAATGTTGCAATAGTTTTTCCTGGAAATCTCATGGCAAGTTTGCCTTTTCTCCATTTTCATCACTTCTAATTGCTGACAATGGCAAGGCTGCTGTTGATTATTATTTTACTTCCCTCTGGGGTTAGAAACCAAAAGCACCCAGGGCAATTCCAGACAACCTTTTTTATTGAGCATTCATCTTGATTTGTTTGCAGGTAGATTAGACCAGGGGTCAGCAACACTTTTCAGCCATGGGCCGGTCCACCGTCCCTCAGACCATGTGGTGGGCCGGACTATATTTTGAAGGGGGGGGGAATGAATGAATTCCTATGCCCCACAAATAACCCAGAGATGCATTTTAAATAAAAGGACACATTCTACTCATGTAAAAACATGCTGATTCTGCGGGCCGGATTTAGAAGGTGATTGGGCTGGATCTGGCCCCCGGGCTTTAGGTTGCCTACCCCTGGATTAGACAATGTTGTCTATTTAATGAGTGAATTCCTTCTTATATGTCTGTGGGGAGGTTAGATGACATTGCGTCAAAACAAGTTGTTGTTCCACACTTTCCACTGCCTGTCCTCATCACCTTTCCTCATTCCCTTGTTACTAAAAGTCCATTCTTTTGGTTAGGTTGCACAAAACTCCCAATCAACTCTAATGGTGCAATCTGAATTTGATGGTATGTGATTCAGCTCCACTCCAAAGCAGCAACAGCTTGGAAGTACCCCCAGATCTGTTCCATCAGTGCTGTGGCATACCCTACCTTTTCTGGCTTCTGATTCCATGGAAAGAAGAAGAGTTGTGGGCAGGGCAGTCAAAAACAGCAGAGCAAATTTGGCTGTGTATTGCTGCTTGCCCAAGTACAAATGCAGCAGAGAAAGGTTAGCTTTTGAGAAACACAGCCTTTTGGGGGATAGGTTTCTATGCTGTAAATGCATGCTAATGCAGACGAATGCTAAGCCAGCTCTCCTCTCCTTATTCTGCCAGTTCCTTTTCATTAGTCCTTCAGCAGGAGACCCAGTTCCATTGGGCTTTACCCTTTCCCACGGGAAACATCTCAGATCTCCAGCCAACTCTGCCAGGGGGAGGGTTGTGAGGGAAGACAGCGGTGCAAGCAGGCATTGTTCCCTAAACTCATAGGGAAAACACAACTCCATCTCTGCTTCTCAATCTTGTTTGCTTTTGCAGGTGTCACCAAACTTTGACTCTCACTCATCAGATGCAGTCCCTGTTGCCACCCAGAACCAGCTCCGCATCAAAACTCTCCTTCAGCAGCTGCCCCCGCAAGACTGCGATGTAAGATTCCCATTCTTACATTCTGTCTTCATTAGGCAATCTTGCCTTGCTTGGAAAAACTGATTAAAACTCTACTCTTTTCCAGACCACAAATAGTTGGGTACTCATTTTATGCACTAATAAATGTCAACACAGCCAGTGCCTCTAAAGTGATTTGGGACAGATTTGTGCTCTTATTTATAGTCTTGGAAGCACACTGTAATTCTAATTAAAGTCTTAACCACATAGCTTCATACTTATTCTATGGAAGTACTGCAAAAGAAGCCCCTTTATAAGTGAAGGTAAAAGTGTAACATTGGTTCAGTTCAAATCTTCTACCTTCATTTCCTTCCTCTAATGCAGTGTTTCCCAACCTTGGGCCTCCAGCTGTTTTTGAACTACAATTCCCATCATCCCTGACCACTGGTCTTGCTAGCTAGGGATGATGGGAGTTGTAGGCCAAAAACATCTGGAGGCCCAAGGTTGGGAAACACTGCTCTAATGGAATAAGACAGGTAGAGGGTGCTACTGGGAAGGAAGAACAGGAAACGAAGATTGACTTATTTAGCCCTTGCTATTTGTTCCCAAAATTTAGCATTCAGAAATTTAGAGACTGTGTACTTGTTTCTGCACTTGCTGATCCCCTTGGGTAACATACATAATCCTATCACAAATTCTTTGTTGCCTCAAAAGTTTTGTAGCTCTGATGACATACTAGGACCAGTGAGCCAGAGTTTGCTATAAATACTGTACTAATGGAAGGCTTTATAAGACACACCAATTAGGAAGCTAGACAGAACAGCTACAGGAAAATCCTGACTCCACCTGTCAGAGTCTGCTGCCACCTAGTGACTGGACCATGCAGTGACACTGTCCACACAAATAAGTTCTCCTTGCACTCTGTTTGAAAGACTGGCTCAATTAAACCCAATAGTGCAATGCCTTTGTTCTTTTAAAATCTTAGTGTAAAGATGTATGTGATGGACAAAAACATTCCAAGGCACTAAGGAAAGTCAGTTAGCCTGCAGTCATATTCAACATACTTGTTAGAAGTCAGTCCCATTGAGCACAGTGGGGCTTGCTGAATAGACACGTGCAGCATTGCATGTGTTAAGAGTTGGGTGACAGTTGTCTACGGTATCAGGATTTACTATTAGAAATAAAGTAGAATTTATTTTGTTATGTGCTGAAGTTCTCACCCTGGGCCAGCAGGGGGATACTGTAGATAGTTTTCACTCAGGTCCACATATGCAAATAAGGGATCAAAAGTGACGTTCAATGATTGGATAGTTACAGAGAATGGTTACTGTTGTATTCTAGTGGAGCTCTATCTAAGCAGGCTGGCTGAACCCTTCAGTTCAGTTCTGTTCTGGCCTGTGAATAAACAAGAGCTGTTTGAAGAATTGCTGTGTCGTCTGATATGTTCACCAACAGCTTAACATATTTGATGTCCAGTTCTTCTGAAATCAATTGTGGATTGTTTCATAGCAGCTGTCTGCCTGGAGAAAATCTGAATGCTCTTTTGGGTCTTGACACAATCTTGTGCTTTTATTTAAGGCAAGATATTGCCCATCCATTGGTGAGGAGGAAAGGGAGCGGCTACGGATATTTGCTTCACAGCGACGGCAGGAATCCCTGGGACAGGGAGTCACATGCCTGGTGCCCCCCACAATTCACGGGTGCTTTTGTAAAAAGGTGAGCCATCCTTTCTTTAAAACTGGACACTAGTGTTCTCATGGCTGAGATGCCTAAGATCTGGGTTTGCTTTCCCCTGGCTATGCATAAGAACTAGAGAAGATTGATGCTACACACACGTTTTCTATGGATTGCCATTTGCTTGAGTTGAGCTGAGTGGGTTTTAGTGGGGAAAGGTCCAAAGCTGTAAGCTGCCCAGAAATGCTGTATACCACCCAGAATGGCTGAGGAAACCCAACCAGATGAGAGGGGTATAAATAATAAAATTATTAATTATTATTATTATGCAAAGGGGGGCTCTTGGATGCAGAGCTTTAAAGTGCGGACTGTGCCAGGAAAGGTAACTGTGAATAAGCCTTCTATTATGTATTAATTTTCACTGACGTCAGGAACCTTGGAAGCCTGTTGTGAGGCAGAAAGACACAATATTTAATGAAATCCTTTTTCACAAAAAATTGTTGAAACGAAAAAGTTGATTTCCCTCTCCCCCCCCCAAAAAAAAAGCTAATAAGAGGATATCACATGTCCATGAAGATCACAACCTGGGTTGTGGGTAGCCAGCAATAATGTATTGCAGGAAGAGCAGATAAAGATGCACCATAGATAAAAAGGTCCTTTCTGCTTGATTTGCAGTGTGGTAAGAGGTTGATCAGAGGTGAAAAAGGTGTTTATGCACCTAAGCTGGGAGACCAGAGCTACTGGCATCCTGCCTGTTTTGTCTGTCACACCTGCCACCAGCCCCTAGTAGATCTCATCTACTTCCAGCGAGATGGGAAGATCTATTGTGGCCGGCACCACGCAGAATTCTTCCGCCCACGCTGTGCTTCATGTGATCAAGTAGGTATACACATATAAAAACACTTGGGGTCTTGTGTCAATTCCTAATCTCTGCTTGAAACTATTGATCTTAATCTACCACCTTCAATCTGGTTAGGACTTGCAATGAAAGATTGAAAACTTCATAGGGATTGCAAGATTTCTTTCTAGAGATCAGCAGTTACCTTATTTATAATCTCCACCTATCCACAATGAGGTGGTTATTTGCCGTCTCCAAAAGACCAAACTTTTCTTTCTGTAGTAAGGTAAAGGACCCCTGGACAGTTAAGTCCAGTCAAGGGTGACTATGGAGTTGTGGCGCTCATCTCACTTCAGGCTGAGGGAGCTGGCGCTTGTCCAGTTTTCCGGGTCATGTAGCCAGCATGGCTAAACTGTTTCTGGCACAACGGGACATCGTGACAAGTGCCAAAGCACGGAAACACCATTTAGCTTCCCGCCACAGCGGTACCTATTTATCTACTTGCACTGGTGTGCTTTCAAACTGCTGGGTTGGCAGAAGCTGGGACAGAGCAATGGCATCTTGCCCCGCCGTGCAGATTCAAACTGCCAACCTTCTGATCAGCAAGCCCAAGAAGCTCAGTGGTTTAGACCACAGCGCCACCTGCATCCCTTTTACCTTTCTCTGTAGTGAGAAGTATCAATTAAAATGATGTTATATTGTAAGCAGGGAGATGAGGTTTGTAGTTATACAGGGGAATGAAGTTTCATCCACCTTGTGTGTTCTTTGACTATCCCATGAAGGCATCCAGATACCGTGGAGGAGCCCTCCCAAATTTAATATGAAAAGTGCTACAGTGGTATCTTAAAGCAGGCCCACTGGTTCACTGTGGTATGACCTGCTAAAGGCACAAAACTTATTTCCATGCTAAGTAAATATAGGCATATCTTGGAGATATTGTGGGTTCAGTTCCTGACCCCCATAATAAAGGAAATAGAGTAATAAAGCGAGACACACTATTTTTGGGGTGTTTCCCGGTGCATATAAAAGTTATATTTACACTATATTGCACTCTATTAAGCCTGCCCCCCCCAGCTGCGGATGTAGGAGGGGGGAAACCCAGCTCCAGCCCTAGCCAGCTCCATTGCTGTAGAGGTGCGGGGCTTCCTTCCGCAGGAAGTGGCCAGGCTGCCTGCAGCTGCAGCTGCATCTTTGTAAGAAGCAATATCTGCAAAGTGCAACAAAGTGAAGTGCAACAAAACTAGGTCTGTGTGTATATACTAGGCTTGAGGCTAGTGCTATGCATTCTGCATTTCCACACAAAAAAGAATACCCAAGTTTGAAAATCTGTTCTGTTTTTATGAGAGTTGGTGTTTAAATTTCTGTATTTGCGAAGATAAGTTAGAAATTACGTAGGCTGGATTTGGTGAAACCTTCAAGCCTTAAATTCCAGTATCCAGGAAATAATGTTGCGGCACAGTTCCCATTAAGGGGAAAATCAAAATAAAACAATACGTGAATAAATATATGATGTTTCCACAATGTGTTCAGTTCAGAGAATTTTATTTTGGGACAGAGTAGGGACGCGGGTGGCGCTGTGGATTAAACCACAAAGCCTAGGACTTGCCGATCAGAAGGTCGGCGGTTCGAATCCCCACAACGGGGTGAGCTCCCGTTGCTCAGTCTCTGCTCCTGCCAACCTAGCAGTTCGAAAGCACATCAAAGTGCAAGTAGGTAAATAGGTACCGCTCTGGTGGGAAGGTAAACGCCATTTCCATGCGCTGCTCTGGTTCACCAGAAGTGGCTTAGTCATGCTGGCCACATGACCCGGAAGCTGTACGCCGGCTCCCTCAGCCAATAAAGCAAGATGAGCACCGCAACCCCAGAGTCGGCCACGACTGGACCTAATGGTCAGGGGTCCCTTTACCTTTATCTTTACGCACAGCCTTGCTTTTAGGTACAATAACTATGCTGCCAATTTTGCTGAATGTAGTAAAGCTTTGGTGCAGAAAGCTTTATTTTCTTGGTCTACAATGACAAAACTACCTCAAAGAATTAGGAGCGAAAATGCACCCCTCAGCACACTGCATGCTTGATATCTGGCATTCTCTTTGCCTCTTTAGCTGATCTTCACCTCGGAGTGCATGGAGGCAGAAGGCATGCGCTGGCATGAAGAGCACTTTTGCTGCCTCGAGTGTGACTTGCCCCTGGGGGCACGGCGCTATGTCATGAAGGGTGGCCAGCCCTGCTGCTGTGCTTGCTTTGAGAGTCTGTACGCAGATGTCTGCCAAGCCTGTGGAGAGATCATTGGTAGGTGCTGAGCATTTCTGTGGTCTTGCATAGAATGCAGTAGTGTCTGGCTGCTCAGTGACAGATGGACCTTTTCTGTTGTAACTGCAGTCCTATACTGAGTGAACTCCAGTGAACTCGATAACCTGTTGCTCATGTAATACAAAGCTAAACCATGCCTTTGCATGAAGCTGGGAGGCTAGGATATCACAGCTGCTTTGCTCTTCCTCTAGTACTGCTGCGTACTGAGCCGTGGTTTGACTTCCATGCTTTTCACACGTCTCACTCCAGCCAAACCGCAAATCATAACAGACCTTGGTTATGGCTCATGGTTTGTCTGAAATGTAACAAACCATGAACCCGGGTTCAGATCCAAATAATGGATTGGCTCACAGCAGTAGGACTGGAGAAGGAGCAAAGTGGCTGTGATCTCCTCTCTAGTGGCCCAGAAGTCTGCACACTGACTAAGCTATGGCTTATGTTACTGTAGCATGCAAGATGAGCCGATGGATCTTCTGAGTAAGGTATTGCACTGCACTATTATTCTCCATGCATTTCACTAATCCCAAGCCTTCTAAAATATTATTTGCAGTAATTGGTTTAATCATTCATAGTATGGTTTTAGAAAGCTTTCCCCTTGGTATAAGCATTTAAAGCAATCGTATAATAGACAGATTCTAAACCTTTCAGTTAATATTATTCACAAAACTGGTAAATGTAAAAGCCTTACAAAAATCCAGTCACACCCTCTTCAAACTAGAGGCAATCTGGTAAATGATGAAGAAACATCGGTATGACTCTGTAGCACCATTGGCACTACAACTTAACTCTCTTTTTGATCAAGCAGATAGATAGTAAAAGTTTAGCTTGTATCATGCAGGGGCTCCTGGTGGAGAATGTGATAAACCATAGGCTGGCTGGGTGAAGTGGCCAAATTAATTTTCAGCCTGTATTATCTCATCATCATACTGTCATAGCAGTATGAAAGCCAGTTTTCCTTTTACTTTCTCATTTGGGGTCTGAAATGTACCTGGACATATCCCCTATTTAACCGGGGAGGGGGGCGCAAGGAGGCCACATCAGCAATAAATGCAAACGAAGTTCTGCATTGAAATTGCCTATAGTTAAACTAGTGTGCTTTGTTCTGCTCTTGCAGGTGTTGACAGTGAGCAAGCCACCCTCCAAGGTCAGCACTGGCACGCCAAATCCTGCTGCTTCTGCTGCAGCATTTGCAAAAAAGCACTGCAAGGCCAGCTGGTCACTACTCAAAATGGGCTTCTCTTCTGCTCTGAGGCCTGCAACTTAGAGAAGGAATCGGCCTTGTCTTCCACTGGCTCAGATTCCTCTGACTCCGCTTTCATCTCTGTTCCATCCCCTGACTCAACACCCATCTCTAGAATTAGATACAGCAGCCCAGGCTGTTCCTCTGCAGCTGCAAGAACCAACCCTAATGCCTGTGAGGAAACAGCAGATTCAGATGGTAAGATGTCTGTGGTGATCAGCCTTCAGCGGCAGGGATAATGATATAGAAGGCTCCCCAGTCCTACCTTATTCTACTCCTAATGTAGTGTTGATTCCAGATTTTTTTTAATAGTGGTGGGGGGGGGAAAGGTCTCTTGAGTGACTTAGTTAGCTGCCCTTACTGAGTGAGTTTGCTGCCGTAACCACAGCACATTTGCTTGCCATGAGGCCCAATCCACACTGTTACACAGAAGGGGCAAGAGACGCTTGCTTGCTCCTCCCTTGTCAAGGCTCAAAAAGAGGCCACAGGGCTCAGCCCTGGTGAGGTTTGGGCTTCACTAGATGCCAGATTCTGATTCCAGATAGCATCTCTGCCCGATAATAGAAAAGGTTGATGTTTATGCTTCTTACATGTCTGTCCTGATAAGATTATCTACAATGGAGAAGGGGAGCCTGTTGCTCTCTAGATCAGGATGGTCCTCAGCAATATTGACACACACACACCCTGCCAGCCCTCACACTAGCTTCCCAAAGCTGGGTAAGCAAGATGCTGGGCTTTGGGAAGGAGGCATGAGGGTCCTTGCATCCCTTTCCCAAAGCCCGGCACCTTGCTTAGCCAGCAGTTGTGTGTAAAATTTTGGCCTTGCTCCCACTCGCCCTTTGGTGACAAAGCAGTGTGCAGCCTGCGGGTCCCATGTCAAAGTACTCTTGGTATATAAAATTGGACTGCCCTTCTCTAGATGTTGCTGGACTGCACCTTTCTTCATCCCCAATTAGTTTGTCATGCTGGGTAAGACCAACAGCTGGAGGAGAAGCCACACAGCCTCCCCCGCCCTTGCCTTATAGACTTTATTCAGCAGTCAGACTTGGGAGTTTAGGGTCGTCATACAGGTGACTTCTGTCTTTTCAGACCCAAGACCCACTATTAAAGCAAACCTGCATTTGGGGATCCATTTCTTAATACTTTACCATATATTTGCATGGCGGTGCGGCTGCTCCTGTTGCAACCCACCTTGGATTAAGGCATGACCCACCAGTTGAAGACCAGTTCTCTAATATATGCTTGTTCTTCTTATTACCAGCAATGGAAACACTTCACACATCTGGGGATTCATCACTGTGTCCTGAGTTCAGGAGCCAAGAAGAAGCAAGCACTATTTTCCGAAAGAGAATAGCTTCCCAGCAGTTTGATAAAACTGAACTTCTGACTGATTCTCCTCAAGCAGAGCGGGAAACCTCTAGGCTAGAGGTAGTTCACAGCACTGTCAGTTTAACGGAGAACCAACTGCCAGGGTCCACTTTCCCACTAACACCTCAGCAGCAAGTTGGAGACGATCCCTTTAGGGGCAGCACCTACGAAGCCCCACATACATCAGTGTGGAACAGGGACTTCTCGCAAATGCCACCCGAGGACAGCACGGGCAAGCAGGAAGCTGTGGTGGAACAAGACGATGCTTGGTGCCCTACTTGCTCGTCCTCTTCAGATTCTGACTCTGAGCCAGATGGCTTCTTTTTCGGAAAGCCCATCCCAAAGCCTGGGGCCAGGCGGATTGTTCTACCCGATATGGAGCAAGAGACACTTGGCAAAGGCATAGGGTGGGCAGCCAGAGCACGTTCGAGCAACAAACACTGCAGTATATGTTAGTTTGGGCTGGTGGGGAGGAGGGAGAAGAGAAAGGGAACGTAGTTCTTGGATACCCGAAAAGTGTTTTGCGGGGGGGGGGGAGGTGGAAATAGTGTCACAAGCAGACATCTTATGTAGCAATGCAGTTGATGGGTGTGCGTGCTGAAAAGTGAAAAATCATCTCCCTACAAGTGCAAAGCTGAGGAAGAACTGCGAATAAGCAGACTTGAGTGAGAAGCCAGACTTTCACATATACAGAGGTTTGCATTGCCAATTTGGTCACATTGTGCATTTTCAGAGGCTTTAGAACTGGCATTTTCCTCCTCAAAGGCCTGCAGCTCCCCCTTCCCCTTTTTTCCTAGTTACACAGGGAAGAAACATGTAAAGATTAGTATAATTCAGCAGCACCTTGTGGGCAGGACACTCTCAGCTTCTAAACTCTCTACTACAGGATGAATACTTAAAGAAGCTCACTGGCCAGCACATGCTGTAGTGTAGAGCGTGTGAAACAAGCCTGTACCCCTTTGTTCACCACCTGCACACATTTTGCACAAGTTCCAAGATCCTTCTGGCTCCCTACCAGCTCATCCTTCCAATTTCTGTGTTTTCAAAAGGTGCAGTGTGAAGAATAAATAGGTTAACCCTGCCTTAATCATTGAATGCTTGACTTGGCAACTGTAAGCAGGATGCTAAAAAAAGTTATACAGTTCTATCTATAGTTGTCTGAACAGTGATAGTTCAGGGAAGCCACACTCAGCAAATAAAGGCAGCTCCAAGAGATGTGTTGTCTTCATCAGTCATTTTTATTTAAAAAGATGTTTTTAAGTTCTCGAGAAACAAATCTAAAAAGCATTTCACAAGAGTTTTGTGGGTGGGGAGCTACTAAAGCTTCTGCACTGGCAGGAATCCTCCATTTTTCTCTCTGCCTATAATAGCAGGAGAGCCGTGGTTAGAGAGATATAAAAAATGTAAATTAGCCATCCTACTTGGAAATCTTGATGCAAGATTAAAAGGCAAACCTTTCCAATAGCTAACCCTAACAGGGTAGTATGCCAAAACCAGGTTACCACTCCCATTCAACTTACTCCTTCTGACACCTTCAGAAGTCCCTGGGGTGAGTCAACACTTCTCCAAACAATCTACTTCTGAAAAAAAGTCCTTATGAGGTGGTGTTCTTTTTCTCCCATACTCTTAAGCATCTGCACAATACTTTCAAGCCTTACCCTTGCTGCTTCAGTCAAACCCCTCGGAGTTTCTCATCTTCCACCAAGAGGAAGCTAACCTCAGTGCCTCAGCTACCAAATCATGCAGCTTCCCATCCCATTCACTCTGTTGTGTAACATGCCTTAAGACTAGTCAGATCATCCTATTAGATGGCATTGGCCAAGTCATAACTGTCAATGAAGTCCTTCAGCATGCATTCATAGTAGTTCCCGATCCTTCTCAAGTTGGCCCGCAAGGCTGCTTCCATCGCCTCCTCCATGCATGGCTTTGTTTCCAACAGCATGGCAGTCACCACTGCAAAGTTGAGGAGGACTCGCTGATAGGCCTGTAGGAAAGGGCAAAGTGTCTGTCAGGCAAAATCGCCAGCGATCTGAAGACTGCCACTCTACACAGTTCTACCTCACTTATCTACTGGGCTGGTCACATTCAGTCCAGAGTCCTAGCACACCAAAAACCCAGATTGCAAGAAAATAATTTTTCTAAGGAATTATTTATTTAATGCTATAGTGGGGAGATAGGCTGTAGCTCAGTGGTACAGCATCTGCTTTGCCTGCAGAATATCCTGGGTTCAATCCCTAGCGTCTCCTGGTAGGGCTGGGAATGCCCTGCTTGAAACTCTGGAAAGCTGCTGACGGTGTAGATAACACTGAGATAAATGGGCTAATGATCTGACCAAGTATAAAGCAGCTTCCTATGGTGTTGCCCTGTGTATGAGGACCAAGACATGTGCTTGCAAAGTATTTGCTGCTTTGTTTAATTTTAAATGTCAGTCAAGACAATTTGAGATGTCGCAAAGCAGTATGTATACACTTCGCAAACTTGCTGTCAGAGGTGTGAACCTTTTTTGAGTCTTGGGACCATGTTTGTTTATAGGCGCCCCACTGGGACCCTCCAGCAAATATGGCTGGAGGATAGGACTACTCCCCTAAAACAGCCTTTGTCAACCTGGTTGCCTCCAGATGTTTTGGACTACAACTCCTCTTAGTCTGCGACAGACCCCTTTATGCTTGGCCTCGCACAAGCCTTTTGTGTCTGATACAGGAGCGAAAATAGCATGTGACCTTCACAATAATCGTGCTTCAGATCTCCCAGTTCATACTGACATGCCGAAGAGGCTCAGTTACCTGCTCTATCTCTTCCTTTCTTGCTAGTACAGCTGCAGAACGGTCCTCAGAAGTCCTTGAGGGTGATGAAAAGCCATCTTTCTCTCCGGCACACAGGGGATGAGTGGGGTCTGCATCCTCACTGCAGGTTGCTGCCTGGATCTATAGAGATTTTCCCAATGGGATAAGGTGTTAACATGGCCTAAAACAAAACTAGGGGTGTGTCAAAGATAGTTTTTGCTCTTGCAAAAGGAAGGCAAGATCACTGGCTCACAACAGAATGAAGTATTTTTCTGGTGAGGCTGCTGACAGTAGACCTAGAGTGAAACCCAGGTGTGTGGGGGGGGGCTGCTTTCAGGTGTCACAACTAAGATCTAGGTATCGCACAATGATGTTTCATTAAGCCAGATGCTTCTATGGGCTGTGGAAATGATTCCATAACTTTTTGCATCTTGGCCTTTACAGTGGAAGGGACAGGGACCTCAGGTCTGAGGGTTGAATGCAATCCTCTAGGCCTGTCTATCTGGTGGTCAGAACCCTTTCCAGGCCACACTTCCTCACTGCTCTGCACCCCCATAGTTAAGGGAGGCCACTCCCCAGTTTGTCCCCAGGTAGGAATCAGTTTAAATAATAGACAACGTGCAGGATATCAAGCAAGGCACTCAATAGGTATCCGCTTTATTTATTGCTGCAGGACAGCACCCCCAGAGCAAGTCTGAAGGGAACGTCACTGAGCAAAGGGTTTTTACAGCTTTTATACATTTCCATAACTGGCAAAATAAAGCAAGGGACATGCACACATCAGTTCTCTTTGTACTTGTTACATAATATCCCTCTCCTGATGTCTGGCCTTCAATTGTGTATGTGCCACAAAGTACTTGATTGCGTACAATACAAGCTAGCAACCTCTACTCAGTGACATTAAACAGAAAGTTAAAAATTAATCAAAAACTACACAGGAAACTTTCCAACATTCTTTCCACAAAACCAAGCGCTTTTGCCTGTGGAATGCCTCCTACTCCTTTTTGAACATGTCATTGAGCTCTGATGACTCCCCTCTCACTTGTCTGGATGGAGGATAGAGAGGGGCATTTGAGTGTGTATAGAAACTAAGAGGGGGGAAGCACATTCGTTGCTCCACCCACTCTGGCCTCTGCCCCTCCAACCTTGGCATGTGACTCTCCAAAGGTTATGCAGAAGGGAATGTGGCACCCAAGCTGAAAACTGTTCCCAGTCCCTGTTCTGCAGCAAATGACTTGTACAGCCAGCAGAACTCAGAAATAAATGCATCAGTTACAAATACCAACATGTGGAAATCAGTGAAGAGAGGGCCAAGGGGAAAGACTCTTGCTTAGTCCAGGCTGAAGACCAGCCATTGCAAGATTGAATCCTCCTTCCTACCGGGTCAGGCAATTCTGTTTCCACTGGCTGTAACTTTTGTGCAGTCTCTGATGAGATTGGTGCACCACCAGCTTGGTCCCCTTTGGTTTTCTTCTTAGTCTGTAGAAACCGAAAAGAAAAGGACCTAATTGGATCTGCTCACTAACAAAGCAAGGCTTTGTTCGTGCCAA
This sequence comes from Podarcis melisellensis, assembly GCF_964234715.1. Classification (NCBI taxonomy): domain Eukaryota; kingdom Metazoa; phylum Chordata; class Lepidosauria; order Squamata; family Lacertidae; genus Podarcis; species Podarcis melisellensis. The sequence goes on along the minus strand of NC_138538.1, from coordinate 42,866,693 downwards.
AAATTAACACTGTTACCCAAGCAGGAAACTTTGTAGTGCATACTGGTTGCTACAACTGGATTCGTTTGCCAACAACCCAAGGAGGATGCAAAGGATTGCACCAACCTTGGCAGGATATCAAAAAACAAAACCTTTGCCATATACCCCACCTTGAATTCTTTGAGGAAAGGTTGTGACATAGACCTAGCTTTCCAGCAGAGCTGGTACCGATGAAAACAAAAGATGAGCAAATGGATGGAGGGCCAGAATGGCTGGGAGATCAGTTAAAATCTCCACTCACATAATGAAACTTACTAAGAGCAGCCACTCTCCAGCCTATGTGAAAGGGTTATTTCAAAGGTAGTGGTATAATCCACATCCATGTATGTCATCCTGAGCTCTGTAGAGGAAGGGTAGGTACTAATCTGAGCATCAGAGTAAAATAACTCCAAGACACCTAAGGACACCAATGCATTTGTTCTTACCATTTACTCTGTGGACTAAAAATCCCACCGTGAACTCCCAAGGATGTTGACTATCCTGTCAACAGAGTATACCCACTAGTTTCATGACTAGTTTCCAAAACTGAGGGGTAGATCTTTTCATGCTGCTAAACCAGTTGGAGCATTCTGAAGTGCCTTATGTTAGAAAAGGTATGATCTAGTGAACTGATACCGCTTGGAAAACTCCACTTATTAATAGGCAATCACTGCCACCTCAACTTGCCTGCATTTACATGGTACCACAAGGGTAAGAGGTGTAAGGGAAGCACATTTGTTCAGCTAAAGAAAATGCTGGAAAGACACCTGCCAAGGTATGATGATGATATGACAACCACCACTACCACCACCTTCCACTAAGAAGACAGCTCTGTACTGGAGAACCTCTATTACTGAGAGTTCATGCTATCATTGGGACCATGCAGGTTTTATACTCATTTCACTGGCTTGACTTGGGTTATGTACACAAAAACCCTGCTGGATCAGATAGAAAGCTCATCTAGTCCAGTATACAGTTTCCTGTGCTGGTCGACCAACTGCCTAAGGGAAGGCTAGAAGCAGGACATGAGATCATACACATCATCATATTAAGACACCCATACATTTCTTCAGCTACCTTGGTAGATTTTCTTGTTGTCTCTGAAATTGCTGTTGCCGCCTTCTTCTTTTCAGTTTTCCGAGAGGATGATATTTTTTCCTTTAACTTCTGTGAATTGGATTTCATTTTACAGGCCAGGAGGAAGAAATAAATAAATAAAAGGGAGTCTGAAATAAGCCACCACCAGAGATTTGTTGGATAAATGCCCACCTTTGTAAAATTAGTGCACCATGTCAGACCAAAAGCAGTGTTTGCTTAGATAAGGAACAGGAAACCTGTGGCCTTCTATTTGTTGCTGAATGCCAACTCGCATCAGTCCTAGCCAGCATAGCCAATGGAGAGGAATGATGAGAGCTGTAGTCTAACAAGATCTGCATGACCAAAGGTTCCCTATCCCAGGCAGAGGTTATCTTGGCATTTAAGTGGAGGAATCATTATACAGTGGTACCTCGGTTTTCAAATGTAATCTGTTCTGGAAGACCGTTCGAATTCCGAAAGGTTCGAAAACTGAGGCACAAAAGGCGGTCTGCCTATTCAATAGAGACAATTGTGGAAAACAACAAGATACATGCAGCAGAAGCCGTTCCAACTTCCAAGGTGCATTCGAAAACAGAAGCATTTACTTCTGGGTTTTCGGCGTTCGAAAACCGAAACGTTCGGCATCAGAGATGTCTGATAACCAAGGTACCACTGTAGTGGCACATGAACTGTACATGCTCAAGGTCTCATTTCGAGAGACAGGGAGAACAGGAATCTCATTTCAGCTCTCTTTCAAACTCCTCCACTGATATTGTCAGAGATCTATTCATAGCTTAATGAAGCATAACATGCTGCCTTGTGGAGAAGAAAAGGCTAAGGAGTAAACTCTACACAAATCCAGAGTGGAGTCCCTAAAATGGCTGGATGGTGCCTTCTGCACTTCCTTCTGGCAACTCCTGCAGCCAAACTGGTGCCATATGTAGTGCTCTGCTTTCTTTTGGACCACATCAGCAAAGCCAAGGGGGTGGGGTGGGTGTCTTGTTGCCTGGGCAGCCCAGGATCTCCATACACATTGCCCAGGCTTGCATCCTAAAGAGGTCACTTTGGTGCTGCTAGCACAGCAAGAACAAGGAAGGCAGCTGTTATGAGTTACCAGTCTCTGCAGCCACTGCAGGTGCTGTGATTCTCCAATGGTTTGACCTCACCTCCAGAGGTGCACTCCATTGTCTTTTGAGACAGATGGATGCCAACAATTATCAAGCATATGCCAACTTAAGCCACTAAGATATAGGCATCTTCTCTTACCTCTCTGGGGCTCTCACGATTGTAGGAATGTGGTGCTTCATACAATTCACTTCTTGCTGCAAAACAGAGATGTTAGACAGCATTTTGATTTGTGGGTGGGGAGGCATGACTTCCTAACTCTGGGGATAAAAGAATGCTAATGGTGATTAAAGACCAAGTTCTTTTTTTGGCTCTAGTGACCTAAGAAGTGCAACTGGAAATGGACCCAAGTGCCAGATTATGTATAAAATGGACTTCAGAGCTTTACTGCTATTGCAGCATACAAATGTTGAAACTCTAAGATCAACAATAAAATGTGTAGGAATATTGAAAAGAGAGTTATATCCATGGAATAATTATATAGAAAGTGCATAAAATGGCAAGAGAATAAGGTTATATAGAGTTCTATTAACATTGCTTCAAAATATCCTCTGTTAAGCTGCTATATTCCTCCTATTATAGATTAAAATTAATTCAACAAGAAGTCTAAAAAGAACTAGGCTAAAGAATATTTAAAAATGTATTCATAGCTACCAAGCAAACATGGAGCTGATGGATAAAACTTAAGGGGAATCCTGCTGTAAACGTTGAATAATTTGAAAGAAATAGTTTATGAAAAAGATATAAATTGAAGATCAACAAAAAATATATATAATGCCAAATTTGGGAAATAAGAATTTACTCAGAAAAACAACAATTATAAAATGTAATATAAAAAGAACTGAACACTAAGAAAGCATGTTAATAGAAAAAAGGGAAATGAGGAAATGTATGTAATTATAACTGTGAAAACAACATGTGAAGACAATCTATGAAATACTCAGTTCAGGGAAAGAGCAAAAAACAAAGGGCCTCAAGAAAGAAAGAAACTCTTTCCCCTTCCTCACATATATCATTTTCTTCCCCTGTCAACACTGCAACTTTTTCGGCATCTCACCCATATGCACCCCAATTAAAGAACCACATTTGCACTTACGAACGGCCAAGCCAGGATACTTTGTAACATCAATCCCTCACTGCCAAAAGACAACCATTTTCTTTGTTGTATCATCTTAATTGAGGAAACTGTCAAGACCCAAACCATAAAGTTTACAGAGGCACCATCTGCTGAGAGGAGGATCTTATCTAGTTCCTTTCTTGGCACCAAAATCTCTCTGGCTCACATTCCAGTGCCAGGAATGAGTGTCTCTGATCTTTAAGCTGAAAGAGAACTGTGGCTGCTTACGAACCAAGTTGTGTTTCAAGGTTTCTCCCTTCTATCCTCCCTTTTTTTCAGTACACCGGGGTCCAAACTGGTTCAGACGAAGTGATTGTACCAAACGCTTGGATAACAAAGCCCCTAAGTTATGTGACAGTCAGATAGACTTGATATGCTGGGAAACCTGCTCTTTCACACAGTTATCCGACAAGGGGTCTTTTACACATTCCTGAAGTCTCCGAGAGAATAGCCAGTCATCTCTGCAACTGCATTTGAAATACTGCTTTCTTTCACTGTGATTCCTGTTTCCATGAAGTCCTGTTTCCATGAAGACATGTCTTTTGCTACTGCTCTGCTGGGCAAATCAGGTGTTTTGCGGGCTAGAGCAGCAGCAAAAGGCGTGCATCTTTTGCTCCCGCTGTGTCTGGCAGACCAGCAGACTGGAGCCGAGCAGGGGTGCAGATCCTAGGCGCACCCATAGCTCCTAGACATCTCCATACAGTCACAAAAGGTTGCTTGCCAGTGGCAAAATGCAACTGGCACAATGGAAGCATCAAACGTTGATCCAAAAGGCTACACAGCTTGGAGAGGACCCTTTCATGCCAAGGAGACAATATTGTAAACACTAATATCTTTGTCCCTTCAGCTGGAACATGAAGATTCCCATTCTGAACTGCCCAATAAAAACAAACCTTCTGGGGAATACCGATGACTTCTTTTCTGAACCAAGTAAGAGGGAGGGGAATCTCTCTCATATAAATTCTTTCGGTGTGGATTGTAGCAATATCCACAGTGACAGAAGCTGGAGTGCTCTCTCCTGTGAAAAGAAGCACATGACTCACTTGAAAAGCTGCGCCCGCCTGCATTTTGAACACATCATCAAGAGCCTGACTGTTGCTGCTTCCCTGCATCCCAAAATTCTGGGAACAGGCCAACTGGTAAGGTGGGTGGCTAAGACTAATTTGCACAAAACTACAGTCCCCATGATTCACCAAGGGAAGCCAGATAGCTAAGCCAGTTTCATTTCAGGTTGCAGTACAAATGTAGCCATTGAGTTCAGCCTGAAACCCATTCAATTCGGAATCCTTTCAATCTATCCTATTTTGCAACTGAACTCCCCATTTCCCATGGCTCATTTCTTTCTATGCATAAGCACCACCAAGAAGGCTCCAAATTATCCTAGTTGTCTCAGACTCCTTTCTTCTCTATGCCTGGCATCAATATCATTTTATATGATTCAAAACTACCCAGTTTCTAAAACAGAAGCCCGCTACCCTGGTGTTCCCCCACTGAGTTCCAAGAACTGTAGCCTTCTTGCAGGGCCGGCTCGTCCCATTTTGCTGCTTGAGGCAAAATGGGAAGTGCCACTCTGCTGAGCCCGGCCACCCTGCCGTCACTTGTGCTGTCTGCCCTGCTACCTCCACTGCTGGCAGAGAAGAAGCACTGTCACCGGCACTGATTTTGAGTGAGATTTCGCCTGAAATTGCATGAGATCTTGGCCAAAATCAGCACTGATGCTGCTGCCACTGGCAGAGGGGTACCCACAAGCACTGATGCTTCTGCCGCCTGAGGTAGCAGCCTCATTCCACCTTACGGATGTGCTGGCCCTGCCCTCTAGCTTTGAGGGAATCTCAGGTTATGTTCTTGCCTGCAAGGGGACAAGTTGCTGCTTCCACGGGATCGTTCTCGTCTGTGAGGAGATCTTGAACGGCGAATATGCAGTTCCCTTGAGGCATGACTTGCTCTAGAATGCTGTGAATCACTGCTGTATTGGCCCTTTTGTGAACGAGGGGACCGGTCGCTGCTTCCACGGGATCGCTCTCGTCTGTGAGGGGATCTTGAACGCTGAATATGCAACTGTCTTGAGGTCCTATTTGCGCTAGAATGCCTCAAATCACTGCTGTGTTGGTTCTTTGGTGAACTAGAACAGTATTCCAGCCATCTTTCTGTATCACTTTTTTGATCACAGGAAATGAGGCTGTGAGGTGGGGACTGTGAGAGCACCTGGCAAAAGAGCAGGGTGATCAAATAAGGTACAACAGCAATTTTGTTCATTTGACAATATTTATTTAATTGCCAAAAATCTCTAAAAAGTTTATATAAGTTAATATAAAACAAGTCTCCCCTCTTCCTAAATATCTTACTGCTTTCAGTGAGAACTCAGGAGAACCCAAATGCTAAGCAGACACAGCTAAACTTTTCCTGATCTGGGCTAGGACTTTGGACTCATGGACTCATTGCTGCCTGGTGCTACAAGCTGTCTCCTTTTTCTCTATCCCTCTCTAGCTTTCTTCCGAGGACCCTTTCCTTGTCTCAGTTTTGAGTCTCCCATCCTTTCCTTGTAGAGCCCGATCATTAGTGCTCTTAGTTTGATTATCCCAGAATCCTTACAAACAATGATTAAAACCACAGTCATGCTTTTAGGATGCCCTGAAAGCCGCGTTTTTATTTGTGACCAAAAGAGTAGTGAGAGTGTCCCTCTTTTCCCATTTTCTTTTTAACATTCCCCTTCATGTCCTTTAGAGCAATAGTAGGGAACCTTGGGCTCTCCAGAGGTTGCTGGACTACAATTCCCATCAGCCCCAGCCAGTGTGGCTAATGATAAAGGATGATGGGAGTTTTAGTCTAACAACTTCTGGAAAGCCAGAGGTTAGATAGAGAGTTGCTTTTCTTGCTCCTCTCTTGCCAGCTATTTTCCTTCCACCCCTTGCCTGCCTTCTTGATTCTATTCTTTCTCCCCCTACACCCCCCCTCCATAAAAACAATTTTCATCATTTTTCAACTTACCAAGTCACTGTCGAGTTCAGAGACTCTGTGACATTTTCCAGCTTCATTCACGTTGCAGGGTGGCGCCTGACGGTCTTCAGGTGCCCATACATTTTCAGTCTGGAAAGAAGCAGTTTCCCAGGAATAAGGGTAGGAAGATTAACGATGCCAGATTGGAGAACAAGGACAGCAATGAAATATAAGGATAAGCAATATTCTTCTAGGTAATAAAAGAACATCCCACTTGTAAGATCCTGCCCCTTATTGTTACCACCATTTCTACCCCACAGGAAGCAGTGTACTGCAACCAAACCAAGGAGCTTCTGAATTGTTGCCATGCTTGGGGAAGGCAGGGCCTAGTGAAAGAAGAGACATCTTCCTTATGCCCACTGGGGGTGGGGGGTGGGAGGGAGAGAATAAAAACCACTACAGCTGAGAGAAGGGTCACGTGGAAATAGGAAGGAAATGACTCTGAAGGTTCTGAGATGGCAGCAGGCAGAAGAGGACAAGCTAAAAAATGAAAATATGAAAGGGGAACATTTTGTTCATTATGTTTGTTGTGGTATTTTGTGCCCAGTAAAATGCATAGTGTTGAAGCAGCCCTTGTTAATTAAGCACTAGAAGCCGAATTAAAAGTTCCATTTGAGTTGCCCCTTTGGGATTTTCTATCCCACCTTGCAGAACTGGTTACAAATGGATTGGCTAGGGAAACCCAGCCAAATAGGCAGGGTATAAGTAATAAAATTATTTATTATTATTATTCAGAATTTACTAAGTAGGCCCAGCTATGTTCTCAGGGATCAAAGACACAAAGAAGTTCCCACAGTCTTACCTTTTCTTTTTCTTTTCTGTAAATGATATTTATTAAATTTTCCATTTTAACAATCCAATCAAACCACATTAAACATTCCAAATTATACAAATTATCCAATAATCAAACAATCCAAATGTAATACCAAATTATAATTTTTTGGGCAGACTTCCCATGCTCTGAGGTCGGGGGGGGGGGTTCTAATCATCTCATATTTCTGTTGGTTATTTTGCAGATTAGTTGTGCTGCAGAAGGTATGAGTATGACCCATTCACCAGGGTACTGAGAGAGTTACATGCTGCTCTTTATATACTATACCCAATTGACACTGCTTAATTACCACAAGTTAACAGCACCTGCTATACTGCTTCGCAGCTGTAAAACTAGGTCATGTTATTTGCTCTGGCCTTTAAAGAGATACACATCTTGTGAAACAATAATGAACCTTAATATTTAAAGAAACCATTCAACAATTTCTGCTGCTTTTTGTAGTCATTTCCGATAGTTCCCATAAGTCATTCTGATGTTAATCCTTCATTGTTTTCAACAGCCTCTGAGTTCATCCAGCAAGCGAGATAAATCAAAACAGTGTGTTTCTGTGTGGGTTCTTATGTCTTTCTTTCTTTCTTTCTTTCTTTCTTTCTTTCTTTCTTTCTTTCTTTCTTTCTTTGTGCTTCCAATCCAGCTATGGCATTCACCTTTCACTTTCTGATTTTTATAGTTGCCTGTGACATTCCAATATGGAGGAGATCTGACTTTCTGCCAGTTGTACCAGGCATATGTCAAAAGTTTCTCCACCTTTTCTCGTCCAAGCAATTAATGCCAACAGCCTTGATTTTTCGCTTGCAAAGCCATTTCCACACAGTTAATAATTGCTAGAACCATATTACATCAGTAAATGCAATATTCTCCAGTCTCGCTTGCTTGCATAAATAATCCGGTAGTCAGTCCTTCCAGAGGAGATTTTGCCAGGTAACATAGCAAAACGAAGTATCGAAGTGAAACAAAGAATGCTCACCACCACCCCTTCCGTTCCGACACACCAGCTCCACACAGATGATAATCCTTCTTCCACTTTAGCACTTCAGTGGCTGAATTAATTAGCAGGGTAATTTCTCCCCCCTCACTCAGAGCATGTCCATGACTTAAATTCGATTTTTAATCTTAAGAAATTGAAGTTTGTTGCTCATGGAGGCGACTTTGGAGAGTTGCCAAGAAACGCACGGCGCTTTCCATCCAGCGGCCCCTGCCCCCTCATTCCTTCTGGATTTGGGGCCAGGTGTTGGGCAAATGAGGATGAGACTGCCACCCCTGACCCTGGGGGAGTTGGGAGGCCGATTACTCCAATCTCAGCCTCTAATTACCCGTGCGAACGTCTGCGATGGAATTCCAGCCTCCTCCATGACACCAAACCGGAAGTCCCTCTCAGTCTTACCTTTTCATATTTTTTCTCTCTCACCAGCACAGGCACAACACGAACATCACTCAGGGTACTTGGAAGGTTGGAGGAGCTAGTAGCTAGCACAGCAGAGGACTGATAGAGGTCTTCATCCTTAAGACTGCTGGTGATTTGGGTCTGCATCAGTTTCAAGTGAAAACAGGGTTAGAATAGTCTGAGACGAGTAAATGACTGGCTAGTGATACACAAATGAAGTTTTGTTTCCTCATTTCTAGGACATACCCTCTCCCATCTCTCTTGCCAATTCTTCCCACATTATCTCTGTTACTTGTAACATAACAATCTGATGCAGACCATTTTTTAGGCTATAAATATTGAACTGGAAACTTAGCCAAAGCAGTGAGGTATGATGGAATTTCACCCCTCCTTGATTCTCACTCTGATTCCTATGTGACTTAAAATTAAAACAAGACAGGTTGGCTCTGTAGCAATATAACAGGAGTTGAGAAACACTGGGGTGAGAAAAGGATTCGCCTGGTCAATATTTTACAACAGGTAATCCTCTCAGCTCAGCAAGTGGTTTTCCTCCTGCCAGATACAGGATTCTCCATCATGTAAATTAATGTGGAACAATATGTGCTTCCCAGTAAGCCACAGATCAGTAGAAACTGGCCATAACCCAAAATTAACTTTAAGATGAAATTCTTAACTCTTTTAGAAGGTTGCAGAAGAACCCTCATTTACCCTCCTCCCTATTCCTCCTATCATACTTGATATTTTGAAAAAGGCTAACCAACTCTGACTTTAGAATCCTTACAAAAGCAGTTTACTTCCAGGGAAAGAAGGAGAGTGTAATTTAATACCAGTTCAATGTATTCCTTTCCCTCTGAACGATAATCATTTGTGGTCTCAGGTAGGAATAGTATTTCTACAGCAGGAGGTGAGCCAACTGTCAGGAGTTTCATTCTCTCTCGTGCCGCAGTGTGTGACTACTAGATCACATGCTTTGTGTATTGACATCCTATTCTTTGGAACCGTGCAAACAGAAGGAACTGTACACCGCTTCCGTCTTCTTTGTTCTGTTGTTGTCCTCTCTCAGAGGAGAAGAGACATGCCATAATGGCTCTGTTCTTTATTTTGATCCTGTAAATAAATCACTAAATCCAGATGCTACATATCCTCAGTATCAGCTTCTTTTAAGCTCTGCTGCTTGCTTGAACGTCTGGAGGAGTGAATGCTGTGCTATGTGTTTTGGACCAGTGCCGGAAGAAGGCCGTCTCCCACCCAGAAGCACCAACACCAACATGGCTGAAATGTTACAGATAAGTAGCCGTGTTGGTCTGCCATAGTCAAAACAAAAAAATTCCTTCCAGTAGCACCCTAAAGACCAACTAAGTTAGTTCTTGGTATGAGCTTTCGTGTGCATGCACACTTCTTCAGATAGAAGAATCTGAAGAAGTGTGCATGCACACGAAAGCTCATACCAAGAACTAACTTAGTTGGTCTTTAAGGTGTTACTGGAAGGAATTTTTTTGTTATGGCTGAAATGGTGTGAGTGGGATGGCTTCCAGCTTCAGGAGAGAAATAAATATTAAGGATTGTGGGTTTGCAGGGATAAGATCCTAATTGCAATCAATATGACCAAATATAATGCCTGAAAAGTTCCATTTGAGTTGCCTCTTTGGGATTTTCTACCATACCTTGCAGAACTGGATACAAATGGATTGGCTGGGAAAACCCAGCCAGATGAGCAAGGTATAAATATTATTATTATTATTATTATTATTATTATTATTCAGAATATACTAAGTAGGCCCTGCCATGTTCTCAGGGATCAAAGACACGAAAAAGCTCCCGCAGTCTTACCTTTTCATATTTTTTCTCTCTCACCAGCACAGGCACAACATGAACATCACTCAGGGTACTTGGGAGGTCTTCATCCTTAAGACTGCTGGTGATTTGGTTCTGTATCAGTTTCAAGTGAAAACAGGGTTAGAATAGTCTGAGATGAGTAAACGACTGGCTAGTGAAACACAAATGAAATACCTGATCAGTATTGTTTCCTCATTTCTAGGACACACATTCCCCCATCCCTCTTTGCCAATTCCTCCCACATTATCTCAGTTACTTGTAACAGAACAAGCTGATGCAGAACATTTTAAGGCTATAAATATTGGACTGGAAACTTGGCCAAAGCAGTGAGGCATGCTGGAATTTCACCCCTCCTTGATTCTCACTCTTAATCCTGTGTGATTTAAAATTAAAACAAGACAGTTTGGCTCTGTAGCAATACAACAGATGTTGATTTACCCTCCTCCCTATTCCTCCTAGCGTACTTGATATTTTAAAAAAGGCTAACCAACTCTCACTTTAGAATCCTTACAAAAGCAGTTTACTTCCAGGGTAAGAAGGAGAGTGGAATTTAATACCAGTTCAAAGTCTTCCTTTCCTTCTGAATGATTATCATTTGTGGTCTCAGAAAGGAATGGTATTTCTACAGCGGGAGGTGAACCAACATGGCTGAAATCGTCTTTGGGTGGGATGGCTTCCAGCTTCAGGAGAGAAAGAAATATTAGGATGTTAGGAAAGAAACTGTGGGTTTGCAAGGATCAGATCCTAATTGCAATCAATGTGACAAAATATAATGCCTGAGCGTTTCATGCAAGGGCAATTCAAGTACTTCATAAACATGCTTCCATTGCCACCAACAGAAAACTGAACAAAAAGCATGAAAAGCAATTGTAGCCACTGCAGTGGCTTTGCAAAGTTCAAACATTCCTTTTGCCATTCCTCCCACAGCTTTAGCTCACAAAAGTCACTGCAACCTTAAACAAAACTCATGTCCCTTTTGTTTTTAAAAACTGGATTCCGCCCACCCCCCATTTGTTTTGCTGTGTGATTTGAGTTTAAATATATATATATATATTTAAAAGATCTTACACCTGAAAGGTGGGAAAGCCCCACTGCACAAGCAAAAGCCATTCCACTCATGCAATGAATTCATTGGATCCTACCCAAATGTCAAACACTTGGTTTGCTGTTATGCAGAAATAAGAGCAAATCACAGTTAATACAAACTCCAGTTTGCTGATTACCTCCAACTCATTGTTTGAGATCATGGTTTGTCAGGACCAAAACAAACATTGTCTGTGGCAGGGTCAGAATTTAAAACAAACTATTTGTTTTCGTGCTATTTCTGAACCCAGAATATTCTCCAAACCATTAGCAGAGTTTGTGCATAACTTCCCAACAATTGTCATCTTATTCACAAGTTTGCCTCCACACTTTAAAGGGCTAGAAATATCCATTTTTTAAAGCAACAACAACAAATTTCTCAAGATTTGAACAAGACCTTGTGGAGCACAAACAGCCTCATTGCTTATCCCTTTTTAGGACCACTCCAAAACATGACAAGGCTTACACATCTGCAGAGTCTTTTGTAAAATACCAGCTCCAAATAAACTAAGAACTTAGCGCCAAAGAATGTCCTAGGCAGATATTCACAGAACTTTCAGCAGAAGATGGGCAGCAGTTTTCTAGCAATCAACTCAATGGTGACAGCTAACTAATTGAGAATAAAGCCCTCATCTCCTAAACAATAGGCAGGATACCAATTTCATCCTAGCTTACTTCACCCAAATGGTTGACTTGCAAAGGAAGAAAAAAAAAAGTGGTCCATACCAATACAGGCAGTTCCTTTTTTGTAGTATGAATGCCTTCTGTGGTCACAAGTGGTGACTGGTCTTCTATAGATGCTTCAGCAGATGGAAAAGGTAAGGCCTGGCTGGGAGGTTGTCCGGCTGCCTGCCTATCTTTCAACTCCACCTGCAAAGTTGTATAAGGAAGGAGAAATTCTGTTGTTCCAGAGGGGAGTGGAACTCAGCCCAAGCTTCAGAGAGAAGACTTCAACAAGACAAGGGTATCTCTATATCCCAAGCAATCTTTACAGTCTTAATACAGTGGTACCTCTGGATGCGAACGGGATCCGTTCCAGAGCCCCGTTCGCATCTTGAAGCGAGCGCAACCCGCGTCTACGCAGGTTGCGATTTGCCGCTTCTGCACATGCGCGTGACGTCATTTTGAGCGTCTGCACATGCACGAGCAGCGCAACCCGGAAGTAACAGGTTGTCGCGGGGCGCAACCCAAAAATGCTCAACCCGAGGTATGACTCTACTAAGAGTGAGAGTCCCCTCTTCTCTTTGAACCACAAGTAGATACACCCAAACAGTACCATAGCCACAAAGAAGAAGAAGCAGGAAGATTGTAAGAATAGAAGAAATAAATAAAAAGGGCTTTCGATTTTCTGTCTGTCAGTTTATATATAAAAAGATTATTAAAGTATTTACTCCAGGATGATATCCAACTCTTCCTCCTTCCGTTAGATGATAATTTCCCAACCTTCAGACCCAGACATCTCAAGTTCATTCATTTTCACACCCCAGCCTCCCTGCTCATTAAAAGGCACATCTCATATAATATGGCTGTAGAAATCACTACTAAGGGAATATACAACAGCAATACAAAATGAAAAAACAAAGCACTTATACCTCACCTTTCTCATCCTAGCTACCCATCTCCTTTGCAAAGTAAATCTTGTATTCTGTTTGCAAATCTGGGCTGAAGATGCGACCTCTAAGAGAGTTTATTTGACGTAAGGGCATGGGAAGAGAAAGATGAAGCAGCAGTGGGCATGAAGAGAGGAAAGAAATCCTGTAGAGAATTCAGGAGAAGTAAAAACAAAAACAGGAGGAACCTCTAGAGAATAAACTTGAGTACACCACTGCAGCAAGGCTATAGGAGGAAAGAGTTTAATTGGTATGCCCATGGGCTTTAACACAACTGGAGATTATACACAAACATCTCGTGAAGGGGAGTGTGGCAGGAGGAGTCCAAATTACCAGCAGTTCTTGTTTGACAATGGCAGCACCAGAAGACATAGTGGAGGAAGTATAAAAGGCCGCAAAGGGGGTGGGGTGGGGACATACAGGGCCCCGGGTTGCCTCAGCCTCAGTTTCAATCTTTCCACAGTAGTGACCCTGCCAGCACAAGCCTCTAACCAGGCATAGGGAGGTCTCTGCCTAATCCAACACTACCCCAGTCTGGAGAAGGTGCATGTGCAAATAGCAAAAAATAAGCTTCCATGAAAATTCAGAGGATGACTCTGTGAGGCCTGTGAGGGTCTCAGAGTATGAATGGATATGAGTGAGTAAAGCCAGATGACATGTGACTCTGAAGATAAAAAGATTGTTTGATTCTGAACATAGAAATAGATTCTGAAGAAGAAAAAGGTTGAACCAGCTAATGTAACGTAATGAACAGGATGGGCAAGCAGGATGTACCAGACGTTTGGATGTGTCAGAGAGCATGCTGAGACAAGTAACTGTTCTCAAAGGACATGCTGAAACAAATACCTATTCATGAAGATAATAGGGGGAATCAGCATGACCTAGTCCAACCCCCTGCAATACAAGAAGGTGTAGTTGTCCCATACAGGGATTGAACCTGAAACTATATAAAGGCTGGAAAGTCCCCGGCACAAGGCGTTGCTATCCTGCCGCTGAGGTGGCCGCCCAAAGACTTATAAAAGAAACTGATAAATTCTTTTAGTGGGTCCACCCATCTGATATGAATGAGAGGAGAGAATGAGTTCTTATTAGTTATTACCTGTTAATCAATAAAATTATTTCTAGGAAGATTTGGGTCGTTTTGTTTTTCTTGAAAATGCTCTGATCTAAAAGAATCTCCTGTCACTAATTGTATGACAACACCAACTTGGTAAGAATAAATAGCATTTGCATAGAGTTCTCTGTTACACATGTGTCTACAGTCAGCCAATCATATAGTTACATCAAGGCATCCTGTCGCAATCACAACCCACTGTGGCAAATCTTAACATTAACTAATTATTAAGTAGTTGTCTTCATTCATTAACCTTTGATTAAATATAGCCAGTCTCAATGGCTGATTCCATTGTTCCAAACTGACTTATGATTAAGTGACATTACTGATTCAGTGCGTGTTGCAATTCAAGTTTCTATAGTGATTATGAACACTCTACTACTGAAGATGGGTTAGCTACAACTCACATCCTTATGCTATGCTACAAAAATGGATTCAATAAAATTTGAGCTTTCTCCTTCATGTGTATGTACATAACCACACACAAAGAGAGAATGAAAAAGGTAGCTAACGGAACAGCTCCCTTTTCACACTTCCTGAGCAAGGGTTGGGCTCCCCAGTCTCAAGAGGTGCACATGGTTCAACTGAAGAGGAGGAACAAGTCCCAGCCCAGAGAAAAACAAGTCACAAATCCCCACTACTCACTCCTGCTCAGGACTACTCCAACACATGGGCACACTTGTACACTGGCAGGCTGCACAAGCAAAATACTAACAGCAGTGAAACTGAAGCCAAAGAATCCACACCCCTATGCAAATGAAAAAGGTTTTTCATCCCACCACAGGTTCTTCCTTTACTGTGGCTGGAAGACCTTCTGCTGCTGTCTTGGATGGAGCATGCACAGGTGACAAAGGAGCAGTCTCACTGGGAGGGTCTTCAGAGGTCTGACTGTCTTCCAACTTGACCTGCAGAGATTCGTTAAGAGGATGATGATCACAGAATTATAGAGTTGGAAGGGACCCCCAGGGTCATCGAGTCCCACCCCCTGCAATGCCGGAATGATGAGGATGATAAGGACTGCTTTGTCAGTGGAGAGTTGAACTTAACCTAACCAGTGTTGAGAGACGATACTTGAACAAAAATGGCCTTGTATCCTAATAAAATATTACTGCTAAGGTGTGAGGGTTTTTTATTATTTAGAATACCTACATCCAGCTGATACCAATTTTAATGGGGTTTTATTGTGATAATATTTTTTGGGAGCCTCAGGTTGCTACATTTTAGTTCAAGATACGTCCCTGGCCTTCCCTTATCTCAGGTTGGGCATAACCAGCCTTGTGGGGGAGACTGTGGGAACATCATTATGCAGGCTCAGCAACTCAGCAGACCGGACAGCTATGTACGTGATATGCTCGCTTCAGGGTTATGGTGCCCAGCTATCAATAGGTGATAGCTGGGGGTGGGGGTGGGGAAGGAGGGCTACTTTCGTCCATTTAGAAGTTTCTGGAAGCAGTGGTCAGCAATTGAAGTTACACTGAGATGAAACACTCACAGATGACTGACCAACAAATGCTGTCTGCAAACTGCTGCATCACGACTGTCTGCCTACGTCGTTGCTAAAGAGAAAGGACTGAAACCTAAGTATGCCGTTACAGCTATTGCTATTATGATTGTAAATAGTGTTACCATGATGCATTTATGATCAGTCAAGCAATAAATCACTTCAGTAAGTTGTACAAGGCCTGTGAGTGTTTTTTTCTCAAAGTGTAGCTTCAATTGCTGATCACTGCTTCCAGAAACACTGCTAAATGGACGAAAGCTTCTAACGAGGTGCCTACACACAAGTATTCTCATGTAGCGAAAGTGTGATGTACTGTGACCTTTAATAGAGACAAGGAGGTCACTAGGGATGCCCTCTTCCACCCATATCCCATATCCCTGCTACATCTGCTCTTAGTAATGTGTAGGGAGCTGTTTACCTCAGTTTCCTCTTTTTCCTTTGATGGCACTTCCTGTTTGCTCTGTGGGCATGTTGAGGAAACAGAGGGCAAATGAAAACTGAAATCCTTTGCAGACATGATGGTTTTGCTGGACTTCTGATCCACCTAAAGAAATGCCAAGCAGGAAGGGGGAAAGGTGCAAATAAGAGACACTTATATTACTGCTGCCAGTGCTGTGTTTGCTTTAGGATCCAACACAGCTCTGGAAAGACTCACTGAAAACCTGCTTTCGATCCCAAGGAATCTTGGGAATTATAGAACTATGAGAAGGATTGCAAGGTTATTTCATTTTTAAAGGGTCTGCTACTGGAGAGCCACTGCCAGTCAGAATAAGAAACAATGTTCGGACAGATCAGGGCCTGGAGAACAGAGCCAGCTGGTGGGTCAGATGCTGTGTTTCCCCCACCCTCAGTGGGTCATTTTGAAAGGTGGGCAGGCTGGCTCATCCATCAATCGCCTGATAACACTACAACATCAAGTGATCCATTTTCCCTTTGTAGCACCTGGGGAGGTGGGGATTTTGGCCCAGTTAAGTGAGGATTGAAGTTACAAGCAATAAGCACTGACTTCAAGCAACACTTTCTGCTGGGGTCTGTTGCGCTAGAGAACCCCCACAGCAGAGGCAGGGAGGGGTGAAACAGAAAGACAGGAGGTAGATCTAGATGGAATCATGGGAGAAAGGGAAGGAGGAAGAAAAATAACTCTCATTGATTGTGGGGAGGGGGGATGAGAGAGAAATGAGCTCCCACAGAGTGCTGCAACACTACTTAGAGGTTTCCTTTCAATCAAGCAGTATGCAGGTTTTGTTAAATAAGCCACATTTTGACAAACATCAGAACACATTTCCAGGATTTGTATCTACATTTCCATTCAGTTAATGCATAAACCTTTATTCTCTCAGCAACCAGGTAAAGCCATGTTACTCTTCAAAATGTTACAAGTTCTTCCTGCTCTGAGAAACCACAGGAAAAAGGTCCCTTCACAGATCGAGAACTCACCACCTTCCTCAGGAACTACCTGTTGCAAGGTGGCCCAGACTTCTCCTACAATTACCTTGGATGTGTCAGTTTCTTTCCTCAAACTTGTTGAATTCTTCTGCCCTTGTTTAGATTCTGGTGTTGCTGATGGTCCTCCAGATTTTTCAGAATTATTTCCCTTTCTATTTGGCTGTAGCACAGGAATAGAAAGATGAGTCCAGTGCTGTGAACTCTAGCTTGTTTTGACAGAGCTTCAGCACCTTTACAAACAAAAGTGTAGCAGGTGAAGCTTTCCCCCGCCCCTGACTTCGGTGTTGTCATGAAGTGATGGGAAAAGCTTCTCTAGCTATTCCCCCCATATTAGACAGCTGTTCAAGACACAAGAGCCCCGTTGGAAAATAATGTTGACAAACCCTGAACAGTGGGGTGTCAAAAAGAGGCAAAATGGCAAATTTTGCTTGTGTATCTCAGAGGCCGTCTGAATTAGTTAGCTACTTCTTCAACCATACAGACCAGGCACATAGTCATGAGAAATCTTCTTCCCAAACTTTACCCCACATCACACCATCCCTTGATCTCTGCCACACGTGTAAGAGACACCCTCCCTGTAGGAACTAGCCACAGCATAGGTTCATCGCTTACCGTCATATTGATTAAGCACGAGGAACGGGATGAGTTTTTAGAACGACCTTTTCCTGCAAATAGAGAAACAAACTCAGCATGCAATGCCTCTGCCACAACCTGAAAGTTTGGATGTGTGGGACAACTTTGCTTTGTTAAGTCTTTTCAGGGCAAATGGATGAGTACTGGAGTTTCAGTTACAGATAGATGACATGCTATTCCAAAGATCAGGTAAAAGAGGGGAGAGACTCTCTCAGTGGATAGAGCAAATGCTTTGCACTCACAAGGGTGCCACTTTCAAATCCTAGCATCTTCAGGTAGAGCTAGAAAAAGTTTCTACTGGAAGCTTTGGAGAGCCATTGCCAGCTATAGTGTGACTAGGTAGAATGCAGTTTCCTACGACATATTGCTGAAAACTCCTGCTGTTATTTATTGTACAGTGGTACCATGGGTTACATACGCTTCAGGTTACAAACACTTCAGGTTACAGACTCTGCTAACCCAGAAATAGTACCTCGGGTTAACAACTTTGCTTCAGGATGAGAACAGAAATCGTGCTCCGGCAGCACAGCAGCAGCGGGAGGCCCCATTAGCTAAAGTGGTGCTTCAGGTTAAGAACACTTTCAGGCTAAGAACGGACCTGCGGAACGGATTAAGTACTTAACCCGAGGTACCACTGTATTTATCTACAGAGCGGGAAATCTATGACAAGCTTTTAATTTGAGCCAGTCTTCATTCGGGGCTCACCAACCTGAGCTTTACTCTACAATTCTAAGGACAGCTCCAAGCTTTCCAGGTTTGTGTCCAAACATGATTTTTTGCCACACTGCTTTCCCCATGAAAACCTACGCTTTACCGCTGAATTGAAGCAAATGGCAATTTACTCAATTCAGTGGTAAAGATCAGATTCTCCTGAGGAAAGTGTAAGGCAAGAGGGGGAAAAAGCCCTCAGACAAGGACTGGGAAACTGCAGACCTGTGCCTAGAAAGCACAGGGCAAAAGTCAAGTATGGACAAGCTCTAGATCTCCACTTTGGGATATTTGAAGCAATATTAACGAACACTACTTTTGAGTACATGCTAAATGCCAGTGTCTTTTCTCTAACCACAAAGCTGTCCCTGCCACACATCTGGAGCAGGCACTCCTAGCAGAATTGAGCCCCAGAACCTCTCCTTTTTTATTTAGCTGCTTCGGGCTTCAACTGCAGATCCTAGATTTTGGAAGCTCAATGAGCCAAACAGGTCAGCCTAGCTGGGCCATTCTCTCAACCAGGGAGGCTGGTTCTAGTGAAAAGCAAGCTTTTGATATTGGGAGAAGTGAACTAGTACAACTAAGAAGATAGCGTGTACATTTCGCTACATTGTTATTATTTTGTTCATGTTTGTACCACTTAATAAAAATCTAAAAATCATTTAAAAGTGGCATTCAGTAACATTTCCTGATGGGAAGTTTTGCTTCTGCACATGACTCTGGCAAACCGTTCTCAGCTGAAGCATTCCTTCTTCATCCACCCTAGAATGTTCAGTTCACATTGAGTTCATGAAACATTGCATCCTGACCTGTTCTTAATGCATGGTTGACCACATCTATGAATGCTATATCAATCACTAGTAATAGTTTAAGTCTTGCTACATCAATCACTAGTAACAGTTTAATAAAGAGGTTTTCACGCCTGTCCAATTCTGTGTTCCCTTTCCCAACCTTTAATCTATTGATGATTAATGCTTATATGCAACCTTTGCATTGTATTTGTGTTAACCAATCAGCAACAAGCACATACGTGGCAATGCTGTAATATTCAATAAAAGGGACTCCTCGAGACATGCTCGGGAGATGCCTCCCATATGACACTTGTCATTCGTCTGTCGTTTATTTCAACCCAACAATTTCCTAAAAGATAAAAACAAGATAAAAACAAAACAATCTATCACAAATAAAACTGTGCTCCTTCAACCACAAACATAGCATGGATGAGTAAGATTTTACGGGGGCACTGTCCACCACATAGCTGTGAAATGGGTAGAGGATCAGAGGAGGAGATGGTCCAATATTCAATCCCACATATATATTTTCAGCCTTGCCTCTGTTTTTGGTTGTTGCTCCCAAATATTTAGCACTACTTTTAGCTCCTCTATGATGGCCTCGGCTGGAATGTGCCCCACTGAAATATCCTTGAGAGTGATTCCAACCACGGCCTCGGTAAGCAACGTTGTAGTTGTGAGGTTTGCCACGATGTACCCTGAAGAAACACAAACACAGTATTCTGCATAAGTTGCCTTTACTGCCATCAATCATGAGCTGTAAACCAGAGTTGGCCAAGTCACCTTAGTAGATTCAGCTCAGCATAGCCCCAGGGATGGGGATCTGTAGCCACCCATATGTGGTACAACTTCAGCTCCCATCACTCCTAGCCAGCATGACCAATAGATGTTTTGTAGTTTTTACTTTCTAGAAGGACCAACAGCCTACTGAGCTGCTTTTTTAGAAATGTTAATTTTAACATCTTATTAGTTTTTACGTCGCTTCATAACTTAATTTTAATTCATAAGCTACTATGAAAATACATTTTGTTAAAAGTGTGGGATGAACATATTCATGTTCTTAGAAAGTTTAAAGTTTAGCATCTTTTTATTAGTTTTTAGTTTGTTTATTAACTTAATTTTGTCATTAATTTATATTACACTTTGAAAAAGTGGGGACAAATATGTGTACATGCATATATAATATGAATAAAAATAAAATGCAGAAGTCACTTACCATGCGGGTGGTGTATCTGGGCAGTAGCTGTCCTGCTGCCAATCCCAAGAGCCCCTCCAATAGTTTTCATTTTGCGAATTCTGGGCAGGGGAAAACATTTCACACTGTTACTAACCCACAACTAGACTAACTGGTCAAAACAGGAAAAGGGAAAGAACAGTTTTGCAAATGCAAGAACTGCAACTTACTAACAGTGGATAGCTCACCTCCAAATCTCAGGTACCAGAAGCAATGTAGCAACCCCAGTTTCCCTCTTTTGTAACTTACTTGATGATTCTTGTTTAGATTATTAATTGGTCAATGCTGCCAGCTCTGCTTCTTTCCTTCCTCCTTTGTCCCCATGCCATGTCAGATGTTATTCTGAACCATTTCTACCCAAAGGATATTGGAAGTTATAGTCCAACACTGCCTGGAGAGCCATAGGTCCCTTTTCCCCATCATAATGAATGGTGTTCAAGGTAGAGTATTGTGAGTGCTGACTCCTAAGATTCTGCTAGCTTACTGGAAGCATTGGAACAGGGAGTTAGAATATGCTGTACAGTCTAAACAATTGAATTTGCTTTAGAATCCATATTTTTCTTTAGATTTAAAACTCAGACTGATTCAGCAAAAAATGATACTTTGGGTATACTGAACTCCACAACATCTTTATAGGAAGGCACTGTTAATTAAAACTTTAAAACTACAATTTGACTAGTATTATATACAGTGGTGGCTCAGGTTACAGACTCTGCTAAGCCAGAAATACTACCTCGGGTTAAGAACTTTGCTTCAGGATGAGAACAGAAATCGGGCGGCAGTGGTGCAGTGGCAGTGGGAGGCCCCATTAGCTAAAGTGGTACCTCAGGTTAAGAGCAGTTTTAGGTTAAGAACGGACCTCCAGAACGAATTAAGTTCTTAACCCGAGGTACCACTGTATATTTATTGTGTTTCCAATTAATTTTATGAAACAACTCATTTTTAGAATTGGAAAATATTATTGAGCAAAAAACAACGGTAGAAAAGTTTTTGTTAAAGCTCTTTTTCTGCAGAAAATGATCAAGCTCCCTGCATGTTATCTTCATTCCTTAGGGACAAAAGCCATTCTAGTTTGCTCCAGCTTTCAGTAATAGATATTCTGTTTCTTTTACAGCATCAATATATGCTAAAACTACTTGAGTCAACCAAAGATCAAGACTGTGTTGGGGAAAGTAAAAAAGACTTAAGCAAAATCAGCAACAGCAACTTACGGCTGCATAAAACCCAGGTCCATACTGTTGCCTACCCCAGAACATGGGGTAACCCCTCTCCATATTTCAAGCCCTGTGGAAGGAGGTAAAAAAAGACATTTCAGGATACTTTCAGCTTTTCAGCCACTACTGTGCAAATGAACCAGGCAATTCAGAGTACAGGCCAAGCCTCTTCCTTCCTCAGTTGAACAGCTGCCTGTCCTCTTAGGTCACATTCAGCCAGTTGACCTAGGCTCTGCCCTAGGGAATCAGACTGAGATAAAAGCATCAATTCCAGGTTCTAGGGCAAGGCTGGGAAACATTTGGCCCTCTAGCTGTTGCTAAACTACAACTTCAATCAGTCCCAACATACACTGGTAATGACCAGAACTATGGGACTCATAGTTCAACAACATCTGAAGGAGTAAAGCGTCCACACACCTGATCTAGGGCATGCCCAGAAAGTGGAGGGAGTACAGTGGTACCTCGGGTTAAGTACTTAATTCGTTCTGGAGGTCCGTTCTTAACCAGAAACTGTTCTTAACCTGAAGCACCACTTTAGCTAATGGGGCCTCCTGCTACCGCCGCGCTGCCGGAGCACAATTTCTGTTCTCATCCTGAAGCAAAGTTCTTAACCCAAGGTAATATTTCTGGGTTAGCGGAGTCTGTAACTTGAAGCATATGTAACCCAAGGTACCACTGTATCTGCTTTAAAACAGAAAGTTACAGTGGTGCCTCAGGTTACAAACGCTTCGGGTTACAAACACTTTAGGTTACAAACTCTGCTAACCTGGAAGTAGTACCTCGGGTTGAGAACTTTGCTTCAGGATGAGAACAGAAATTGTGCTCCGGCAGCGCGGTGGTAGCAGGAGGCCCCATTAGCTAAAGTGGTGCTTCAGGTTAAGAACAGTTTCAGGTTAAGAACAGACCTTCAGAACGAATTAAGTACTTAACCCGAGGTACCAGGATGAGAACGGAAATTGCGCGCCAGCAGTGGGAGGCCCCATTAGCAAAAGCGCGTCTCAGGTTAAGAACGGTTTCAGGTTAAGAACAGACCTCCAAAATAAACTAAACCGAGGTACAGTACCACTGTACTCTAAAAAAAGGTAAAGGTACCCCTGCCCGTATGGGCCAGTCGTGTCCGACTCTAGGGTTGTGCGCCCAACCCACTTAAGAGGCCAGGGGCCAGCGCTGTCCGGAGGCACTTCTGGGTCACGTGGCCAGCGTGACGAAGCTGCTCTGGAGAACCAGCACCAGCGCAGCACATGGAAACGCCGTTTACCATCCTGCTATAAAGCGGTACCTATTTATCTACTTGCACTTAGGGGTGTTTTCGAACTGCTAGGTGGGCAGGAGCTGGGACTGAAAGACGGGAGCTCACCCCGCCGCGGGGATTCGAACCGCCGACCACGCAATCGGCAAGCCCTAGGCTCTGAGGTTTTACCCACAGCGCCATCCACGTCCCTACCACTGTACTCTGCTTATGCACAAAGGTACTCAAGCGAAGATGACAGAATTGTTTTTAAAACAAAGCATGGTATTTCTAGTTTATAACTGAACTCAAGAGTTGCCCATAGCTTCTCACTTCGTTGCTATATAGATCAGAAGTGGGCAGACTTTAGGTGTGAGAAAGGTTGCATCCACATCATACATTTAAAGCACTCTTATACAACATTAACATGGCTTCCTCCAAAGAATCCTGGGAACTGTAGTTTGCTGCTAGGGGAACTGTAGCTCTACTAGGAGTAAACAAAAGTTGCCAGGATCCTTCGGGGGAAGCCATGATTCTGAAAGTGGTATAAATGTGCTTTAGCTATGTATGGTGGAAATCAGTCTTGTGCTATGATGACTGTTTGTTCCATCTGCATAGGCATTTCAGCTTGTGAGGTGATGATGCTCCCAACCCCCCACCCAGCACACTGTTTTGGGGTTCTCCCAACTCTCCCATGTGGGGGGAAGGGGGGTCTGCATTGTGCAAGCGGAAGTCATTGCACAAGACTTCCACTGCAAGGGCTCAGTAGCTGAATCCTGCCCAGAGCAAAGCAACAAGATGCCATTTAGAGTAATCATGAAATGATAAATGGTGCCTGCAAAGTCCTTGCATGGTGCTCACCAAGATCCACACACACATATATATTTTTGCCGTCACGAAAAGAGTTCAGCTGGTATCATTGTCCATTGACCTGTGGGAGCATGTGGAGCTAACAGTCTGCCACACTGGCTAAACCCAGTTCTTCTCCTCTGTCTTCTATCCATCTTCCTACTGCCAAACTTTGTCATGCTGTCTGCTCTAGATCTGGAATGGTTTGAGCTACAAAATGATCCAAAGGTAGGAGCAACTCCTCTATGAGGAAAGATTTCAATATTTTCAGTTTATTAAAATATGAATAGCGAGGACATGACAGAAGTTTATAGGATTTTGCATGGTGTGGAGAAAGTGGATAGAGAGGGGTTTTTTCTCCCTTACTCATTGTACTAGAATGCAGGGTCATCCAAACAAGCTGAACGTTGAAATATTTAGGACAGACAAAAGAATGTACATCTTCACACTGTAGCCAAATAGCCACATAGGTAGCCCCTCCGCCCAATTTAGAATGTGCCTTTCTGTATTGTATGCTTCTCTCTGTATTTCTGTATTCTTGTTATTCTTTTCAGTTTACCAAAGCTGTACCATTATTTGCAAGTGGGGAGAGCATGTAGCACTTGTAGGGCCCCCTGCCCAGTTAACAGGGTTTAGGTATGCATACTAGTGTAAAGGAAAGGCTGGTACAGAGTCAATTACACTGACCAGAGCCAGCTGGAAGATCAAAGAACTGTTGATTTAAATCATGATTTAAGTCACTAGTCAGTAAAGGCTTGATTTAAATCATTTTTTTACAGAAAGACTAATTCTTGCTGGTATAATCTTAATATTTACAACCAGTTGAAGATTTCATTTTTGGAATAATAAATTTTCAGTGTCGTTTTTACATTTATATCAAAAATTACCGATTTGGTTATACAATTAGAAATACATAGACCAATAATTATAAATTATTGTGAGGTTTAATAAGTTAACTGCTTATATTTGGACAACTTTTCTGCTGTACTTTATTGGAAGGAGAAAAATAATCACTTCCTTAATCACAATTTAAACAATTTAACTAAAACAATAACATTATAGCATATGTATCCATGTTTGTAAACCGATGTGGCTAAACAATTTAAAACAAAAACTTAGACTGAGTTTAGCACACATGAAAAACAAATCCTTATTTCCTGATGAATAGCCTTTGGACTATAATGTAACTTAAACAGAAAACTCTCTTTAGAAAGATGTTTCCTCCAAAAGCATTTTATTTTTGAAAAATCCGATTTAAATATTAAAAATCTGATTTTTAAAAAAAATAATCATTGATTTTTATCCATCCTGGTGGGAAGAGACCCTGGGCATCATATAGCCCAACCCCTCCGATTGAGGAAGAGACCTTCATAAGATACAGGGAGTTTTAGGTAGAAAACAACTCCAAATATGGGGTGTCTAACTTAAAGGCCAGGTAAAGAACCATGAGCTGTTCAGATGTTGCTGTAACCAATAATATTGCAGAGATGATACAGGCATGAGGGCTTCATGTATTTAGAATGCCATATAGATGCCTTGAATTCTTGTATTGAGGCCTCAGCTTTTGGAATTATCCACTGGGGCACCTTTCTTTCTTGCTGCAGTAAGTAATAAAGCTGCTCTTTCCACCACACCTTTTGTCTGGAACTGGGAAGAAGGACGAGGCGTATTTTCAGACCTTCCTTTCAAAGGGTAACAACGCAGCACATAGTTAAATTATGGTATTTGCTTCTACATGAGGCCACCAACTTGGATGGTTTTAAAGATTAGACAAATTCATGGCGCATAAGGCTACCAACCACAATGGCTGCATACTATTTGGGTATCGGAGGCAGTAAGCAATCTGAACACCAGTTGCTGCAAATCACAGTGAATAAAGGGTGAGATGAAGAACATAACTCTTAACTCTGGGCAATCCTCCGCAAAAAAAAGCTCAACAACTCTGTGCCATCTCCCCCCATTTTTAAAAATTTGAGTCCCCAAAAATACATGGAGGTGTCTTATACACAGAAAAAGGCGGTACTCTGGTTGGCCTGTTATTTTCACCCACCCATAGGGAACCCACTTAAGGACTCTATACAGGCTCCGGAATACCCCATAAGGGAAAGGGAGCAGTTTTTCTTATAACACCACATACAAAATCAGAGGGCCTGAGGCATGGGCGTAGCCAGGGGGTGCAGCTGCGCCCCCTAAATCAAGTAAATAAATAAAAATACTTAAACTGACCAATTGCGTCCAAGATAACTCGGTTCTGCCCACCCCCAAAATAACTCCTGGCTATGACCCAAAACAGCTACAACTCCCTTGAAACCACGAAAGTTAAAATTCTGTAGCAGTATAACTTAAACGGTTAGCACTGAAGGAGAGGGGAACAATACCTCTGAAACGACTAGCCCTAGACTAAAAACTTGTGCAGCTACAAGGGCATAGCCCCAGGTCAAGTAAAACAGTAGAAATACTTAACTGACCAATCACGTCGGTTCTGCCCCCCAACAAAAGTTCTGGCTGTGCCCATGTGCAATATTTAGGAAACTAGTTTTGCCCTTCTGCGCGGGTAGTTTTTAAAAAGGGAAAGCCTTCTCCTTCCCAACAAGAAGGCCTCTTCCTTAAGGAAAGCATCTTCCTCAACGCAGCACAAACCCAACTGGTCGCTCTCCGCCCCGCCCTTCATACAATCGCTGTTTCAAGGAACAGGGATGCATTTCCATAGTATCGGCTTTTGTTTGGGGGTGGGGGCAGTTACATTAATGAACTTCATTTCCCAGAGGTCCGTCAGCAGCATATTATAGCCTCTACCAGCAGGATCCTGCAAAAGTCTTTACCTTTGAGCTCCAATCGCTGTTTCTCCGTTGCTGGAAGAAACGTGGTTGGGAGGAGAGCTGCGCGCTGCGCGGTCCGCACCAAATCGAACCTGGCTGAAGCTTTTCGGTGTTGCGAAAAGACGAGTGCAGCCCATTGAAAGAGAAAGCGAGGAGAAAAGTGGCTCTCAGCGCCTCGGCTGCCGAAAAGAGGAAGAGGCGCCCAAAGGCGCTCCAAATCAACGCCGCTGCTGCTTCTGCCTGTGTACGATTGTCACCCCCAGTAACCTTGGCGCGGGCTCTGCTCTCCCCTGCAGGCAGATGGGAGAAGTGAGCCGGCGAAAGCGCGCGCGCTGAAACCGAAAGTCAGAGAAGGAGAAGGCCCGCTTTTGAGAATCCCCCTCAGCTGCGAAAGGCTGTCGGGAAAGCGATTGCGTCTCCCTGGGGCTGCCAAACGGGCATAAAATCTATATGGGTGTGATTTCTTTAGAGATCGCTGCAGGCCTCTTCTGCATGGGAGGGGGGGAAAGAGAATTGCACGAGGCGATTGATAAGGCTTAGTTGGTCAAATGGCGCATTGCGCGGGTACTTTCTTCTCCATTCCATTAACTAGTTAAGGCTGTGTCGTTATCTCAGCATTTCAGCTACTTAGGAAGGAAGATGGAAGGCTGAGGGAGATGACGGCTTGCAAGCTGTTCGCCGAGTTCCCGCCCTGACGTGGGTTGTGAATCTAAACTTGCAACTGCACCGCTCCATTTCCTCGCCCAATGCCCGATTTAGGTATAAGCTAAACAAGCTATAGCTTAGGGCCCCATTCTGTTGGGGGCCCCCCAAAAAAATTAAAGAAAAAAACACCTGAATGTACATTTTCAAAATTTTAAGATAAAAAACAAAATAAAACCTACAGCTGGACATATAAAGGGCCCCATTACCTTCAGTAGCATAGGGCCTCATCAAACCTAAATCCAGCCCTGTCCTAGCCCCGGTTGGAGGGAGCACTGAATAAGAGGCAGTAAAAATCTTCTGCATACTACACATTCAAAGTACTTATCCTGTTGTTTTTAAATGAAGGCTAAGTGCATTAAATTGCAGTGTAGTAATTTGTGTTTGAACTAGGACCTGAGAGACCATGGTTCCAATCTTAATTTCACATATTGCCCTTGTGGGGTCAGAAATGGCGGTGACAAGACCTTGGGGTCGTGGTAGGTGTCGAACCCATGTGTGGAGGCTGTGAAAAAGGCAAATTCCATGTTAGGGACTATTAGGAAAAGAACTGAAAAGAAAACTGCCAATGCAGTATCATAATGCCGTTAGTGCAAATCTATGGTGTCAGTGCAATTCTGGCCGCCTCAGCTCAAAAAGAATAAAGGAAAAAAGGTTCAGGAAAGGGGTGCAACCAAAATGATCAAGAGGATGGAGTGATTTCCCTATGAAGAAAAGTTGCAGCGTTTGAGACTTTTCAGTACGGTGGTACCTCAGGTTAAGAACTTAATTTGTTCTGGAGGTCCGTTCTTAACCTGAAACCGTTCTTAACCTGAGGTACCACTTTAGCTAATGGGGCTTCCCGCTGCCGCCACATGATTTCTGTTCTTATCCTGAAGCAAAGTTCTTAACCTGAGGTACTATTTCTGGGTTAGCGGCGTCTGTAACCTGAAGCGTCTGTAACCGGAAGTGTCTGTAACCCTAGGTACCACTGTATATGGAAAAGGTGAGCGAGAATTAACGGGATAGAAGTGTATAAATTTATGCATGGCATGGAGAAAAACGGGTAGAGAAATGCTCTCCATCTCAACACTAGGTCTCCTGGATATCCAGTGAAGCCGAATGTTGGAAGACTAAAAGAAAGCACTGCTTCAACCAGCACATAGTTAAGCTGTGGACGCAATAATGGCCACTGACCTAGATGGCTTTAAAATAGGTTTATTCAAATTCATGATGACTGTGCTCTGGTTCCAGTGTTTGGAGCAGCACTGCTTCTGAATGCCAGTTGCTGGAAACTGCAGAAGTGGAAAGTGCTCTTGTGCCCGTATCTTGCTTGTGAGTTTCCTGAAGGCATCTGGTCGGCAACTAGATAGAGCCATTGGCCTGATCCAGCTGGCTCTTCTTAGTTTCTTATGTTCACAAATCACCACTAAGACTGGCAGGTGCTGGTTTCACTCAGTCGATAGAGCATGAGACTCTTAATCTCAAGGTTGTGGGTTCAAAAGATTCCTGCATTGCAGGAGGTTCAACTACATGACCCTGAAGTTCTATGAAGAGAAGAGCTAGTCCTCAGAGGTTGCAGTCCCATGCCCACTCACCTCAACAGGTCTTCCTTCTGAGTAGATGTGCATAGGATTGTATTGTAAGTAGCTATATCTCGTGATATGAACGTAGATGGCCTAAGTAAGTTGAGAGGTACCACTCATGAAAAGGACTGAACGTGCCCAGGTTTGGAGATCTTCAGGGGAGGCGTTTATTTCAGTCTCACTTTAGAATTGTAGAGTTTGAAGGAACCACAAGGGTCATCTGGTCCAACTTCCTGCAATGCAGGAATCTTTTTGCCCAGTGTGGGGCTTGAACCTGTGACTCTGAGATTCAGAGCCTCATGCAATCCTGCAGTTTGGTGCGGGGCCTTCCCATCTGCCTTCTCCCTGCTTTCTTAATGGCCCATCACCTTTCCTTTGTTCTCTTAATCTGTGTATGTATGTCTGTGATTGCCACATTGATGACCTGTGACAATAGTAACTAATCAATGCCACCTGTTTTACAGTCATACAGGAAATCAAGATCAATAATAGTGAAGTC
Organism: Podarcis melisellensis; assembly: GCF_964234715.1. Taxonomy (NCBI): domain Eukaryota; kingdom Metazoa; phylum Chordata; class Lepidosauria; order Squamata; family Lacertidae; genus Podarcis; species Podarcis melisellensis. Next base: position 42,837,311 of record NC_138538.1, on the reverse strand, counting down.
CCAAGTAAGGTCACAGTGAAATCATATGGTCAAAATGCATATAATAGTGGCTATTTTATATATTTGCAGGTTTTTGTTAGAACTATATGTAATTAAGGGCCACTAGGTGGCATAGAAAGTCTGTGGTTGTTCCTTTCCTTGAAAATTATGTGTGATTATTTTTTCCTGTTACAGCCACCCAACAGGCATTCCTATTGCATGGGCAGGTAAGTCCAAATTGTCCATGGGCAGGTAAGTCCAAATTGTCCAGGGTTTTCCACATTTGGACAATGGTTTCTCTGGCAGCCATCAACAGAAATTACAACAACTCCTTTGCTAAAACATCCTTGTTCAGCCTCTAAAGATTGATAGCAGGAAAAGCTCAGGTGTAAAGTGGAGGGCCTGGTGATACTAATTCCTGGCATACTTTTTACTAAAAGTTGCATATGCAGGGGCATTCCCATCAAAGATGGCGGTGTATGCCCTTAGCCTTACATCCTGTCCATATTCTGACCAAGGAAGTAAATGCGACCTAACTTTATCAATCAAATACTTTTAGTGAAGTTGCTTTGATGCTAGCTGATATGGACTTTATGGGCTTGCTGGACCAATGCCTATTCCAAGCAGCTTCTTCCATTTAAAATCCCAAGTTGTCTTACCACACTATCTTCAGACCCAAGAATGGACCAAGTTCCAGGAAGATCTTATACATGAAGAGACAATGCCTTTCCCTTACCCAACACGTACCAGGAATGGCAGACTATTAAAAATTTGTTGTTGTTGTTGTTATATATTGAAGTGCTCACCCTGGCCACCAGGGGTATTGTGTATACTGTATATAGTTTTCACTCAGGTCCACGTCAGTTAATTTACGCGGGAAACCCTGGGGTGTGGTTGTTACAATGTTGACATCCGGCCGCCTATAAAAGCAGGCCGGCTGAGCTGTTCAGTTCACTTCAGTTCAGTTCCAGCTTACTATAAAGAACCACTTAGAGAAATCTGTGTGTCGTCTGCTTTGTCAACCCACTACTTTATTATTATTATTATTATTATTATTATTATTATTATTATTATTGGCGTATTAATAGTGAGTGGTAACTGAATAACAAGCAGGCATTCTAACCATCTTAGAAAAACAAAACAATAACTGGTAATCAACAATCTGATTAGCTAACACTGTGGTCATTAAAGAAAATTAATACAGAGAGAATTGAGAACCTTTCTTCAGTTGATTTTATTATTTATTGAATTTTAAACGTTTAATTTTTTGTTATGTGCCACCCTGAAAACTGTTTTAGTCTATAAATGTTGTAAGTAAATAATATAAAATAAATTGACATAGCTGGGAGTAGGGAGGAAAGCTTAACAAAAACCTAAGTGCTACAGTGATCTAGTATGTGTTTTCACTCTCCTTTGGGGGAAGGTCTTACAGGCCCTCTTGGGGACATCACCATGAACTCTGGGCAGAACCTTCTCCCAGGCCACTTCCATGGCTTTAGAATTGGAAGCTAGCCTTCCTCATAATGCTGCAATGCTTAGCCAAGATTTGTTTGTTAAAAGTATTTGTATCTGCCTTATAACCAAATGCTCAAAGTAGTTGTCAGGGAACTGCCATCAGTGCCGGAGGGAGAGAGCAAAAGCCAGAGGGATTCCAGAGAGCGTCCAGGGATCGAGAGAAGCAGCCCATCTTCTGGGGAAGAGAATCAGCGTAGCACCAGTGGAGAAGGGGGGCAGATGGGGGAAGCGGCGAGGCGGTCCCATGACTCCTTGCCTGGGACCAGCGGGGAGAGTAGGGGGCCTCCGTTGCCCACGCCCTCCTTGCGCAGAAGGCTTTCGCGCAGAGAGAGTAGGAGGAGACTAGGCGTCAAATAGCTTATTTGCTTGAAGAAGAAGAAGAAGAAACGCCCACTGATGGATTCTGCCAGCGATTGAGTCAGCCATAGGTGAGTGGCTGTCCAGACAGAAAAGGTTCACTTTGGCAACCCAGCCAGGTGTTTGCACCCAGCCGGGGAGATAGGCACCGGCTTACGCGCGAGCAACCCCTAGAACCATTACAGCTAAAAAAGAAGAAGATGCAAAACAACACAAAATAGGATGTAAGAGCAGTAAAAAAAGTACCACTAAAACAGCTAAAATCGAATTAAAAGAGCTTTCAGTCACTCTTACTGTTAAAAATCATACCCTCATAGAATTGTAGAGTTGGGAGGGACTATGAAGACCACCTATGTCCTAATCCAACCCCCTACAATGCAGAATTTTTTTGCCACTAGACTAAAATCCACAACCCTGGGATTAAGGGTCTCATGCTTTATCAACTGAGCTATGTGCTGTCTGTTATAGGTGGATATCATTGGAATTAACCTTATTTCATAAGGGCAGTTGCCACAAACATCTGGCAGGACTGAAACTGTACTTGTAAACTTTTATTTAAGCTATGATGGAGGAATGGATGGAGCAAGAGGGAGGAGGGAGAGATTACAAAAACATTTTGAATTAATAAAAATATGAAGATCTTCACATTACCTTTTAAAAAACAAGTAAGGCAGTAATTCTAACTCTAAGCATTTAAATCAGTTGAGTTGAATTTAATTCTATGGTCGATCTTGGTAACTGAGAATGTGTTTATAGAAGTGTTTGTTTGCTTTTTAAGCTTTTCCTTGGGATAAGAATTTATCTGAGTGCAAAACTCACTGGGAATCTTGGGATTGAGGTATATGCATCTTTAGAAGTGCTCTTCGTGTGACTTTAACAGCCATTGCAATGTCCTTGGTGTCTGAGCTGCAACTATGCTGCTGTAGTTTTTCTGTCATTAGCACAATCCTGGACATGCTTCCTTTCACACTGATACCACTGTGCTTGTTTTGTGGAGTTTGTTCCCAGGTGAATGATTGCAGCCTTGGGCAAGTATTGTTTTTTTGCTCCCTCCATTCTTAACTGCGGTGCCCAAAGGGTGGTCGTCTCCCTCAACCCTACATGGGGCATCTAGGTAGGGGGGGAATTAAAGCATGAGATTTGGTCACATCAGTGTTCTGGTGACAATCAGTTCTACCTCTTAGTTATATGCTGCTGAGATACTGTAGCATTGTTAAATTTTTGTGTCTGGCAATAGACATGGGTAGAATAAATGCATTCAGGGTAGAGTAGAGAGCTAAGTGCAGGGGCGCCGACTTATAAAAAATATTGCAGGGGCGGGGCCCATACCGACTTATAAAAAATATGGGGGGGGGCCAAGACCTCCAAACCGCTGCTGCTGGGGAAACGAAAGGGGCGAGCCCCGGGCTGCCCCGACCTTAAGTGAACCTGTGAGGGCCGGCCCTTTGCGGCAGCCGATTGGCTGCCGCCGTGGGTGGTGAATATTAATGAGCTAGGGGGAATCCCCGCTTCTCGCTGGGCTGACGCCAGCCCCGCGAGATTGTTGATGGGTCGAGAGCCCGCAACCCCACCCCCTCTCTAGATCGGGAGTGGCTTTGTTTTAACTCATTACTGAATGTATTTTAAAAGGTAACTATCGTCAAACAAGGAAAATAAAAAATACCAACATAATTTTGGGATTTTACAAAGCATACTATAACTAATAATTTTTTTAAATTATTGGGGGGGCAGAGCCCCCCCAAACGAATTTTTGAGGGGGCTCGGGCCCCCTCAGGCCCCATGGAGTCGGCGCCTATGGCTAAGTGGCAGGTACTATTGAGGTTTTAAAGTTTTATGTATGTACCGAGACTCCAGCTCAAGATGGAATATGCTAGAAAATTCTAGCTGGTCAGTAATTTTCCATTTCTACTAGAAGCAGGCCAATGTTGTTTTCATATTGTGTAGTTTATCTCTTTCAAGGCCATTGGGAGCCCAGCGAGCAGCCTCATCTGTACTTTCACTTCTCTCTGTCTGGGTTTTATTTTTTTGCTCTGAACTATTTTTTTTCAGTTTTTATACGCTGTACTGAAGTCGCCCCTCCCCTCCAAGTTGCATATTGTTAGGGCTCTGGTAAAGATAATATTTTTCAAGTAAACTACTATTAATTATTTTTCTGGGTGTCCAGTGTTGTTTTTGCAATGCAAGCAGCTGCTACTCTGCTAATTAATCATTGAGTCGGAGAAGCCCCTGGACTTGAGGCTCATATCTCAACAGGTACAGGACCTTACTGAATGTGGGTAAGCTGACTGAACCTAGATCCAGAAAAACTTGGTAGATCCTGAGCCCAGGTTTTTTATTCTGGCTCACAATCCCAGTGAGTTAACCTATGTCCTATCAATATAGTTTGATCTGTGAAGGGGGGGGGGAGTAATCTGGCCACAGAGAGGATGGTTAATTTATTATTTAATTTATATTCTGCCTTTCTCTACTCCTCTTCATGCTTCCTCTTACAGATGATAAATATGAGACTACCTGCATGGCTTTTGTGCCCAAAGTGAATGTGGGTAGTTAATTGCCACAAATTTCATCAGTGCAATCAAAAATGTTGAGAACAACAACAACAACAACAACAACAGAAATGTTGAGAATTTAAACTTCAATATATTGCTGCTTTGAAGGATTTAATAGGTTCGTGTAACTTTGGCAGATTAAACAATTAGAGACCAGCTAATTGAGAAAACAATTATGCCTCATTATGCCTAGAGACAGATATTGCTTTGGAGCTGTATTAAACTATTGTAACTCAAACGGAGACAACCATGGCAGAAACCAAATTAGTGAGCATGGCAGAAACCAAATTAGTGAGGCAATCCCCTGCACTGAAATTCTGTTATAAGGTAGACACAGGATTGGTATGGGTTTTGAGTCTCCCCAAACTTCCATTTGTGTACTAAACTCTATTTTAGTGCAAGGGTCCAACGAGTTTTAGAAATGGGTTGCACCCCAGCCCCATATAATTATCCCAATCCCCCTGAGTGTATGGAAATGTAGGCAAGGCAAGGCCCATCATGGACACGTGAAACAAAATGGTGTCCTTCAGCACCATGATGGACTCTCCTATTAGTCAAGGATGGTGGCGGATTCATGCCTTATATTCCTTTTTTTAAAAATCTCAAAGCAATCTCACAATAAACACCCGGAGAGTTGTACAGATACACACGCACATTGTGGAAACACATGAAGTCACAGACATAACATGCGCTCCTGCTGGCATCCAGCTTTGCATCTGTGTCTGTCTGTGTCACATTACATCTTCCTGATCCTCCCTGTTTAAGCGACAGCAGGGGCTAAGCCAGAAAATGACTGTAATAGTGGACAACTGTCTGTTAAGTAGTTTCTGTTAGAATTCCTAATCCATGATTGCAGTCATGGGATTTTTGTCTATCACATGATGGTCTATGTTTTGACTCCACAGAGTGAGAAGTGACGGAGACAGGATGTTTGTGTTACTGTGTTCCGTGAAGTGGGACTATTGTCCTTTGTCCTTTCACTTTTTTGCTGTCTGATGCTAGAGAGAGAGGGAGCCATGTTGCAGTGCTCCGCGTGTGTTTATATGTAAATAAAGTAGATTAGCCAAAATGCTGAATTGCTGGGGTCTGTTACGCAAACTGTGAACGATCTGCGGATCCCTAAGTGTGCTGGTGTCTGCTGGCATCGGTCGCTGTGATGTTTGGGCAGAAGAAAGCTTTTGAAGCTCCCGAACGAACGACCAGGAGGGAGAGAACATGCCAGTCGGGCATGTGTTTCTGCCAGTGTCCTACTCGAGTGTAGGATGAGCTCCTGACAGTTTCATGGCCACAACTGCTTGGAGGAAGGAGGGAACAAAGTGTACCCTGTAAACTTATCCCATCTCTTCACAGTCCTTCTAGGCAGCAGAGGGCAGGGACAGGGGCCTCAGGCTCCCCCTTCCCATCAGGAACAATTATCCACAGGGGGTATTTAAACCACCCAGATGCAGCCCTCAGAGCACCGTCCATGCTGCCTGGGGCTGAAGGAGTAGCAGTGCAAAGCACCTGGAGGACCCAAGTTGGTGATGGCTGTTTAAAGTATTTCACATAGCACAAGCTTCTGGTAGACACAGAAAGTCCTTGTTGCCTGTGACACACTTTTGTGCAGTGTGTTCTCACAGCGTCCCTGCTGAGCGCTGTATTGAAAGTGCTAAAGTGGACAGCGATGGTTTGTGACTCCATGCAGAGAGCAAAGCTGTTTTGTAATTGTTTAAAAACTAGTTTCCGCACAAAAATCAAGACTTGCTACTGAAGACTATGCTGGGGTTGCCATATTTCAAAAAGTAAAGACCAGGACACCTTGAAAGTTGTTGAAAGGTTCTAAAGAATTAGAAAGCTGGGCAATTAGAAGGTTAACATTGAGACTACGACAACTGTAATATGCTGACTGGCGAAACCTATTAGCCAAGCAGGCTTGGCTACAGGAAACAGGCGGTTTTCTTACATCCTCTTCCAGTGGGTGTTGGGGGAATGGAATAAGACAATTGCTGTGCAAAATTGATTCTCTTTTCAATTAACAACTACACTTTGTACCCTCTCCACACGATCGGGAATTTTGAAAGGTAGGATCTCTGAAATCTAAAATGTTAGCTGTGCAAAGGGGTGTAAACTGCAGTCTGATAGGTGTAATTTATTTATTTATTTATTTTGTATTTCCACTTTATAGAATCTTCATGGACCGATAGCTGTTTGACTTTACTTTGCAGCAGTTCAAAAACCAAAGGAGCTTTCGCCTCTCCTTGTTTAAACAGTGCATTTCCACCCAATACGTTGAACTGAATCCAGATACATTCATTGAAAGGGCATGGATGTATAGTTTTGGTCCTTATTGCACTTAAAATTACCACGTAATAATTTTTTAAAAATATCCTTGTGGTATGTGGGTTATTACTAGCAGCAGAAATAAAAAATGTGAGATGCAAAAGCATACATTTGCTGTTTTCTCCCTTCTACTTAATCTCTTAACTGCAGATGGGTATTTATACATTTTTTATTCCAATTTCTGAAAATGAGAATAACCAAGAAAATATTAATAGAGTATGGCAACTGGTTGCCCATATGCCAGTTCACTCCTGGGCAGAGGAAGACAAAAAATGAGTTCTATTGCTTGGCCTCTTCCATCTCCCCACGAGTCATTTTAGGCCTAGGAACACACAGAAAAGTATACCTGCTTCTACCTAGCCTTTCAGTGTTGACAAGTAAAAAAAGGCAGGTGTGTGTTTATGGCATCCTTAGGGGGCAGGTGTAAGAAAGGAAGGTATTAACTCATGTGTTACTTCCCCACTTGCCTTCCCTGACACTTTCTAGCCTGGAAAGGTAAAAAAGATGTTTGGTAGGTAGCTGATCATAAGGAACCCCATTTTGCACACACTTATGCTCATTCCCACACATAAAATCAGGGAGGGGGAAGGACGACTTATGCCTAAAAGTGTGTGCTTGCCTCCACCCAACCCCATCTCCCTCTCCCTGCCTTAAAAATGGGTTACTTGCAAGGGTTAGCTGCCAAACATGAGTGTATAGTTCACCTTGTTGGAAGACTGGAAAAACAGTATATTCTATACAAAACTAAGCTGAAATATGTTTGAAAAGGGCCTGGGACACATGGGAAGCAGCAGGACATAATTTCCAAAGAATTGCAACTACCTAAGATCAGCACTGAACTCACTTAGATAAAACTCTTTCCAATAATGTAATTGTCAAGCTAAATCACATATACTGTGCTTCACCAAGGGAAGGGAAGTAGTCTTCGGCCTCCACCCTTGTGCTACTACTGACTGGTGAAACATATTAGCCAAACAGGCTTGGCTACAGGAAACAGGTGGTTTGGGGCTGCTGAATGGGGCGGTGGGGAGAGCCGCGCTCCTCTGCCAGCAGCATCGGCTTCTCCCTCCCTTTTCTCACCAAACCTCCTTTCCCCCCTTTTTTCTCCAAACCTCCTTTCCCCCCTTTTCTCTCCAAACCTCATCCCCCCCTTTTCTTCTCCAAACCTCCTTCCCCTCCCTTTTCTCAGCCCCCGCGAAAGTGGGGAAGGGGCATGATGCCCGCAACCCAACCTCTTTTTCTTTATTGCGGAAGTGGCTTTCTTTGAAAAGAACAGCAAAGACATTTTAAGAGATAATAATACAATATTTATTTAAGATGAACACATGCATAAAGAATACAGAAGGATCTATTGCAGAATTTATTGCAGAATTATTTGATTAACTGTATAACTGAAAAAAAAATTGACTGATTTTGAAAAAAAATGCAGTGTATATTTTTATAGATCACAAAATAAATTGGTTTGACACAATGTACCAGTATTCATTTCTAATTCCAGTACAATTGGATTATGATCTGCATATTTAGCTTTGTTGATATCCATGCCAATGCCAATAGTTCGTATTATTTCTGCCTTTTTTACATATCTTGATAAGGGTTCGGAGACAAAAAAAAAATCTATCCTGGATGAAGTTTTATGCCGATGAGAGTAGAACGTATATTCTCGTGTATCAACATGATGAAATCTCCACACATCTACCAGGTCAAAATTATGAATCAAATTTTCCATTGCTTTGCATAAGGTTGATCTGTTGTTTTTGGGATCCGTTGATCTATCTTTAGCTTCTGACATTACAAAATTCATATCTCCTCCAATAATCCATTTCGCTCTCTTGTCAAAACTTGTCATGATTCTGTATAAGTAACTGAAAAATTCAGTTCTATTATTGTTTGGAGCATATATATTAGCTATGTTTAGCACTTTTTTGTTTACCCAGACTTGAATCATCATGACTCTGCCTTTATACTTTTCCTCTGTTTCTTCATATATCTTCTGTATTTCAATTTTATTTTCATTTATATACATTGCTGTTCCTGCTGAGTCTGAAGTGCTAGCTGAAGCAATACATTTGCCCAATCTTATATCACATAATAAATCTTCATCGTACTTTCCAATGTGCGTTTCCTGAAGCATGATTACATCAGCCTTTTCTTTACATAGATTCTCGAAAATTCTTTTTCGTTTCTCAGAACCATTTAAACCTCTTGTATTGACAGAAAACATTTTGATTGAATTCATCTTCAGTATTTTTATGGCTATTTTAAAGCAGAGTACTCTTCAAATCTCTCAGCTGTTGACTGTTCAGGTCTCTCGAAGCAGAAAGAAAGTTAGCGAATGCAGCTCGTTTTATATGCTGTTTATTTAGCCCCACCCACCCAATGCCACGTTGTGGTCAGTGATTGGTTAAATTTGCTCTGATGATTTGACGTAACATGGAATTTTCTAGTCGCCTTAGAAATCGAAATCTAGTGCCCTAATTTCGACATCACTCGTTTTACTTAAATTCCAGCCTGATGTTTGACTCTTGCGCTGTTATTTTTCTGCCCTGTTTGTTTTTGTGCATCCTCTTAAGTTCTCCTTTTGGCTATTTCCAGCCACTGTACTTATACTAATGTAAACTTCTATTATTACCATGCTTTTGTGCGAATTTTATTTTATGTTTATGAGATATTTTATACTGTGACCCCAACACTCCTCAACAGGGATCCTACTACTCCGATTAAGAATGCAAACCTGGAATGCATTGGTCTTTCCACCATCTGAATCAAGTATTGAAAAAGTAGGCATGTTCAAATAATTTGAAAGGTTTTTAAAGCTACAACTACAACACAATTTATAGAATAAGAAATAACACAAAGGAATAAAGAACACATACAAAGACCAAGTGTTTCTTGCTTGTCTTCTGCTTCTCCCCCATTCCAGATCTTATCCTGTCTCCCTACCACTTTTATCTATCTGAAATAACCCTTGCTCGCCTTTCCCTATCTCCATCCAATCAGGAGTGTTTATTTCTTTTTAAAAACACTTTTATTAACGTTTTTCATAATACAATAACATATAGAAAATTAATGTAAATTAAAAAAAACCAACAAAAATTCAAATAGAATAAGTAGACTATGGAGTCCTCTCTTAAATGTAGTTCTTAACCCATGCCACCCACAGCCCCTGCCAGCTCTTTCCATTCTCCTCCCAGCCTCTCACCCAAAGAGGCCAATATTTCCCTGCCTCCCACCCAGGGTCCCTCCATCAACCATTATCACCCCAGGAGTGTCTGTTTCTGAGAAGCACCTCAGATCTTTGTCTATTCCTGTGATAACTCCTCACCCAGTTCCTTGTCTTGCTGCTTCTGTTCGATAAGCAGACTTGATCCTTTAGCACAAAACACCATGCCCTGACCCTAAATTCCTCATTTAGACACCCACCACACTGTCCTGAAGATGAGGAATTCTGTTCTAGGGTCATGGCACTTGTTGTCCCATGTGGGTGAGGTTTACAGGACACATCAGCAAGACCTGTGCGTATTTGAAAGTTTCCAGACATAAAGTATACCGTATTTTTCGTTCTATAGGACGCACCCAACCAAAGGACGCACCTAGTTTTTAGAGGAGGAAAACAATAAAAAAAATATTGTGAATCAAATGTTGTATAAACTACTGTATTGAATAAACAACCGGTATATCAGAATCATATTACAGCCATGTAAAGTGAACAGCAGTCAACAATGGCATTAAGAACCATCATCACTGTCATTATGAAATGAAGAGAGACTTTAAGGTTTGAGTACTCTTCTAGTCTTCTGTGAGCCCCAAGAACTCATCACTGCTAGAGTCAGAATTTATGAAGCTCAGTTGCTCACAATCAGACATCACTTTCTTCGCTATCTTCATGTAAAATACCATCTTCGTTTCCATCCGAAGCATTGCTAATGCCACATTTTTCCTCTCAGTACTCTTCCTCCACTCTCTCAGCGAACAGCCTGCCCGCTGCTCGCAAACATTCCCTTTACTTGAATTACAGTCAAGAAACAGCTGAGCAGAGCCTCTCAGCGGCAGGCTTGGGAGGCTTTCCTTCTCCCCACTTTTTTCTCCCCCTCCCCAAGCAGCATAGTCCCCTTTTCCAGCCTCCTCCTCTCCATCCCTTTCACCCAAACTCCTCAGGTGACGCCTGCAATTTCTCCCCTTCGCTCCTCCCTCTCCTTTGCCCTCTACCATGACTCTCCACTCATGGCAACCTATGGTACCTCCTCTCCTTTCACCCAGCTTCTTGGTCCCCCTCCTCTCCGTCCTCTTCCTCCCCTCTCTCAGCGAACAGCCTGCCCGCTGCTCCAAACCTTGAGGGGAAGGGCAGGCTGTAGCACCCCCCCACCCCCATTCAGCAGCCCAGGAGCGTGGGGCATGGGCGCACATCCCTCCCGCTGCTCCAAAGATTCCTGGGGCTGCAGGGGGAAGCCGAGGCTGCCGGCAGAGGAGCGCGGCTCTCCCCACCCCTCCCATTCAGCAGCCCGAAACCGCCTGTTTGGCTAATAGGTTTCGCCAGGCAGCATATTACAGTTGTCGTAGTCTCAGTGTTAACCTTCTAATTGCCCAGTTTCCTAATTCTTTAGAACCCTTCAACAACTTTCAAGGTGTCCTGGTCTTTACTTTTTGAAATATGGCAACCCCAGCATAGTCTACACTAGCAGGTCTTGATTTTTGTGTGGAAACTTAGTTTTTAAACAATTACAAAACAGCTTTGCTCTCTGCATGGAGTCACAAACCATCGCTGTCCACTTTAGCACTTCCAATACAGCGCTCAGCAGGGACGCTGTGAGAACACACTGCACAAAAGGGTGTCACGGGCAACAAGGACTTTCTGTGTCTACCAGAAGCTTGTGCTATGTGAAATACTTTAAACAGCCTTCACCAACTTGGGTCCTCCAGGTGGTTTGCACTGCTACTCCTTCAGCCCCAGGCAGCATGGACGGTGCTCTGAGGGCTGCATCTGGAGGGCCCTGGGCTGGCAAAGGCTGGTTTAAATACCCCCTGTTCCTGATGGGAAGGGGGAGCCTGAGGCCCCTGTCCCTGCCCTCTGCTGCCTAGAAGGACTGTGAAGAGATGGGATAAGTTTACAGGGTACACTTTGTTCCCTCCTTCCTCCAAGCAGTTCTGGCCATGAAATTGTCAGGAGCTCGTCCTACACTCGAGTAGGACCCTGGCAGAAACACATGCCTGACTGGCATGTTCTCTCCCTCCTGGTCGTTCGTTCGGGAGCTTCAAAAGCTTTCTTCTGCCCAAACATCACAGCGACCGATGCCAGCAGACACCAGCACACTTAGGGATCCGCAGATCGTTCACAGTTTGCGTAACAGACCCCAGCAATTCAGCATTTTGGCTAATCTACTTTATTTACATATAAACACACGCGGAGCACTGCAACATGGCTCCCTCTCTCTCTAGCATCAGACAGCAAAAAAGTGAAAGGACAAAGGACAATAGTCCCACTTCACGGAACACAGTAACACAAACATCCTGTCTCCGTCACTTCTCACTCTGTGGAGTCAAAACATAGACCGTCATGTGATAGACAAAAATCCCATGACTGCAATCATGGATTAGGAATTCTAACAGAAACTACTTAACAGACAGTTTTCCACTATTACAGTCATTTTCTGGCTTAGCCCCTGCTGTCGCTTTAAGCAGGGAGGATCAGGAAGATGTAACGTGACACAGACAGACACAGATGCAAAGCTGGATGCCAGCAGGAGCGCATGTTATGTGTGTGACTTCATGTGTTTCCACAATCTGTGTGTGTATCTGTACAACTCTCCGGGTGTTTATTGTGAGATTGCTTTGAGATTTTTAAAAAAGGAATATAAGGCATGAATCGGCCACAATCCTTGACTAATAGGAGAGTCCATCATGGTGCTGAAGGACACCATTTTGTTTCACGTGTCCATGATGGGCCTTGCCTTGCCTACATTTCCATACACTCAGGGGGATTGGGATAATTATATGGGGCTGGGGTGCAACCCATTTCTAAAACTCGTTGGACCCTTGCACTAAAATAGAGTTTAGTACACAAATGGAAGTTTGGGGAGACTCAAAACCCATGCCAACCCTGTGTCTACCTTGTAACAGAATTTCAATGCAGGGGATTGCTTGCTTATCCATGCTCACTAATTTGGTTTCTGCCATGGTTGTCTTAGTTTGTCTAATAAAGGTGAACAACTTTATAATGCTCTCCTAGTCCTAGCGCGGTAGTAAAACTGCTAGCACATTTGCAAAGCTAAGCAGTGCCTGCTATGGTTTCAAATTGGATTTGGTACTGCAATCTTGAGATTCCTACATTACATGGGGTTGGACTAGATGACCCTAGGGTTCCCAACTCTACGAGTCTATGATTCCCAAGAGATTTCGTTGGAACACGCTCCGCTTCATCAGAAGGTGGAAGTGGACTGAAGTCCAAGGGACTTTATGATGGGTGCCGTCACAAGCCACTTCTTTCTTTTGCTACGACAAACTGACACAGGGCTGCCCGTTAATTTGATAATTCAGTGAGTTTGTCTTCTCGGTTTCCGGAGTCCGGCGCTTCTCTCGGCAGTTCGGTTGCCACTGAGCCGCTTTCCCAAAGCTGTTCCTCTCGAGACGTTTCCGGACTACAACTCCCATCATTCTTGGCTATGACGTCCTGCCTAGCCGGGGCTTAAAGGAGACGCAGTCCTATCACGGCTCTATGGTCAGAGTCGCAAGCGGTCGCGCAGGAAGTGATGCATTACGTCAGCGCCAGCCGAGGTTGGATGTTCCTGGGCTGGAGAAGAGCCCTCGTGCGTCGCTGAGGAGGTTCCGAAGCAGCGACGATGGCGCCGGGTGGGCAAGCAGCGGGCGGCGGAAGCAGTTCCAGCGCGGTGACGCCCGAGGGGCTGCGGGGCTGGATCCGGGGCGCCTACCGCTTCGCCACAGACCGCAGTGACTTTCGCAGGTGGGAGGAGTATTGATACGAAGGAGCTTTAGACTCCTTCCAGGGCGGTGGGTCGGGGAGGGAGGAGGCAGCCGGAGCAGGGAGAGCCGCCCCGGGCTGTGCGGTGTCTCGCTTGGCCTGCCGTGAAGCACGGGGGGCCTCGCGTACTGTACGGATGTACAGGTCACTCCAAAGTTAATGCGCGGCTTGACGTTCACGGTTTTAAAAGGGCCTCGTGAGGGGTCCTGTAGCTGGCCAAGTAAAAAACAGATTAGGTGTGTCTGAAGGGTTCCGACTCGCCTCAACACATTTCGTTTTCTGTTTCACAGCTTCGTCTTTTCAGGGCTTTTAATTTTTTTAAAACAACAATTTTTTTTTTTTGCAAAATAAAGTGGAATAACATCACCCCCTTCGCACCCTTAAAAAACATAGCATTTTCAGTGTTGAAAAGGCTTCCCCCAATAAACAGGAACTAAGGAACAAACGAGCATTAAACAAAAAGCCAAAACATCTCTTTAGGTTCTCTGCCCATACTAAATCTACTCCCAGGATCCCTTGCCCTTCTGCTTATCCTCATTTTTCCAGAAATTGCATTTGCAATTTTTCTCAGACAGCACTTTTTATGTCCTCTGGCTCTGCGAGTTTTGAATCCATTCTGAGCATAATTGAAGCAATTTAGCTTGAGAAATATTAGTATGTAGTACCCATAGGAAAACTCAACCCTGAGTTCTGGATTACACTAGCTAAATGCATCCTCACCTCCAGAGAAACTTGTGTAGTGAGGAAGCACTTCTACTGCACTTTGGTTAAGGCAGGCAGTTTTGAATAGGACGTTCTGTTAGTAACATGGCTGGCCCTTCATGCTGCTAAATAAAGTGCAGTTCTGTTGATGTTTTGTCAGATGTCAGTCCCACCGAGTTCAGTGAAATGATTGCAGTAAGAATGTCACATATATTCATATCTGGTATTAGCGTCTCTAGGCCAGAAATCCACCAGAATTGTGCATAAATTTTGATATTAGCTACCAGTTTTCACACTCTTAACCCTACTCTGTATTTGTTTCAGGAACCTCATAGTTAACCTGGGTCTCTTTGCAGTGGGAGTTTGGGTAGCTAGAAACTTAACAGACATCGATTTGATGGCACCACAGCCTCCTGCATAGCAGAAACGGTGAGTAGCCAGGATTGTGGAAATCGTGCAGATTGTATATATCCTCTTTAATTTGTCTCATCGCAATCAGATCAATAGTTAAGTGAAGGGTTGAATAAATAGGACCCTGCTTTTCTGTGCAAACTCAGGCCTCATGAGGGTCACCCTTTCATTCTGGATGAAAGGAAAATATTTTCCTAATACAGGCATAGGCAAACTCGGCCCTCCAGATGTTTTGGGACTACAATTCCCATCATCCCTGAACACTGGTCCTGCTAGCTAGGGATCATGGGAGTTGTAGTCCCAAAACATCCGGAGGGCTGAGTTTACCTATGTCTGTCCTAATCTAAAGTTGGAGTGAGAACTTGCTACTGAAAGTTGAAAAACATCAAAATGGAAAGAGCTACAGGAAACTGTCATGTCAACTTCTTTATCCAAAAATCACATTCCTGTTCTAGAACAGGGTTGAGGAGCCTTTTTGGCTCCACCCTATGGACCAGCTTTGACAGGTGGACAGGCAGGCCATGCCACATGATTGTCAGGTGGGTTGCCTCTCCCACATCAAAATCACTTGCACTCCCTGTGATCCCATCTGAGCATGATTGGGGGTGGGGGTGGCTGAGCGCTCTTTACAGGGATTTTCTCCTCCTCTTTTAAGTCAGTCCCTACTCTCCTGTACTCGGATGGGATTGTGGGGACTGAGTGCGAGAGCAAGAGCTGAGCACTCTTGCAGCACCCTGGGGTGATATTTAAAAAGGTGGCAGAAACTGCTTCAGAGTGCCTGATTGCTCTCTTAGGCCCAGTGATCAGCAGAATCAGCTCCTCTCCTGATGGGGGAGGGGGTGATCTTGCTTCTTGTTGAGGTTGGGCATACCCAAGAGCTTCCCGTAAGGAGTTGTCTGACAGGCCCATACTCAGCAGGATTGCTCTCCCTTTGCATTGGCTGATGTGTAGGGAGAGCTCTCCTTCTTCAAATTGGGTCCCCACTTTGTGCATTGCTTCAAAGGCTCTGGACAACCAGCAGTTTGTCAAGCCCTTTGGGAGCTTCACAAAGTGGCTTTGGGAAAGCCACCTTTACCCAATTGTCATCAAGGGTAGGGCGTGTGGGTGGGGCGTGCACAAAATGTACTGGTGGGCCAAGCTCAACACACAGGGTGGAGGTCCCCCACTCTAGAATGTAATATTACCCCCAGAAAAGATCTAGAACAGGCATAGGCAAACTCTGGCCCTCCAGATGTTTGGGGCTACAATTCCCATCATCCCTAGGTAACAGGACCAGTGGTCAGGGATGATGGGAATTGTAGTCCCAAACATCTGGAGGGCTGGAGTTTGCCTATGCCTGATCTAGAACTTTCATAGTCTTGAAACTTGTGATTGCTATTATTTTAAGCATTCCAAACTTCATGGACATTTCCACAAATGTTTGTATTTCGATAGAGTTAATATGACATAGGGTTCCCTGTGTAATTTGCTTTAAACAATTCAAAGCGTGATATTTTTAGTTACCTTTATAGTCAGTCATTTTCAAGCAAGGAGAATAAATTGAAAGAAATTTCTATCAGATAATTTTGTAGCCAAGAGCTGGATGGCTGAAACTGTTGAATATGTTTAGACTTCTGTTACATAAATTAGCAGTTCCCAAACTATTCTGAAAACTTGTTGCACCTTAGGTTGAACTATGAAAACTCTGTTTATATTTCTCTAAGCTTTGTTTTATTTTATGTTTCACCTGCCTGAGTTTGAGGGGAAATATATTAAATACTTCCTGAGGTTTTGTGTTTGTAAATTATTGTTAGTATTTGGATAACTTCTGTATCAACTTTTTTATTACAATGTACATCAAACTATGTTGCATCTTTCCTTAAAATAAGTGGACTTGAGCTGTATCTGCCAAATTTCCCTGCAAGGTGTGATTTCTTGAAAGACCAAGTGCACAGAGTTTTCATTTTTTTTACCCATACAGTTCCAGTTCAAACTTAGCATGTTGTGATTTGATATGGAATTGTTAAAGCAAATTTGGGTGTTTATGTTGCCTTTGGATACAGAGGGTAATAATCACAGTGAGAATAGACCTATTGAAATAAATGAACTTAAGTCCCTTGATTTGATAGGCCTATCTATTTTCAGTATGCTTTAGACCGGTATCACTCTTCAGATTTGTTTTATGTTCCCTCTGCCACAAAGCTAGTTTGAAATGACAGCTGTGTTGCACAAGGTATTAATAGTTTATGGGGCCCTGTCCACTTATTGGAAAAGCTATGTTGTTCACTTGTGTAGTAGCCTATCATCTTAGACCTCCAACTTTCCCTTACAGAGATGAATGAAGTAGATCTGCGTGAAGTCTGAGTTTCCCTCTTGCTTTATGACCAAATGAATTGATTCATCACTGCGTTGATTTACATGGGATGTTATCTGCAATGCAGCTTCTATTGAAGCAATTGGAGGCATCAGCATCGTGAGTGAAGGACTAGAGAAAACACCGAGGCAACAATTTACCTGTACATTTCTTTTTATCATGTTCACTTCACTTGCTTGGGAGCACTATTGAGTCCAATTAATGTAGTACCTTCTGTTCTATTTTTGCCAGAAAATATAAGTTCTTTTGCAGATGGAATCAACTTATGTACCAAGAGTTTAACAGATTCTGAAGTGTGAAATAAAGACATGCCAATGCATTGGACTTTTTCATTTTAATAGGAAATTTCAGCTTACAAAAACAAGGTAAAAAGAGTAAAGATTTACAAAAATCATAAAAACATGATTCATATTTCACACTTAAAGAAGTAACAAGCCCCAGTCCTGTGTTTTTAAGTAGGACATGTTAACTATTCAAAGGGAAAATACATTTTTTAAAGGCCTAGGTGACCCTTTACTTATGAACAATTTTCAGCCAGCATAAAGAGTTGCGTGGTATTGTTATTATGATGGTCTATTGTATGTGGAAAAGGAACTGTTTGGTGTTGCATAGCATCTTGGTGTCTTGGACTGCTCTATAATGCCTCTGAGGTTACGGGAAACGACTTGTTATTTTTTTTTTTAATCATATGGGCTGGAACGCTGTTGGTCTTTTAGAAGAACGTCATCATCATTACAATGTGTCTCTTTAAAGTTCCCTTTAACAATAGATTTGTGTTTGTTCATTAGAGCCACCCATTCCTCCTTCCCAAATGGAGATAATGAGACTTCAGTTGCCACCAAGGGGGAATGAAACCATTGGCCCTGTGGGGATGGTGTCTGCCCAAGTCCTATGACACATATTCTTGAGTAGAAAGAACATATTATTCAGTATATTTAGCAAAAATTCCAACTTACAGGTTTGTACCTGTTTATAACACACCTCTTGATCCTTTTTATTTATAAACTATTAAACCCAGTTCAATACAAAATGTAAAAGATGAGTAGCTGTGTTTCAGTAACATTTATGCAGTGAGTGGGTAAAATCAGTTGCTCATATATCGATCTGTCCTCCATCACTACCTACCTCCAACCCCTTTGGAGCTGAGGCAGTCTTAACCATTGCCTGAGTGCAGCTACGTGATCAACACCAAACAATCAGTAGCTACAAGTATAACTGCAGTCAGCATTGCCTTAAAGCTCCCCTGCAAAATACTAGTAGCCATAAATCTGCATTAAGACAAAACTGTATAGACTTTTTTTACTATACCTTAAATTACTGCTAAAATAATGTAATCAGAAGTGTATGGCTTTGGGGAGCTGCGGCAAATTTAAGTACCTATGTAAAGAACCTTTGTGAAGTAGAGATTATACTACTGTAAGGTGCTATTTCAGAGATCTGATTTTGTGCATGTTAAAATTCTGAAATCTAATCTAAGAATTTTCAGAACACTTGTTTTAAAAACGTTTTGTGGTGACCATTTTTAAAAGTAGTGGCAGAAATTTGTTCTCGTTTTCTGGCTAGACTTACACACTCATCTTCAGTGGAACTTGTACATGTGATTCAGTTTACATTTTGAGGTGCAACCAGTGCCCATTGTGCACTGCACTTGTTATAAGTGAACTAAAGCGTAGCAGAGTTTCTTTTAATTCAAGATTTAGTTATAGTAATCTACTTTTGCCTTTGAAAGCTGGACCAAGCAAAAACGCCTAAAATTATGCGATGCGGTAACATAAAATTTCTTTGCCAAATATGCTATAGTCAACCATGCTTCTGGTCAGGACCATCTCTGCCACTGGTGGTTAAATAAGAGGCTGACAGTACTGACTGATGGGAAATGGGACCAGATGCCCTTACCAGTGGGTGGTGGAGGCTACTAGCTCAGTGCTGTGTGCCTGCACAATGCTGATCTCCAGCTCACATGCCCTCTGCTGCTAAGGCTGCCAAGTCCCTTTCCCCCAGTGGACATGATACACCATACATTACATCAC
The DNA here is from genome assembly GCF_964234715.1 of Podarcis melisellensis. Taxonomy (NCBI): domain Eukaryota; kingdom Metazoa; phylum Chordata; class Lepidosauria; order Squamata; family Lacertidae; genus Podarcis; species Podarcis melisellensis. The sequence goes on along the minus strand of NC_138538.1, from coordinate 42,818,120 downwards.
ACATCTATGATATCAGAAACTGTCAATGGGATCTAAAAGCCTTTTCATGTTAAGTTTTGCAAGTTTGATTACAAGATGGTGCTTTCCTTGAACAGCTAACAAGCTCTGTGTTTAGTTCTAAGCACAATTTTTTCCCTAAGTCTTGTTTCATAGACATGGTTTGGAGTATTAGTTATTTTGGACTGAATGAAGTCAAAAGAAAATAGAAGCTGAAAGACACACAAAGGTGCTTGGTTGCAACCATAAAGATGAGAATTGTACATTGAAAGCTGAGGCTTTCACACCTGTTTTGTGCAGTAGCGAACAGGACACCTAACTATATAGGCAGTGGGAGGATGGATACAAGGAGAGTGTGTGTGTGTGTGTGTGTGTGTGTGTGTGTGTGTGTGTGAAATGGGAAGGTGAGGCTACTTCCACTCTATATCAGTGCACTTAAAACATGGCAATCCTAGTTTGATTTTAATTTCAGTTGATGCTACTTGCATACAGCCAATATTTTCTATGAAAAGAAAGCATAATTTTTCTGCAATCCAATGTACAGTATCATCATTGCTATGTTTAGCATTTCTCCTTTTCTGACATCCACATGACCTGAACTGAATTTGGAGGCCACGGTTATGCTTACACCTACATAGTTCCAATGCATTCTGCACTGCAAGTAGTCTTGTCAGACTTAGACTGATTGAAGATGTGCTTGACAATGCAGCAGTGACCATATGCCTTTATCTTACTTGAGGTGCTGTATTTAAGGATAACGGATATTGCTAGTTAAACTAGATGCTAGGCATGATATCATGAAACAATGTTCACTGGATTCTATTAAGCACCTTTACATATAGATGTTTAGCTTCAAGCACTCATACGTATCATATACTATCTGTATAAAGATAGGACTGTTTGTCCTCCCAGGAACTGGAAATGGAAAGAAGCAGTACCATGGTAGAAGAGAACGGATGTCTTTGCAAGGCACCAGTCAGCAATTTCATAGCCTTTTCCAAACTGCTTTGTCAACAGATTGCTCCAGGCATTCTTAACCTTTCACACCAAAATTATGACGTACTTGCTTCAAGAGGAATAATCCTAATTTGAAAAAACTTTTTACTGACAAAGATTTAACACAAAAACCAAAATTATGATCTACTTTTGAGCAAATCATTTGCATTATTAGAAATACAGTCTTTAGACACATACAGTAAAATACATCAAGTTGCTGGTAGGAACCATTTTTCCCATTCACATACAGATATGAAATGTAAAAAAGCCAATACTACTAAAGTATTGTAAAGACACAAATTTGGGAGGGGGAGAAAATTAAACTTGTGTCCCATGCAAAATGTAATTAGATACAAGGCACCAATTTTTTATCTTAAAAAAATTGTTCACAAAGCTTTATCGGTAGGCAAAACTAATCCCACAACTTTCACCCCATTCATACAAATTTTCAGTCAGCAATACTGTTTAAATGTGGCTGCAGTTTGTGTTGGGGATAATTTGCTGACATTCAAAACTCATTTTCTCCTATCACACATACCTGGCACACAAAGCATATTAGTAAAATGGATCTTTACAATCAGAAAGAGACAACATGTATGTTTTTAAAGTTCTCCTTGTGAGTCCATAGGACACATTTAACACCAATTTTTTTGTAAGGTTTAACTGATAGGCATGTTATAGTTTCCCTGAAGTGCACGCACACACCTAGGGCAATATCTAATGCTTGTCATACCTGGAGAAGACCCACTGCTCCAAGGATGACTTGCCACTGGATATCACCTCTATAGTTCAAAAGCAAATAAAAATAAGCATCTGCACAGTTCAACTTTGCAGTATAATAGTGAGTCGTTTGCTAGGATGCTCTTCAACTTGTTCGCTTTGTAATGTTAGGACTATTTCCCCAGTGCCTGTAGGAAACTTCTGATATAAAAGGATTCCATTAATATTTCCCCTTTCTGCACAAATTTAAAGAACAAGTTAGTTGGTTGAAATTTTATATTTAAAATATGAAGGAACAAGTGAATAAATCGGCCTCTGTCCTCCTCTGCCTTTATTTTGGGGTTGCAGAGATACAAGGGGGAACCCATTCTTATACTTAATATGGACCTGTCACTGAAAATAGCAATCCCTTGTGGAGTATTCTCCCATACCCCTCAGTAACATTTAGGCACACCCATCCTCATGACATCATTGTACGTCCCCGTCCCCCCATTGCTGGGCCAAGGAAACTGTGCTGTCACACCATAGGTTGTGTGCCGAAATGTAGTGATAGGGGGAATATTTGACCTGGGGACACCATTTTTGTCAAGGGCAATGTCTAAATCTGCCTTCAGTGAGAGGAAGTGGGCAGTAATTCAAGTGGTCCAAATTTGATGAAGACCATTAGTTCCTATTTCAAAGCGTTTTAGTTCAGATCACTGCCTGCTTGCCCTTCCACAGACTTCTAAGACCCAGAAATCTTACATCAAGCTAATAAAACCCTTAGCTAGCCTAATAAAGACTAATTTTCAAAACTTGATGTACTGAATTGCTCCATTATTCTTAATTTTTTTTTGTAGCTAGTTTTAGCTATAGACACACAACTAGTTTTGCTCTGTTGATAACGGGAACACTTGTTATACCCAACTTATTCCTGTATGTATACTCTTATAGCCGGATCCTAAACATGTTTACTCAGAAATAAGTCTCACTGCTCACTGAGTTAAATGGGCTTGCTTCCTAACGGGCATGTTTAGGAGCATAAATGTTAAAGTAAATTGAATGATTTCCATGGGTTAGCAAATGTGGATGTGCTTTTGGTCATATCCTACAAGTACACGGTGGCTCTTGGGAGAAGTGAAGCACCTTTCAGTGCTAAATGTTTTTCAGGGTTTAACACATATGCAACAAAGGAGCTGAATGCTAGGAAAATTAACACGGGAAGGTTAACTGATTGGTTATTCTGTTAGGCTTCTTTGTAATGGTAAGATATGGAACTATCAAGAATGCCAATTGTTATCACATTTTCTGTCAACCAGGACACTTTAAAACAGTGTACAGCATAGCAAGAGCACTGCTAGCGGTGGACAGATATAAAAGAAACAGCATAAAAAATGCTATACGCTATCGCTTCCAAATAAAAGCTAATTATTACAGAAACCTCACAGTGTTGGAAACAGCAAGCACAATTCAAAAGCACAGTTCCTTCTTTCCCTATCCAGGTAACTTTCAATTGCACTCATTTCCACATCTCGTGCCACCCCATTAATCACATGAGAGGCAAGTACTGTCCAAATCTGCTTAGGAAACACAAAGCATTCATGGTACCCATACAACCCTCCCAACTACACTATGCATCTAATTTAGGCATCAGCTGCACCTACTCAAAAACTTAAAAGATGTTTGAAATACCCAGTCAAAAGATGAGTATTAACAGTAGGCTTGCCAGCTCCGCCATCAAACTCTAGCTATACCTTTAACAGCAGCTTGATGTGGAGGCAACAGTAGGTGATAGTGTTTATCTTCATGCTGTGAAAAGCTCCACATCTATTGTCTGCACATCAATTTGCCAGTAATGATCAGTTAGGCTGTGGTCAGTTGGCAGCCATACTACTGAGAAATCTGGTTTCAGAGCTGCATTCAGTAGTGGGTGTTGCAGGTGGGGTTGCATTGCTTTCCTGGCTCCCAAATACAGCAGTGATGCCAAATACAGCAGTGATGCCACATACTGGGAGGGGAAGCGGCAAGGCAGTGGGGAGCTCAGCACTGTGCACAGGAGCCCTGTTGCCATGCCCTGTTGTTTTGCTGCCTCCCCGTGGTAAATGGCAGCAATGCAGTCTTTGGAAGCCAGAATAGCAATGCAGCCCCATCTGCTACTGCAGTGCTGCATCATGATTTGTAGGGATTCAGCTTTCTATATTTAAAAACACTGTTGTGTCTGCTCTCAAGACAACGAGTACAAGCTGAGCTTCATTAACTGAATTTCTTACTAAGGATGCTTGCCGGTAGAACTTTCTGGAGTATCAGACATGCTGATCCAGTACACCTGAACTTTTTACTACCAGTCCAAACAGCAGACCAATGTCTACTGGAATCAGTGTGTGCTGCACAGTCCCAAATCATGGCTGTGTGTAACAAACCCCTGCTACTTTCTCCCTACTTCCAATGCAAGAAGGGGTAAACGCTTAGATTTCTGTCATTTTAGTAAACTTGCCATTTACTAATATCAGGAGGCTATCAATGGACTTTCTGCTCTAACAGAGGAACCCTGCAGCAGATAAACACTGATATTTAATCATTACAATTGCAGGATTAGATTTCTCAAATTTTGTGAAGCTCACCATCCATATCAGAGTCAAACTTCACCTGATTTACAATGAGGCTGCACTGATTTCTGTCACAATTTAACTGGCCTATTTCTAATGAGCAGTTAGGGGTATGATTTCTTGATACAACTGATGGCAAAAAAGAGCCCCGAAAGCCTAGTTACAAACCCAAGAAAAGTTATCTATATCTTTGTTAATACACAATTGTGGGGTTTTTATGCTATCGTATTTCCAAGTTCCAAAGCAACAAGTTGTTTGTTTAGCCACACAGAGTCCTGTGCTTTCCAAGTATGTCCTTTCTACAGAGATGAAACAGTGGCAAGAGCTCTTAATGGTAACTCAACATAGGATAGCACACTAATGAATTGTTATATCTTGTTGGTCATGTGCATGTGACTAAGCATACTGTGATGACAAACACTCACAGTTTGGAGCTAGTTTTCTGGGGGTTAGAGAAGAGAATGAGGATGGATACCCTTCCTATTGCCCCAAAAAACACTACGAAAGGGAGGCATATGACAAAATTCAGGACACTATTAGGGCCTCTTCTTGCTTTATCTGTGTGATGGCTGCTACTTCCCTGTCCGTTCTTCTTTGCATCTGAAAAGTTGCTATGCACTTAGGGCAAGAGTTGATATGTTCGAATAGCAGCAGAAGAAAAAGAAAACGAGTAATTAGTACTGGAAATCTAATCCTCAACTGTGAAACTGGGTGGAGTCGCGTGACCAATTCATATGGTGATCATCATGTTATAGCCAATACATAAGGAAAGCCCCAAAAGCCAAGGCCAACCCAGAACAACTGCAATCATTACAGAGGAAAATGTAGACTGTAAATTCAGTCTAAGTTTTTGTCTTATTAGAAGATGTGGAAAATAGAGGGGGGGGAAATAGTTTCTCTAATTTTTAGTACATACTCAAAATATGTGACATATTCAGCGTTCTGTATAATTTCAGCTTTTGTTCATTCCAAGAAACTGGAATTACTTCAGGGGACAAAAGATTAAATGCCCATTACAAAAATAATAAACAAGGGTTGATGAACACATTTTCCTAGTGTAAAAGATCTTAGCATGTGTTTTAGTACAGTACAACACCATCTACCCAAATTACGCTGGGTTAGAAAGATGGATGGTGACTATATTATACACTGTATAATAATAACTGGCTACGTTATTTACACCAAGAGGTGCAACAACAGCAGTTCACCACATCAAGAGATCAAGGATTAAGTCAGCTGTGTTGATTCATTCTTTTTCTGGAGGAATTGTTATATTTATGGTCAGTTTGATGGCTTTATATCCTGGTTGTACACAGAAATTTGAATGCACCTACTTTTCCATGCCATAATGATTTCTCTTTGAAAGAAGATAAATAGTCCTAGACATTGGAGGCTGTTACTCTTTGTTTTGTTTAGAGGACGAAGGGTTTTACAAATACATCTGTCCTTAAAAAAAATAGATGTTCTGCTACAATCTCATAGAACAGTTGCACATAGTAGGAGGCCCACTTTTCCAGACTGTGGATCCAAATAATTCCTGCAGCAGTATTTGTTCCCGCCAAGATGAGTGAACTCCAAAAGGCTTTTAAAAAAATAAAATAAAAATAAGCCAGTTGATGTTTCCTTTCAGGGGAGTGTCAGTCTTCTATCTTTATCATTGTGTTTGGACGGCACCTGAGCTTGAAGTTGTGTTTCTGAGATACTTGCTTTGCCCTGCACGGTTCTTTGAGTATAAAAAAGAATGTAGGCCTGGGTTTTGCATACCTCCTCCACACTACATACATTCAGTTTGGAGTCATTGCAGTGGACCCAAAACCCTAAAAAGGAGAGGAAAAACAATTTATTAATGGCAGGGATTTATTCTGACAAATAATTTTTTAAAAAAACTGGTTCATAGACAGATGACCCCTTGAGCTTCTGTAGCACTTCTACAGAAGCTACAGAGAGAACCACAATGTAATGTGCCCAAAGGGACATTTGTATTGAACAGCAGCCCCATGTGCTCAAAAGCAAGCCATTTTTGAAACTCAAGGGGACTTTCCGAAGCAGTTTTTGACATACTATGGTTCTGCTGCTGTTCAAGGAATACAAGTCAACAATTCCAACAAGCAATCCCAAACATATGGCTGCTCCTAGAAGGGGCTTTCTGGGTCTCAGCCAAATATACTGCTATGTTATCTAAGCTTCCCCATTTTATAGTGTTATCCTGGATAAAATTCAAGAAAAGATAACTGTAATTCTGCTTTTCTCCAGATGGCTGGGGAAATATGCTGTATTAACATTTTGAAGGGAGATGCAAGACAATAAGGAAGTGTGGATGTTCTCCATTCAGTGTGAATTTATCATCTGAACAAGTCTGCTTATAGTTTGGAGCAAGAGAAATAGCAATTCACTGAGCAAGCAAAATAGTTTAATTCAATGTGGATATTAAGTAAAAGAAAAATAGAATATGACTTTTCTTTTTTAGAGCAAGAGCAAGCAATATAATCTATTCTGAATGACTACAAGCAAGAAGAAAAGCAGTTTAATTCCTAGTGTTACCAGCAGATATACTACGAGCTGTATACTGTGGAAACAGCTATAATATTGCAGGAAACAAATACATTTTTAAGAAGTGGTAATTCTACAAAATGCAATCAGTTAAAAAAATTCTCCCTATAACAAGGCACACGCACCTCCCTCTGTGTTGTAGCAATATGCCGTGTAATGTCCTGAGCCAAACCCTTTCCCGTGATGCATCACCACAGCCGAGAGGTCATAGACAAAGGTCTCTTTGTCAAGAGAAGAGAGAGTGTCCCTGCAGCAGTAAGGTTCCATGTTTAATACCTGGTCAAAGAGGACATGGACCCCAATCTTCTCACGGTGATTACGCCCAGACCACCTGCAATACAAAGGCATGCAATCAAAAGGGCTTTTTAAAAAAATGGCAGGGGCGCTGACAGCTGTAGCAAAGCTATAACAAGATTTCAAAGAATTATGATATTCTGGATAGTGTACTTGATGAAAAATTTCAGCTGAATGGTCCTAATTTACTGCACTTAATATAGTCTGTTTAACAATATGAAATACAGGCCTTTCTACATGCTTTTGTAAAACATATTTCTTCAACAATATTATTCCATGCAATACATTTTGAAAACTGTTCTGCTTTTATTTTCAAACTACTTTTATTCTTTTCTGAAACTGATGATCAATAAACCATTATTTAGTAAAGGCTTAGTAGTGATTCAAAGTAGCTTCCTAGGTCATTAGCAATTACATTTTAGTAAACTCAAAAATAATTACATTACCAATTAGAAATAAAAATACATCTCCAAATTGGGAAGAATATTTTCTGCCTTCTTGCTTTCTTAGAAATGTAAGATGGGTAAGTCAGTACTATTTAGTGGATGTAAGTTGGCCCAATAAAAGAACTCCCATTCTTAGGCATAAATATTACAAAAGGGGTTTTCCTGCTAAAAGACAGGCATGTTATACTGATCAGTCTAATTAAAGAATCTTGTTCTGAGGTTTTAAATATCTGCAAAAAATGGATACAACGAACAAAACACACTTTGTGAAAAATCTCAGCCCTGGAGGTGGCCAAAATAGAGATCCTCTTTAACATAAATTTCAGCAGAATTGTACAATTATTTACAATCACAACCTGCTATGGGATACCCACTAACAGTAAATAGTGATGACATTTAAAACAAGCTAATATTGGATTCAGAATTCTCATTTTTAGGTGGAAAGGATAAACTTACTCATTTGGTTACAATTTCACCTGTTTAACAGATGTCAGCATCAGATATGTTAGAGGAAGTTCTACAGTTACAACACACAAGCGTCTTTGATTATGCTTTCATTATAACATATTGTGTCTGCAAACCCACGAACTGCAGCAGTTGTGTTGTCACTTCTTTCCACAGATCTGTCTATTCAAACTTACTCCACTGGTGCTCCTATGGTAGTCAAAAGGCTGAGTCAATTCCTCCCACATCTACCCTCCCGGGAGGACATCAGCTGCCTTTAATGCCACTTTGAAAGACAAATCTCTTCACTGCCCTGCAGATTCATGACTACAATACTTGGAAGAATTCCAACTTGCAATAACTTGAATCCATTTACAATATCGGAAGAACAATCAACAGGAGTTCAAGCATAGCGCTTGGAAAGAAGCAGGGAAGTGAATTCAGAGGCACAAATGCACATTGCAATACAGTGGATAATATTGTGCTAGAATGGTTCTAAAACAAACAAGGAGCCTCTTACTGTGTGCATCGGATCTTTTTTACAAATGGGTGCTTCATCTGTGCTCTGTTCTGACAGAGAATCAAAAAGGGACATGAAACATTCTTGCATTTCTCTTCAAAAGTAAAAGGTATGTAAGGGTTCCATTTAATAAAACATCCAGTAATAATATAAAAATTATATCCACACCATTGCTTCAGATACAAAGGCGATCCTTTATTCCCCCGCCCACCTCCAATTCACCTGAATCGTTTAAGGTGCAGCCGGAGGACCTGAGGTAGTCTGTAGATCATTAACTGCTTTTTAGCTTCACTTAGAATAAGAGGTTTGGGAGAAGATTTCCGCCGTTTGCCTACGTAATAATTAAGAAAGGACAAAAGAGGGCAAGTTACAGCTTCCTGTCTCTGAAAGAAAAAATTACCAACAGCAAGTCTTCTACCTTGCCACTTTCAGCAGCCGGAAACTAACAATAAAGCTGCAAAGTGTGAATGCTATGGGAACTTCTCCTCAGGTCTCTCTCAGCAACTCTATCAGTATGTGAAGTTTGAACCACATGAATTTGCTGGAAATTTGAAACATGCTTTATTTCCTCTTGCAAGTCATTTTTCAATCATCTGCTTATGGTTTCATGCTGCTTATATGAAAATTATTTTCAGCACAATGGTAAGCACTTTTACTTAGATCCAAGTCCCATGAAGTTCTATAGGATAAATTCCCTTGCTTAATGACAACGTCTGCAGAGGAGAGAGACTGATGGAGCCACCAGGTTAGGAATGATGAAGACATTTTCTCAAACTAGTTTTTTAAAGTAAACTCTACTAAAACATACACACACATTACATAGCACCAGAACAATTTCTGAGAAGATTAGTAGGTTAACGGTTAGTAATTTCTACGCTTTAACATTTCAGAGTAATTCAAAGCTTCTAAAAACACAACTATGTAAATACACTTTGCACATTGTCGTTTCAGATGCAAACAGCAAACCATGGTTTGATTAAAGCAGGAAATTACTCATTCAGATGAGTGTGTAAGAGGAGGAGTATGTGCAAACGCAGGACTAATCATAGAAACAATGGTTTGGAGGACTGGAAGTATTACTTCCAAAACTACACTTAAGTCTTTTAAGATGCCAGAAGACTCTTTTGTTTATATCTCAAGAATAAACATATGTCATCAAAGTATTTTCCACAGCTGCCCACTCTACTGTAATACCAATCCCTAGAAAACCTATTTAAAAATAAATGACAAATACTCACCTGAACCTATTTTGATATAGAAAGTCTGAATAAAAACAAATTTCCTGCTATACATTATGGCTGACATCTATAGTTTCTCCTTGATTATTTATGATTTATATCCTATTATAAAAGTCATAGTTCCCTTATTAATTATCTCAAATAGTATCCCAAGGTTTTATCTCTGCAACCTCAATACACACTATTTTTGAGACGTCATGGCAACTTTGAATAATTATCAAAAAGGAAACAAAGGAGGAATGATAACATATCTTGAATTTGGTGTGCTTGGCAAAAAATTATAGTTATGTACCCCAATCCTAGGACAGCAATCCACAAATAAAATTGAAGATAATATGCAAGCATGGGTGTATTAATGTGTTTCCAAGGTACTATCGTACTGACAAATTCAAAGCAAAGCTTCAAATGCAAGAAATCCTCCATGTCAATGTTAAAAACAGGCCATTCTTTGTCTTCACGAATACACAAAAAAGAACACATGAAAATGTGTGTAGCTAAACACTTGAGGAAGGCTACGACAGTGAAGTATGGCGTTTCCTGTAGTGAAGAACTCTTTACCTAAGTCTGTCAAATTCTATTCCCATTTTTAATAGCATCCTGAAACAAAACAAAAAACCAACCCAATTTCTGCCAAAACCAATCCAAGCAACTTTTAATCTGCAATTGATACTTCCTTAAACCAGACAGAAGCCTGTCACCTGTGCCAGAAGCTGTCACCAAGAAGGGTGGGAGGGAACAGTTCTCTCCAATACAGAAAGAATGGAATGGCTCTGTAAGTTCATCAGATCAATTGGGTATGCAGACTTACCTAATTTCTATAATTAATTTCAATTGTTGAACCCTGCTTTATTGTTATCAGTTTCTTTTAAAAAGCAAACAACACAGTTCCAGCCTGCCTGCATTTTCACCATAAACATGAATAACATTAGCATTGGATAATGGAATCACTGTAGTTGTTATTCTTCTGGAGACATTACTGCTTTTCCTCAATGAGCTTTCCTTTCTGTTTTTCAGAACATAAAAGACCCTAAAAAGAACAGGTTCTTCCTATTCCCGTGTCTCTATCCTATTCGATTAGGAGAACTTTTTTGTTTTAGCAATCTGGCAAATAATAATAATAATAATAATAATAATAATAATAATAATAATAATATAGGACTTCTTCCCATTACTTTCAGTAACATTTCAGTATAGTTTTAAGTGCAGTTAAGCCCTTTTACATTCTGTGATGTTCAACATCAATATTGCTGATGGCACTATAAAGCATTATTTATTATTAACAACTTTTTACAGTATTCGGAACTGTTGAATGGAAGGTCAAGAATTGTGGAAGCACCTGTTATAGTGTCACCAGGCACAATGGAAAATTAAATCTGTAAGTAACACAACCGTCTTTCACTTACTGTTGCACTGGTCACATGCATAAATCCTTCCTTCCAAAGCTTCTGTTTCTGTGAATTTGGCCAACATTTCAGTCAGCATGCACTCCGTCTGATTAACAGGCACAATCCCTTTGTTGATGGAGTGATACCGTTCAGGAAATTCCAGGGAAAGATCCCAGAAAGGTTCCACAGTATTAGATTTATAGTTACATGTTATACAGGTGACCTAGCAAGAAAAGGTTTATTTATTAAGACATACATTTATACAGATACCGTCTCATAAGACACTGTGAGGCCAGTGAGTGAGGCTTAGCAGCCAAGAAAATATGGTTTATTCTGTGCTCTAAGTAAGTCTGTAACAATCTGTAAGAGAGAGGTTGTGCTTGAAAATTCCCAGATACGGACAGAGAGGCACCTTCAGAATAATTTCTATTGTTTGATTATACTGCCTTTGTACAACTCTCTAGTGTAAGAATGAAATCAGTCCTACTGAAATCTATGGCTAAAATTCAACTCCTTTAAGTAATTCCTCTAACTTGATTTATTGATAAATGCCCATATCTATTTACTTTTCTTCATCGCTATAATGAGTTGCAGAATATATTTCTTCAGTTTACTGGTATGCTCAAGAGGATTTTATGTTATATGTTACCAATATTGCTGTTTAGTGGGTAACAGGTTTGTTTTTGTTAATTGCTTCACCAAGAAGAAATGATGTATTTTACCCAGTTTGCTAGACCAAACCTGTGAAAAGATGCATACTGCAACATAGCTCCAATTTATACCTAAAACCAATAGCATTATATGCACTGATTTCCTCCCTGACTTCCAGTTGTAATGAAAGCAAAGTTTGTTAATCTGGATGTAATGAGATGATCCAGAAAGTGGGATGGGGTCAGAGCTTGTGAGGAAAGGAATCTTGAATGTCCAAGATTCACTCATGTAATGTCAAGCCACCACAGCATGGTGTTACATGAGAACTACCTATAATGTCTACTTAGACCAGGCATCCCCAACCTGTGGCCCTCCAGATGTTTTGGCCTACAACTCCCATGATCCTCAGCTAACAGGACCAGTGGTCAGGGATGATGGGAATTGTAGTCCAAAACATCTGGAGGGCCGAAGGTTGGGGATGCCTGACTTAGAGTATTATATAGCTGGGAGCTTCTGAATGAGGAACATAATATTATGATATTTTGCAAAAATGAAAACAAAAGTGTGAGTGGAGGAGAAAACTCTGCCTCATTCTCCCAAAAGATTCTGATGGGTTAACAATGTAGTTTGCAAAACCTAAGTGGAAGCAGCCAAAAGCACCTAACTAGGAGGACAGAAAAAATAGTGCCACAGTCATGCTTTGCAAAAAAAACAACAACAAAACCCCACACCCATTATATAAACAAACCCTATCTCTCCCCAGCCATATTTGGAATAGTAAGTATAAACTATAGCAAAGACTCTAACATTGTTCTGTTAGCAGCATGAGTTGCTGAAAAGGGAAATTAATCCCCCCACCTACTACTACTACTACTACTACTACTACTACTACTACTACTATAATTTTGTTCCATTAGAAAAATATGCTGAAAATGACAAATTTCACTTACGGTATATTAAAAATTCTCCTTTTGCCAGATACAAGCATTAATATTTGGTTATTCATAAATACTGTCACCAAAAAGTGTCTCTAGCTTTGATAAATATAAATTTGGCTAACATGCATACCTGACTGAGCAGCTGCCCATGAAAGATGGTGTTCACCACCTTCAGGACCTGCTTGGTGAGCTTCCTCTGTGAAAAAGGGATGAGGATCCTGCGTTTTGTTCCTTCAGATTCCAACTCCTGCTGCACTTTGTCCAACAATTCACAAAGAAATTCCTGAGCATCTTGCTGGTCATAACCTCGAAACGCTGGAATCAAACTCCACACAGAGTGCAGCATGGCAAAAGGAGAGACCGAGGCCCACTTCCCAGACCACATGACTCTGAAGAGCGTGTGCAGTTCGTGACAGAGAGAGATGTGCTTTGAACTTGGCTCCTTGGGCTGTGTAAGTTCTAAACTTTTGCTTATTGAGGACCCGCCATTTAAGCCAGCTGGCAGGCTCTGCCTGCCATATGAACCCAGTTGATCATTCCTCCCTGAATCGGTTGGAGCAGGCCCATTGACCAGCTTTCCAGACATTCTAGACTTTCCATTCACGGTCTTAGCTAAGAGTTCTTCAGTTTCACAAAGATCCAGCGTCAAGAAACATTCTCTAAACTTTTGGAGGTGACTTAAAACTTGAAGGATTGAGTTCATATAGCATGTGTTTCCTAGATTCTTTAGTCCAGTCACACCAGGAGTCATTTGAGGCTTACGCCGGATGGAATAGAATTGTTTGAATTTGCTATTCTGCACTCGTCTTGAGGTAGGGGAACTTGCTTCCATATCTCTGAATTTCCGAGGAATGAGATTCTCTCTGCGGATGTGCGACAAAAGCCGGGCACTTTTTCTTGGAGGCGTGTTTGCCAATTCCTCCAGCAATCTCCGCTTCATTTCTTGACGCCTCTGCCTGGCCACTTCCTTCTTCCTCTCCAGCTCTTCTAATTGTTTCTTTTGTTCTAGTTTTCGCTGGCCTCTAGAACTCTTATCAAACCAGGTCCGTAGTGCTTTTGCTAGCAATGACTGCCGTCTGTACCAGAGAGCTGTAAGCATCTGAGGCTTTCCCTGAGGGGCCCTCTGATGACTGCAAACATCCTCCCCCAAAGCCATTGACCGTAGCGTCCTACCACTTTTAGCAGACGGATCATGCTTCTGGCTTTTAATTGCAGATAGAGAACTTCTAAGCAATTTCAGGTCACCCTCGGGATTATCGTTCAACACATAGTCTTCGCAAAGGTAACAAAACACGTACAGGTCGTTAACTTCCATGGCCAAAGGATGCCTGGTCTCTTCGAAATGCTTAAGTGCATGGTCCTCAATATATCTTCCACAAGCCACATGGGAGCATTTCAGGCAGGCCCAAACAGATTCCGTGGTGTTGCAGTCCATGCAGTGCCACTTCTGGGGGTTCAGAATAGAATGGTCCTGGGCAAGTCGTAGCCGCCCAACATGTTTGCATCTATCCATGTCTCACATAAAGCTCCACTGCTTTAACCTTGCAAAGGAGACAGAAAATTACTTAAGTAACTGCACACATTAAAAAATACAGTCATATATTCTTTTTAAAAACCACCCCAAAAGCCTGGGCAGTGTGTATGGAGGTCCTGGGCTGCCAGACAACAAGATCACCACCCCTTGGCCTTGCTGATGTGGTCCAAAGGAAAGCAGAGCCATACATTTGGCACCAGCTTGGCTGCAGGAGTTGCTGGAAGGAGACGTACAAGGCGCCATCCAACCATCTTAGGGACTCCAGATTTGTGTAGGGTTTACTCCTTGGCCGTATGTTGTATAAATAAAATTAAAATTGGACTGCACAATCTCTAAACACACAATGGCCTGACTTAAGCTTAAGTATGGTTTAGCATTACAAGGGTAAGCCACAGTAAAGTCTTGGGCTTGTGTTCTTCTCCCTTTTCTCCTCTCTTCATCCAGTGTGGCTGCACTTCCAAATTTCCTCATGGCAGCAGTCATGTACAGGTCAGCTCACAGGCCCAAGACTTGTTCACATATTGCTAAACCATAGTTTAGCACTACATACAAATAAGGTTAAACAAATAAGGTCTCATTTGTACGCAACCTGAATTCTATCCCAGGAAAGGCACATTACTGCACAGAAAACATTTATTCACTAGAAATAATATTACTAAATCATATTATGCTGTTTTACTAGACTTTTTATCATGCTATTTTTCAAGGCTTAGCTCTTCAAGAACAAACTAAGTTATGAATTATATAGAGCTGCAGCAATCCTGAGCTGTAGCAAAAACCAAACATTTGCTACAGATTCTGGTTAAAAAACAGAGTGTTTAACCATGATCCCAGGTAAGAAAAACCTTGGCCTAGTAGAGCAACAAAGCAGCTGTCACCTCCCTGGGAGGCAGCACTTTCATGCTAAACCGTGGTCTAGCTTAGTGTTACATGCAAACATGGCCAATATGTCCACATCTACATATTTGTTTCAACTTAATTCTGAACTAATATTTAAAATTTATTTTTGTTTCCCATTGTTTTGAAATTTCTCAGGAATCTACATCAACCGGTAGGGAACCACTATCATTCGTGATAGGAAGAAAACAGAATAGAACACTTCTTCCAGAAACTGTAATTAACATTACATAGTAAGCTCACTTAGCCTTGAAAGTCTCCAGAATGAATAGGCTTACAAGTATAACCAGACCTCTTGTGAGCCACAGACAATTGCAGAGGCATCCTACCCATCCTTATGCAACAACATTGGCCCAGGAATTCTCTTTGAGGCAGAGTTAATAAACATCAAGAGTTAATTAAAAATAGAATTTTAAATCTGATTTTTCAAATGTTTCATACATAGTAATGCTTTTCTTTTTAAAAATTAAAAAACCTTTTTAAAAACTGAATATAATACCAACAAATATATTTAAACCTACATTTAATGCTCTTAAAACCAAAACATGGCATTCTATCTATTACCGAATTAAATGCAACCTTTATATTTAAAAAACAAAACTAGGGAAAACATATCTGACTTGGGGCTAAGTATTATAAATAACGCCAAAGCCAGATTCACACATCATGGTTCCAGTCCAATATGCCCCTGTTATATCAGACTGAGAATGAGCCTTGTGCATGAACACTTCCCCTTCCCTCTCTTCATAAGCCAGTTTTCTGTGATGTCTGAACCACGGAAATGAAGTTTAAAGCATGCTTACAAACCAAAATATGACCTTGGATGGACTTCTCTAGATTAGTGCTTGCAGGTACCATGTTGCAGTGGTTGTGCTGCAAGCTGGTTAGCTGATTCAAGAATGTGGTGCTGAGAGGTTTCTGCTCAGTCCAATGACACTGCGGTGTCGGATGATGACCAGGCCTCAAATCCCCACTTGGACATGAAGCTCACTGGGTGAAACTGGGCCAGTCCCTGCCTCTCAGCCTAACCTACCTCAGTGGGTTGTTATGGGAATTAAATGAGAAGAGGGAGAACCCTGTATGCAACCTTGAGCTCCTCAGAGAAAAAGGCGGGATATAAATGCAATAAACAAATAATAAATAATATGTTTTGTTTTGTTGCCATCCCGCAAGGTTCCATCCTATCCTCCATGCTTCTTAACTTCCTCCCTGGGGATGGAGAAACAGATATGGCCAGTGGACTGGCTCCTGAAATCCCTCACCCTTGCAGACCAGTTTGATAGGTGGGCGGGATCCATGATGTCAGGTACATTGCTTCCCTTTGCAGAAAAAAAAGTTCCTTTGCAGACTTACTTGAACTCGAGCAAATTGCAAAGTAAGATCCCTGAAGCAGGTCCCCGTAGGTGTTGCAGTCAGTGCCAATCAGCTGGTCAGCACGCCTGCAATGCTCCATTTCGGCAGAGATCAACTATGCTTGGGAGCTCTGATTGTGAACTGCAGGATGCAGCTGAGGCGGGACGGGGTGGGCTCTGCTGGCCAAGGAAAAGTTGAAAGCAAATGTTAAAGCTCTCAATTATTCCTTTACAGCCATTTTTTCTCCTTTCCGACACCTGATGTCACAAGTGGGTGTGGTTTGAGGAATATGGCCCCGTGACTTAATTAGCAGAGGTTCCCCACTATGGATCTACATGAAGCCATCACAAATGAGGCAGCCGTAGCTGCAGGTTTTCTCGTTCTGCTGCCCAATTAATGAAATCCTCACCTTGTGCCTACTTTGTTATCTTTTCAGCACCAGGTAGAGATCTTTTAGTTGTCCCAGGTTTCTAACTGTGAAACAGTGATGACTTTATTGCTGCCAGTTTTTAGCTGCTGACTTCTACTTCAGTTTGTTAATGTTTCCATTACATCCGTTTTATTTCTATTCTGTAAATTGCTCCAAGAATACTTGGCGACACAAAAAAATTCAAAATAAACATAATGGAAAATACACACTTTTATGGGGGGGGGGGAGTTGGTATACCTATTCACATTGACAAACATGACACCAATAAATAAAATAAATGAAAAAAACGGTCTTGCCAACATTTTTAGGACACACAGAATAAATGTACAATGTACACTTATGGCAGAATTTATAAATAAATGATAAAGCTTGTATTGTATTGCATTAATTTGTAACATTTCTTTTAAAAGTCTAGCAACTTTGTCAGGGCTATTTGTAAGCAGAAAGTTGGCCTTTTAACTTACAGTATAAATGGAAGCTACTGAGTTCTTACATAAAACAAAGTTACACTGTCATTAAACTATGCTTGTACCTGCAGCATTAATGGAAAAGTGCTGATAATCTTAGTTTCTTCTTTTAAAATGGCAATAGCAAAAAGTTTACTTAGATACTTGCTAGCAGATTTTAAACTTTTTATCCTATTAAACAAAGGTGTTAAGCAAAATCCTCCTACAAAACAATTTCTGCCCTCCCTTCCCAACAGGTGGGCAGGGTTTGCGACACCGAGCAGGTTTACCTGGTCTGGTGCCTCCCACCTGGGTCAGGGTGGCCATCGTCCCGCCCCCAGCCTAGGAGGACAATGGACGGCCGGCTGGGGGTGGGACAAAGGCCAAGGAAAAGAGGGGTTCAGCACGTGTGCTCACAATAGAAAGTGGTACCTTATGCAATTCACTTTGCAGACTTGTCTAAAACCATGGGGTTCATTATTCCTTTAATACTCTTCAGTAATAGCAGGAATACAAGAAAATGGCCACAATAAAAGGAGCCCCACATACACAGAGGGTATACAGTCATACCTCGGGTTGAAGTAGCTTCAGGTTAAGTATTTTCGGGTTACACTCCGCGGTGACCTGTAAGTAACGCAGCGTGTTACTTCTGGGTTTCGCCACTCGCGCATGCGCAGACGCTCAAAATGACGTCACGCGGAAGCGGCAAAACACAACCCGTGCACACGCGCAGTCGTGTGTTATGTTTACTTCAGGATGCGAACGGGGCTCCAGAACGGATCCCGTTCGTATCCAGAGGTACCACTGTATTAGCTCCAGGTCATAAGCACATGGGTTTCTTTCCTCCGCAGGTGCTGATACAACAAGCACTCTTGTTTGCTCAATTTGCTGAATTACAGCATGCGTACATGCACGCATGCGAAAGAGAAAAAATACAGGCCAGACATAAAAACAAGTTTAAAACAGAATACAATACTCACCGATTCATATTTAAATATTCCCGCAACTCAACGATCAGAGGCTGGAACATCCCCATTGCAGTCAATAGGAACTTCAACTGTTCTTCAGGAATTTAGTTATAACTTAGATCTTCATCAGAAACAGGCAATGCAGTGTTATAGCCCTAAAGAGAAAGTACAGTATTCCTGTGAAACATATATAAACAAGAAATAGGCTGTGCAGCTTTAGAACATGAATCATTCCTCTAGTGGAAGACCTACTGCAGAGAATATATTTTTAATGATGGACAAAAAACTAACTAGATGGCACAATTATAGCACAGCCATTGATGAAGAAATGTCAAAAGGAAAAAGGCACTCTGGATTTCCTTTGTTTCAGAGCTTTAGCTTTATAGAAGTCTGCTACTCATATACAGTTGATTCAGTCTATTACTACTAATCAACTACCTACATATTTGCAAAGCAAAATCTAAAAAGGAAAGGCCAGCTAAAAATACACACATATTGGTTCACTTTGATTTGGCTGGCCGAGAAAACAGCTTTTTGTAGG
This sequence comes from Podarcis melisellensis, assembly GCF_964234715.1. NCBI lineage: Eukaryota > Metazoa > Chordata > Lepidosauria > Squamata > Lacertidae > Podarcis > Podarcis melisellensis. Next base: position 42,799,187 of record NC_138538.1, on the reverse strand, counting down.
GAAATTCTACCATCCATTCAACTCTGATTCACACAGGATTTTAGAACATATCTATCTGTGCATGTACAATGCAAATATAATATGGATTAAGTGCCTCCCCCTACTCCAAACAGAGACAAAAAACCTAGTTAACAAGAGGAACAAATATTGAGTTTAAGGAGGGCAATTTACAAGGGAAAACTAACTTGTCTGGATGCAGCAAAAGTCTGAATGCAGCACATTAACAATATGGACAGAATGCATAGTTTCATCATCCCTACACAAGACACAACCTTACAGTGATGCTTATGATACTACAGTGTTGTTGTTGTTTAGTCGTTTAGTCGTGTCCGACTACTTGCTGATAAAAAGATTCCTCACACACCAAAAACATCTGTGGGTACACAGTAAATCATTCCTCACACTGTTCTGTGCTCACAACCAGGGCAGGCTAGCTTTTCCTGGAGGATCCTTTTGTCCTTAGAAGCAATCCAATTTATCCTCTGACATCTAGCCCCATGGGGATCTCTCTATTTGCATGTCTTTGGCCTCCCACTAAGGAGATTTCAATAGGTATGCTGAGATGGGGTTGGCCAGGGGTGCCAATCTGGAGAACTTTCTGTGAATTTTAGCAAACAACAAAGGAGTCACATGGGATTTGGGGGCAAGAAAGGGGGTGGGGTGGAAGAGGCAGAAGGGAGTACAATAAGGAACTCCCCACTAAGATTATCTAAGACAAGGAGAAGTGTCTTATTTCGTCATGAGTGGAAATTTATTCAACAGAAACCTGAGACATGCAAGAGGTGAAGATAAGCAGACCTAAGATAAATGTGGTAAGAACTTGCTGTGAACTAGAGAACTAGGAATAAGTCAACCAACTAAATTCAGTCCATTAACTTAACTCTTTAGTTATCATTCCAAGCTGAAACAAAATCTAGGCACATGCAAACACATACCTTACAACTACCTTGAAGTCATCCCCCTCTCCCAACACACACCTTCTTCTATTCCCCACTGTTAACATCTGGATTGCAAGCTCCTCACAACAGGGACCTGTTTTGTTTCACTTATTTTGCTATGTCACGTTTCAGATATATTGATGGCACTATACAAACAATCCCAAAACCTACAGCAGAGTAAGCCTGGCTTTTAAGCAACATAGTACAAACAATATTGAGATTAACCACAAAAAATCTAGTTCTAAAAGAAAAATCATTCACAAGAAATATTGTATAAACTACAGTAACTGTAAGGCATCAATAAACATGTGGTATGAGCCACATGATTTACTGTACATGGAGGTTTGAGGCAGTTTTTATTAAAATCACTTTCCAAAAGGTTCATATGCACAGAGTTGTAACCATCATAGTGTCAACAGTGGTATGAAACTACACCATTATTTGACTATGCATGTAAATCACTAGTATTTTTTAATCCTCACACAGACCAGGAACCAGTTTTTTTAAAAAAAAGTATTTCACAGGGATGGATCTAAAACAACAGACATCCCCTGTATGCACTGTTGTTTAACTCATTAAGAATCCCAAGAGCATGTGGTAAAGTACTGTAGTTAACCTGTAAACAGTGCAAATACAAAATCTGTGAACTGTTAACAGAAAGGTTTAGTATTATTGATTGGAGGGAAGAGCATCAAAAAGAACTATTAATTGATAAGAGAGGTGAATTAAAAACAGATGTGTATCCTTCCCCACTCAGTTTTACTTTTTCTGCAACGATACAAGATATCTCAGCTTATTACTTTATATTGTGTCCTTTTTCCAAGGAGCTCAGAGTGAATCTCTTTAGCTTCTCAACAGCCATGTTAGGTAGGTTAGACTGAGAGTGTCTAATTTGCTTATAGCAAATTAAGAACTCCCCAGTAAAACATAGGAAGGCTAGTAGCACAGGAGGGATCTGAGGCAAGGTCCAAGCATGGGTGCAGCCAAGGGAAACCAGGGGGGGGGGCTGTGCCCCCTAAATCAAGTAAATAAATAAAAATACTTAACTGAGGTTCTGCCCCCCCCCCAACATAAATCTTGGCTACACCCATGGGTCCAAGGCTAATATTCCAGATGCTGCACCATATAGGCTTGCATTATTATAATGATGACCAGGCACATTACAGCTTGAAATCCCATTCTCTCACCCCAAAACATAAGGAAATGGGAGCAGGGGAGCAATCTATCTGAACAGACTTGTTCAACAGATGGAATAAATTGAGTGAGTCCTGTAGCTGTCTCCTCATCAAAAGTCCCCATCACCACATCTGACCTCTCCTGATGCCTTAAACAAGACCAGCCACGAACACACAGACGTGAGGCAGTTAGTTGGCATGATCTGTTTTCTCTGCCCCTTTAATAGAGTGTGTCCAAACGAAGTCACAAGCTTGACATGTCACATGAGGAATAGGAACACTGTCCTCTTCTTACAAGTTAGAAGCCTCTAGAAACCTCCTGAATCGTCAGACAGCATGGTCTTTCTTTTTTTAAAATTCTCACATCGTTTGGTTGAGAAAAATAAATTAGTACTCATTCTTCACGGTTCACTATCTGTAATTAGCTCACACTATTTTGCAGAACAACGCTGATCCAGCTCTATAACCATTACGTTTCCCAAGACGGCTTCTATATACCAGTATATACTCAGATTTATACCGTATAGGTTTGAAACTATGTTCCAACCAGCATGCTTGTTGATAACAACATACACACAAACCACTGCCAATTTTGTGTGTTTTGTTTTTAGCATTTTCCCCTTGAAAGTGTTTCCAGAGCCAAGAAAAGCAGCCAGCTGCAATTATAATGGCTGCATAATGTTGCCTGGATGGGAATGAAGCCAGAGTGTTTCATTCAGATATTGGAAACTGTAAAAATTAAGACAAGAGTAATATATGCAAACCACACCGAAGGAAACAAGAGTTTTGCCAAGGACTTGAAGAAATCCTCTAATAGAAAACCAGATCATCATAACATCACTCAATTGGGGGCCAAAAATGTAAAGTATAAAACTCAAATTAAAAAACAAAAATCTTTATTGATCTGATCGTCATGATTCTATAACAGCTCCAACTGCAGTTGGCAATTTACTTAACACCATGCCAACAATGTGGTCCTGCAGATGTTGCTGGAGTACAACTCCCATCATCCCTGGCTTTCAGGCATACTGGCTAAAGTTCATGGGAGTTATCTAGAAAGCCTGTCAGAATTACACACAAAAACACCCTAGCTGTATGACACTATGCCACCATACTGTCCAAGCTATCACTACACCATCATCAGTAAAGCCATGCATAAATTCCATCAGACTTAACCACCATTTGATGGTTCCTAGTAAGCTGTTTTGTTTTTCTATCCCATATCTTGGCAGCCACATAGTAGAGGACACAATTTGTAATAACCAAGGGGCCCTTTCCCCTAGCCACACATGAGACACTTCTCTGGGGGTGGGTCCTGCACAGCTAGGAGTAACACTTACCCTCTGTCAGAGTTGTTGAAAGCCCCAAAGTCTTGATCAATATCATAGAAAATTGACCTCCTGCTTGTAAATAGCAATGAAAAAGATATTTCCATGAGTGGTGGGTTTCACTGCCTTTAGCCAAAGCTTAATATGGAATCACATGTGCTTAACTGTACTGCAGTCAGTTTTAAGTATCTGCTCCAGTCTATGTACTTCTGATATATTTTCTGTTTTGAAAGCAGAACCTTGTGGCACCTTAGTCTAACAAGCTTACTGCAGCATACGTTTTTGTGGACCGCAGTCCACTTCATCTGACTCATGAAGTGCTATCGTAAGTTGGCAGGTATATATACACCTGTGCACATAAAGTAAAATGAAAAGAAAAGGAAGACATTTAAACAGAGGGAAGTGAAATAGAAAATAATGTAGCCTGTGATAATTTCACAATTGCTTAAATGTATATGAAAAATAAATACAGTGAGCATTTGTGCAATTGGTAAATTAACTCCGCTAGTAGGATTTAAAAAACTGTTATCTGAATTCAGATCACAGGGGATAGAACTAAACTTCTTTGTAAGTTATAATTCAGAAGTTTCACAGTAGTATCTCCTCTGAAACTCCTTTGTTCAACAGTTTTAAGGTCAACAGAGCGTATGCCCTCAGAAGTTGAAATGTACTCCTACTGGTTTCTGAATATTGTCCTTTCTGATGTCTTGCTTACAGGCAGTATCCCCATCCACCACAACTTAAAACAGCTAGTCACTAGGTACAATAGGACATATAACAGAGACACAAACAAAGCGACCAGCTGATGCCAACGCTGCCCCCCTATCTACTTTGGCAGCACTATTACAGAACCTAATAATGTCAGCCACAACGTCATGGGCTCACTCACAGCTCATCTTACAGTGTGATATATGCTATCACCTTCCAGCAATGCCCTTTTGCATATACATAGGTCAAGCAGGCCCATCTCTACACAAATGAATAAATGTATACAAATCTGGCACCATAAAAGGAAAAATTCAGCAGTATGAGAAGAACAAATAAACTTCAAAAGGAAACTCCAGCATAAATCAGCTGAATTGCAATTTATGAAAAAGTTTAACTTCCTTCATTTGGGGCTGAACAGACATAATGGTTTCTTGTTCTATTACAGAAGTTAATTTAATAGTGGATGCAAAGATAATTCTATTATTGCCAGTCACCACTGTTGTTAAGGGTCACTGTGCTCATTTTGCATGCATCTAATCTCTAATTGTACTGTCACTTAGCAATGCTAATTGTGCCTTTAGTGCTGTGGTTGAAGAATCATTTTGCACTCATTTAGGCTCTACTAGAATTGTTGGCTGTAGTCCGTGAAATACTATGCCATAAAAGAAATCAACTTTAAGGTGTCATAATACTCTTTGCTGTTTTTCTTGAAAAAGACCAAGATGGTTGCTCTTCCAGAAATTATTTTTGCATGTGTATTTCCGTAAGATTATATATAGTACCAAATCTATCTTACATGGTTTTATCAATATGAATAATTTTTTTGTAATGGCTTAAAGCCAGAACCTTTGAAAAAAATAATTAAGTAACCCAGCCACGTGGGAAGGGGCACATCACATGGGTGCCAATCAGAATCAGCATCCTGCCAGAGAAGCAGTGTGCCAGTTCTGTAGAATCCATGTGGTTTGATTAGAGAGAAGTGGCTAAGTTAACATAGCATGACAGAAAGGATAGCAAGGCAGAACAAAATGGACTCCCTTATCTTCCACGCTGTAGTACCGCCATACCAAGGATACTATATCATTAACATATTTATGTCTCACCCTTCCTCCAATTGCTCAGGGCAGTGTATATGGGAGATAATCCTATGTTAGCCTCATAAATAATCCTACGTGATAGATTTCTCCAAGAAAGATGTTGACCCAAAGTCACCAACTGAGATTTACAGATTCAAATACAGGTTTAAGTCCAACATCCTACATTTGCTTTCTGTGTCAACACCCAAATGTTTTAATTATTTAGGACACCATGTTTATTTTACCTGACTGGATTATCTGTGTACAGAGTTAGACAAGATTGAATTCCATTGAATTCCAAAGAAAAATTGTTGAATGGGCGGCATACAAATGCCGAAGGTAAATAAAATAAACCCAAAGAAGATGAAGAAGATGAATTTGGGGGAATAGTCTTAACATTACTGTATTAAACTTGTGATAAGTTCCCTAATGTCTTGTCTACATTTCCCCCCCTGAACAGATATGCCTTCAACGTGCATTTAGCAGATGGCTTTTCAAATGCAGAGTTTAAATCAGTAGTTTTAATGTTCCACTTTTACAGGCAAGTGCAATATATACATATACATACAGTGTGTGTGTATTCCTAAATGTCCTTGCTTTTTATTATTGTTCCTTTAGAGTTACATTCTGAATAGCTTTATTGTTCTTAAAAATAGTTAATTGTATTTGTGTTGATACCTTTAAGCCCATGTCAGTACTCCTCAGCAGGGGACTAGGATGCTCACATTTTAAAGAGTTCGGTGCAAATGTGAAACTAGTAAGGATTGGGCATCTTCAGATAAAATGGACAGAAAAACCTTTAAACCTATAAAACCTTTAAACCTAAATAATTTCTGTTATTTAGAAAATGTGTAATGTTGTCTATTAAGAGTGGTAGTTTTTTTTGGCATTTTACAAACAGTATTTTAGAAGATCTCTTCATATTTCAGCATTATGTAAAACAGAGAGCATAAACTTCTTTATGGCACCAGTTTCCCCAACATTTTAAATTTCAAAGAATTTGGCTACATTTCAAAGGAAAATACTCAGAATAATACTACAAAATAATAAATGAGAGAGGATCAATATATCCACAAACATCTATGGATCTCACTTTTTCCTTACTATGCTGCTTACACTGTCAGTTCACAGCACAGGCTGCAAATTTAGGAACACATGCTTTGGACTGAAATTCCACTGAAATTAAAAAGGACTTATTATGCACATAAGTGTATTTAGAATACAATGCTGGCAAACACTCTAGGCTACTATAAAGAAGCTAAACACTCCTCAGCAGTGCTATTTTCCTAGAAAAAGAGGTGCCAGAACTCACCTCTCTTGTTCTCTTATAATGGCAATGGAGCCCACCTGAAATGTGTTGGAACTGAGTTCTGAGGAGTTCAGGCTGGAAAAAGGGGCTGGGAGCGACAGAGTAGTGGTGAGGTCAGGGCTGTGCAGGCCTTGCCAGTGCACCCATGCAGTCCTAAGCTCACTGGCACTGTGCCCTGCCCTGTCCAGGTAAACTGCAGCAACGCCAATGTCAGAATGCGGCTCTGCTGCTCCACACCACACAAGCTGCTACTGTCAACCCGATAATGTGTTAACAGCACAGTGCAGGTGAGTCGAAGCAAGCTTCTCTGAACTCAATTATTATCATCACCATCATATTATTATTTCTGTTTATATCCTGTCCTTCCTCCTGAAAGAGCTCAATAATAAAAAGAAAGTTTAAAATGTTTTTGAAAATAAATATGAAAAGGTGATCTCAGGGTTGCCAGAAACAGTGTATTTCATCCATTCAGTGCCTAGGTAAACAGGAATGGGGATGCAGGTCTTGGTAGTTGCTCCCAGACTTTGGAACTCCCTTCCTAGAGAAGTTAGACTGGCTCCATCCACTGGCGGAGGAACGGGGGAGCACACCACCCCTGGCACCATCGGAGAGGGGGGTACCATCACGGTCGTCCCCGGACATACGTCGCGCACCCCCACTGCACCAGGCGCCACACCCCCGTGGGCGGCGCCCCCCGCCCCCAGGACACACGCCAACCCCCGAGGGAGGTGCAACACGCCCCCAGGACACACGCCAGCCACGCCCCTGCCTGCTCTCCGTCCACGGTGCCAGAGCATGCAGCTTCGCCACTGACTCCATCCCTACTGTCTGTCCTCTACTGGCAGGTGAAGACCTTTCTGTTCCAATAGGCCATTTAGAACTGACTGTTTTTGAGGAAAGGGCTGGTACTGTGATTTTTTAATATCTGCATTTTTAATGGATCTTTTTATACTATCTTAATCCTATTAAGTGTTTAATTACATTTCAATTATTTTCTTTTCTAGGTTTTTAGCTTTTTCTATTTTATCTGTGTAAGCCACCCTGAGTCTCGGACTGAGAAAAAGTTGAGATATAAATAAATATTATAATAATAATGTTTTTAAAGTTATCCTGAAAGTCAATATGAAGGAGACAGGTGCACCTCACTATGGAGGGAATTCCAAAAATGGGGAACCATCACTGAAAAGGCCCTGGCACAGGCCACTGCCAACCGAGCAGCTCCTAGTGGCGGCACCAATAACAAGTCCTCACTGGACACTCAAAATTAGTAAGTGTTTGATTGGTTGGCAAAGCTTTTTGTAAAAAGAAACGTTACAGTTAAGTTATTACATTAAGAAATAGGAACAAATCATTTCTCAATGAAAGCCATTTTTATCTTTTAAAGAAATATATTCACTGATAAAATATGAATGTATACATTATCTATTGCTTTTAATTCACTGATAAAATATGAATGTATACATTATCTATTGCTTTTAATACCAATAGCCATGAGGATTAGATAAGGATTCAAACAAAGAAGAAAACATTCAATTTTCTTGCATTACTTATAAATTAAGTTTAAAAAAATGTTATGTTTTCACTGACTGATACAACCCGGGTGTCAGTGAGTAAACTTATCTCAAATAAATTATTCTTCCACTGTGCTTTCCTGAACTGAACATTTTCTGCTGTGATCCATTTAGGAAAAACTAATCAAGATTGCATAAAATTTTGCATTACTAGGAGAGCTGAGCCATTCTGGAAGAACATGCCACACATTCTCAAAAACATACCTACTACTCCCTCAAGGATCAAACTCAGGGAAAACTGGCTCTGCCAGGTTGTAGTACAAGCTAGATTGCAAAGTGTTGATTGGCTGGCACATATGACGTCACAATCCCTCCTCCCCAGGGCAATTTTGCAATTTAAGACAACCATATAGGAAGTTCAGTCAATGAAATGTACATGCAGTCCAACAGCTCTTCTAAAGCATGGAGAAATGGGCAACACCGATTACTCAGTTAGCATTAGAATTGCTGGTAAGTATACCTGTCAATTAGATTGACACAGAGAAAGAGCTCTATGCAGGAGGAAAAACAATGTGGTGTCTGCTGTGCACACTGCACACAGCAAAAATGCCTTTCAGACTCTCACAGGCATGAATGGATTAGAATGGCCTGCAAGGCGGGCCCAGATTATGTACTTAAATAAATAAAAAAAAGAAAGCCAGTCTCTAGTCCTCAGAGATGGGAAATTATGAGGCAAAATCTGCAAGCACCTTCTAAGTGATTTCTTTGAGATAAGTCAGTCTGGCTACTACCACCTCTCAGTGTTTTTAACTAATGAGTGAGGTCAGAACTTGATTGATGAATGCATTGTTTAGATCAGGGTCAGCAAACTTTTTCAGCAGGGGCCCAGTCCACTGTCCCTCAGACCTTGTGGGGGGCCAGACTATAAGTTGAAGAAGAGGAAGAAATGAACGAATTCCTATGCCCCACAAATAACCCAGAGATGCATTTTAAATCAAAGCACACATTCTTCTCATGTAAAAACACACTGATTCCTGGACCGTCCGCGACCCAAATTGAGAATGCGATTGGGCTAGATCCGGTCCCTGGGTCTTACGCCTACCCATGGTTTAGATGCAAGGCCTTAGAAATTTCTGGAGGCCTAGAGAGCTACTATTTACCTCTCCCATTTAGTGCACATTTCCCGCCTACTATAGTTTTCTAATCCTTGGTGTCAATGTACTAGTTCTAAAGACTGACTATAGATTTCCCCCTTTGCCCTTCCTTCCTTTCTAGCCACCAGGATACAGTGTTCCTATGCTTGATTCATCTGAGATCTGATGCTCCCTTGTCTAGAAGTTATGGTACTTTCTATGAATGCTACCGCACGATAAATGCGAATGGATGTTAAACACACAACCAGCCCCCCTCCATGGTAAATGAAAATGTGAAAACTTTGCAAAGAGACTTAGGCATGCCCTCTGAATAGTTAACTTACAGTAAAATGGTAAGTGTATACACTCAGAAGTAAGTTTCTTACACACACACACAAAGCTTAGGTTTTTTTGTTAGGAAGAAGCAGAAGGGTTTGTGGTGAGGGGGATAAGTTTCAATGAAAAACAAACAGAACTTAAATACTGTATAGGCAGTTCACTACGCTTAAAATAACAGTCAACCCTGGTCTCCCAGGTCCTAGTCCATCACTCTAAACACTACACCAGTGGTGGCGAACCTATGGCATATGTGCCAGAGGAGGCACTCAGAACCCTCTCTGTGGGCACATGTGCAGTTGCCCCAGCACAGAGTTCTTTACTAGAAAGCCAGGAATCAAGGCTCGCCATCGTGACGCAAACACAGGGATAGATAGATTTGTATTGGGTGCTTTATTATTTTGCTCAGAATTGTAATCTTTCTTATGATTTTCTCATGCAGCATGCTTTATATTCTATGTTCAAAATTTTTGTAGACTCCAAGTCAGGAACACCTAAAAAGGAATACAGCAAAAAAGAAAGAAAAAAAGAAAGAACAGAGAGTGGAAGATCGTTGAATGCAATAGGAAAGCGTTCTGTCTTCTGTGCAATGAAAGTGTTGTGTGTCACACATCAAGTGTCAGACGGCACTTTGACACCAACCACAAAAGCATTGCCCAGCTTGGTGAAACTGAAACAAAAGAGTTTCTCAAAGGGAAACAGAGGAAATACCATTCCCAGTATTTTAAGTTTTTGCAACTCTCTTTATCAAAACGGCTATGTTGTCTGGGAGTAATTCCCTTTTTCATGATTTCCCAAATAAGGATAAAATTACTGAACAGACAACCACAAGATGTAGGGGAAACGGCAGAAAGGATGTTTTGCGATAGCAAAACCTTGCAGAGAAAACTGCAGGTTTTTGAAAGAGACCTTGGACAGCTGAAATATTTTCCAAATTGAAAAAATGCATTTAGAAAATTCCACAACATTTGCACACCATCTTACAAGCCATCGGGAAACCTGCAAGGCATATCCTAGCGTTGTAGCGATTGTTTTTTCTAAACTGAAACCTCAATACAGTGGTACCTCAGGTTACATACGCTTCAGGTCACAGACTCCGCTCATTAGGCCTAGATTGCAAAGTGTTGATTGGCTGGCACATATGAGGCCTCATTAGCTAAAGTGGTGCTTCAGGTTAAGAACAGTTTCAGCTTAAGAACGGACCTCCGGAATGAATTAAGTACTTAACCCGAGGTACCACTGTATTCCAGTTAAATTGCCACATTGGCACTTGGTGATCAAAAAGCGGTTTTGGGTTGCTGTTTGGACACTCGGTCTCTCAAATGTTCACCATCACCACACTACACTATGCTGGCTTTACATGCTTGGCCACCGACCTGTACGCAATCACACAAGGCAGAGAGTTTAAAAGCTCATCTGGTGTGGAAAGTGCTGTTAAGCTCTCTGCATTGCTAACTGGCCTCTAGAGGCCTTTGTGAGATCTCATGGTGCCATCCGAGATCTCGTGATGCCTCTAGAGTCCATGCGAGATCTTCCCAGAGCTGAATAAGACAACAGGAGTGTGACTTTGCTTTATCTCTTTCATCTCTCTGTGCTTTTGATACCACTGACCATGGTGCCCTCCTGAACCATCTATGTGGGATAGGTATTGGGGGCACCGTATTACAGTGATTCCACTTCTATTTCCAGGTTCAGTTCTTGAGGACAGCACTATTTTGCAGGGTATGATTTTATCTGCAGTGCTATTTAACATCTACATGAAGCTGTTGGAAGAGATCATTAAAGGATTTGGAGCACATTGTCAACAATACGCCAATGAAACTCTATTTCTCCATAGCCTCTTAATTAGGTGAGGCTGTGCAGAAACTGGCCCAGTATGCAGTTGTGGACTGGACGAGGGCCAATAAACTGAGCTTGAATCCTAGTAAGATACAGTAGAAGCTCTGTGGATGAGTAGTTCCCAAGTCTGGGAAACAGATCAGTTAGTTGCCTGTTGCCCGTTCTGGATGGGCTGCACTTCCTTTGAGGGGAAGATACATAGCTTGCAGGTGCTCCTCGATCCATGCTTCTCACTGGGGGCCCAAGTGGCTAGGACTGCTTTCTGCTAGCTTCAGCTGGTGAAATATTGGGATAGTTTAGTTATGGTAACCTAGGCATGGATAACATTAAGGGTTGTTCAGAAACTGCATCTAGTGTAGAATGCTGCAAGAAGGCGGTTGAAGGGTGTGCCCTATTAACACCACATAAAACCTGTGTTGAAAGAGCTGTACTGACTTCCAATATGCTACTGGGGCACGTTTAAGATCTTGCCGCTGGCAAATAAAGTCCTGAACTTGGGACCAGTTACCCCCAGGAACGCCTGTCCTCGTTATACCCCTGCCTAGACACTTCAATCCTCAAGAGAGAGGTTTTTAGTAGTGCTTTATGCTCCAGAAATTTGTCTTATGTCCACTAAGACCAGAATCTTTCATTTGGCAGAAGCTGCCCTTACCTTCCCACCAGAGTGGTACCTATTTATCTACTTGTACTTTGAGGTGCTTTCGAACTGCTAGGTTGGCAGCAGCAGGGACTGAGCAAAGGGAGCTCACCCTGTCGTGGGGATTTGAACCGCCGACCTTCTGATCGGCAAGTCCTAGGCTCTGTGGTTTAACCCACAGCGCCACCCGCATCCCTGGTGCATTTAGGTGCCTCCCCGGTGCATTTACGCCCCCTGGCATTTAGGTGCCTGCTTAAAACTCAACTGTTCACCCAGTCTTTCTCTGAGGGGGTGATCCAGCTATAGTGATGTATTAATCTGATCTAATTGTTTGTGATATATTTTGTACATGTTTTATGAATGTAATTTTATTGCTGATTTCATGCTATTCAGCACTATATTTTTCCTTAATGTTGGTGGTATGCCAGTTTTTAAAATAAATAAATAAATAAATAAATAAATAAATATTTGTGTACACTTCTGATCTAGTGGAATTGTGCCATATAATGATCCTTTATTGTAAATCAATTAGTAAGCCTTTCTAGTTTACAGCTAAGCACAATTATGTGCCATAGTTCAAAAGAAAAGTCCATGGAAAAATACAGATCTGTCAAGGCTCAGTACATAGAATGTATCCAGGTCTAGTTTTTTAAAATAGAAGTAGACAGGCCATGTCAAACCTTCACAGGCAATGAATTCTGAATTCAAGTAGTGTCGTTAACAGTTGGAAAGCATGGAATTTCAAGGACTTCAATATAAAGTGGAAGGTTGTCAGGAAGCCAGTAGTGCAAGACCTCTGAGAGAAGCCATGCATATACTGCTGCAAAGTGAGAGGAACAATGAAAAGAGTACCAAGCTGCTATATAATTTCCCAGTTAAAATGGGACAGTGATGAAATATGTAATGTAATTAGCACCTGGGACAGGTTATAAGCTAGCAAGATAATGTGTGTGCGCGCGAGCATGTTCATGCGATTTCCTCCCCGTCAGAAGAGGAAAGCGCATGCACATGCTCGCGCACACACATATACAGCTTCTATCCCAGAAACTTTGACCCTGTTGGATGGATGGATAACTTCTAGTATGGGACAGACCCTCTCCTTTTAATAGTTCCGAAACCAGTTTGGAGTGAAGCAATTTTCTTCACATTTCTCATCTTTCTTTGTAATAATTAATTGGGGGGAAACTGTTATATAAAGTGAGCAATTGTCCCAGAGAATAATTTCCTCATTAAGCATGCAAGAACCTGAAGAAATTAAAAAAGATACTAAAAGCTCTGTCCTGATCATTTTTATGCTTCAGATTGTATTAAATAGGATAACACACTTGGTGGTAGAACAGTTAACTTCAATGAATGGAAACAGAACAAGCTCTAAAGTGCACCATCAAATAATGCTAAAAATCTGGTTGTTCCATTTCAAATCTCACTTGCTAAATATGTAAAGTGCCAGAATTCATCTGGCTTTATTGACCTATTTAAAAAAATGACCAGCTTGTAGAAAGGCAACATATGAATGAATAAATACTTTCAAATTGCTGTTCCACAATCAGACAGAAATGTCCGTATGTTATCTACAAATTCTGTATAAATTGCCTTATGACAGTGCATGTTCAGTGTACAACTTGATTAGTCTCTAGAACCATAACGCCAATGTCTTAACTCTGTTGCTTTAAAATCCACCCCTTATTTAAATACACATAGTACCAGAGCAAGTGTCAAACCCATTCATACCACATTTATGCCAAGACGGAATGCTTTAATCTAGTTCCTTTTTTTAAATGAAGGACTGTTTTGAGATTATTTTGGAACTGGAATAAAGACTATTTGGGGTCACAGCTGCTGATCTTTTGAAGAAGCCTGGGGAACAAAGCACTAGTGAAACAGAAATGCAAACCAGATTCCTTTCTCAAATTATTCATTTAACATTTCTGATCACACGTCACTTCTTAAGTCATCTGAATGCTCAAGAGGTTCCATAGGAAAGCTTTCCACCCTCTGACTTTTTAAAATCAATAATAATAAAAACACATTCAAACGTATCTTGTGTGGTTTTCTTTTTATAGCAAGACTTGTCTCTCTGTGTGAGAGAGAGTAAATTCAGCTGTAGGACAGCATTTCTCAATTGGGTCTAACGCCACCCACTGAAATGAACTCGGAGATTATGAATGCAGTGCAGCACTTCACAGAAAAGCATACAGAACAAGGAAAAATAGCCATATTCACTATTTGTTAAAATTGCTCAGCTGCTATCCGATGGCAGTCATATAAGCAGGCACACAGCTGTGGCCCACATTTCTTGATCTGAGCTTTCACAGAATGGATAGAAATAATACAAATGCAGGGAGTCTTACTACGTATGTCCATCCCCTCTTTCATGCACAGTAGTAACCAGACTGATCTGCCATGGTAACATTTTGTTTTATTTTCCATGATCAGCTGTTCAATACCTAACAACTTTTACTGATTAAGGCTGTGTGTCACTTTTTATGAAAATGATGAATTTCTCAGGTCCTCACATCATTATCCGAATACCGTTTATCCCCACAGAACAGGATTCTGGGGAGTCCTTGTTTGTTTTAGAAGCTTATTAGGGACTGAGAAGATCATCAATGGATTATAAACATCCCTGAAAGAAAACATGCCTATTGCAATGTGCAACAGAGTGCTGGTTGTATTCTAAGGAACATAGGAAGCTGTTTTATATAGTCAGATTATTGGTTCATTTTACTCAGTACAATAGAACCTTGGCTGTCAAACAACTGGCGTCCGAAATGTTCGACAACCAAACCGTGGCTTCTGATTGGTTGCAGGAGCTTTCTGCACTCGATCGGAAGCTGTGTCAGACATTCAGCTTCTGAAAAACGTTCGAAACCCAGAGCATTTACTTCCAGGTTCTCAGCGTTTCGGAGCCGAAACGTTCCAAAACAGAGGCGTTCGGGAGCTGAGGTTTGACTGTATTGTTTACACCAACTCCTGTGACTCCAAGGTTTCTGATTGGGGACATTCCTAGCCCTGCCTGGGGATGCTGGGGATCTAACCTCAGAACGTCTGCATGAAAAACATGTGCTCTATCACTGAGCCCACCTCCTAAGGCAGACATTCAGTCTAGGAAGTACAATGGTGGAGACAACAAGGGTCACAAAAGTGCCCTGCATTGAACTTTGACACTAGAAAAAATTATTCAACTTGGGTCCCCAAGATGTTGTTGGACTACAGCCCCATCATCCCAAGTCATTGACAAAGGATGATGGTAATTGTAGTCCAACAACATCTGGGGTTCCATATATTTAAAAAGGCTGTCCTATAACATGCCCCTGGAACCTTGGCTGTATTGAAAATTTCCACAGCAAAGACGACAATATGGGAAAGATCTGTCGAATATGAAAACAATTGCCATAGAATAAGCTGTTCTAAAAACTATACCAATCTGAAGACTTTTCTTACATTGCCATAAGCAAGTATATATAGTAACTTACAAGAGATTTACAACTCACAAAAGTTCTCAAATGCTGCTTACCATTAAAAGCACTAATAATAATAACAACAGCTCTTACTTTAGCCCTGTTATGGCACCAGTCTCAAAACCAGAAGTATTGAGAGGAGATCATTTTAACTGGGAAAATTGCACAGGATTAAGCCAGGGAAAAACTCACCTTACAATGTTGAATTCCTCACCCCACATAACATCTAGTTTGGCCCTTACTTCAATTTAACAAATGAAGTGTCTACCCTTAATACTTAACTCCTATATCTTCCATACCAAAAGGGAATATACATTTATGGAACAATGATGATAATGATGGTGATAATACAGGTGACCATTACACAGTGGTAGCCTGCTACATATAACCACTTGGTAAATCATTTGTATATGTTTCCAGGCAATGAGGGAAAGAGAGTTTTGCCAGGTACCTGATCAGAACTCTGGGGAAGCAATGGAGTATTAAAGTTATCCTCAAAACCTGGCAAAACCATAAAGATTGGGTAGCAATCTTAAATTACTGCTTCATAAATGGTTGTTGGCACTTCCTCTGAGTAGGCATAAAAGAGGGAGATTAGAACAGGAATATGGGTTCCCTCTTTTTTAAAAAGAGAATGCTACATTAGCACATACACTGTTTAGTAATGCAAGCAATATAAGATTGGGAACAACTTTTCCCATTTACTGCATATCTCTAGCCATGTCAAACAATTACAATTTATTTATATACTCCTTTTCAGCCCAAAGGTTTGTAAATGTGGTGAACAGTATATTAAACAATATACAGAGTAGACTACAACTATATCCATGAGTCGCAAAACAATACAACAATATGTTTCTTTGTAGTGTAGAAGAGACAAGATGATTTACTCTACAGCAAGGGTCAGCAAACTTTCAGCAGGGGGCCGGTTCACTGTCCTTCAGACCTTGTGGGGGGGCGAACTATATTTTGAAAAAAATAATAATGAACGAATTCCTATGCCCCACAAATAACCCAGAGATGCATTTTAAATAAAAGGACACATTCTACTCATGTAAAAACACCAGGCAGGCCCCACAAATAACCCTGAGGTGCATTTTAAATAAAAGGACACATTCTACTCATGTAAAAACACGCTGATTCACAGCCCAGATTTAGGAGGAGATTGGGCCAGATCCAGCCCTTAGTTTGCCTACCCATGCTCTACAGGATATCCACATATAACTTCAACTGAACAGCATCGTCTAGAGAGAACACATAGTATTACGTAATCCTGATTTTAAAATGTATGTCAATACAGAAGTTACACACTTCCTAAGATGATTAATGAAGCTCATTAATAAAAGCCTAAGGGAAAGCTCTGCTTCAGTATTCACATACGGTATGTGCTTAACAAAAAGGGAACTCTTCAACTGAACCTGAAATGTGGGAGAGGGCAGGGTGACATACTGGGAGAAGCACTGTCTGAGATATTCACAGACAAACTACTTAACAAAATTGATTATGTTAACATGAATGCAGCTGTTAATATTCATATATTTCAATTTTATTATTGAATATGAAAATAGTTATAATGAGAACGACAAGCACCTCTGCCAAAAGGGGAGAGTTTAGTTTTGAAATACTTGCATAGATTCTGCCATTGCTACTTTTCAACATAAAAGTTATGGACACCTACCTAAAAGTAACAGGCTGTTACCTAGCCCTTCAGCGCTATACATGGCTCCACACATGCACCTACCATGGCAAGTTTCCCCTCTGGTAAGCTTGGGAAGAGGGCAAGGGCTCATCCCCACAGTTGTGCTGGCCTTAAGGGCATTCTAACAAGGTCTGAGGTCTTGGTTCAAGCAAAAAGCAGGTATGTGAGGAGAATTCCTAGATGCCAAGGTCCAAGTTTCGGGCAAGTACTCTTTGATGAGAGAACACCAGCAGAGATCTAAAATCACAAAATATGCAGCAAAGTAAAACATGCAAATATAGGCTGTTAGACCTTTAAAATATCCCCTTCCAAGTTCCTTGCAAAGTTTTCCTCTTCCCCTAGCATAGAAAAAGACCACATGTTTGGTAAGCTAAAAATGATTTACAGTGGTACCTCGGTTTACGAACTTAATCTGTTCCAGATGTCCGTTCTTAAACCAAAACCATTCTTAAACCGAGGTGCGCTTTCCCTAATGAGGCGTTCTGCCACTGGTGCTCTTCCACCGTTCAAATTCAGTTCTTAGACCGAGGTAAAGTTTGCAAACCAGGACACTACAGAAAATACTATGAAGATACATACACTGCTGCCCCTAAGCAGATCTGGGCATGGACAGTAGAGTTGCCACCTTTTTTAACTGACCCTGTGCCTTAGCAGCAGCCTAGCGCACAAAACTTAAATAGGAAAAGCTTTTGCTGTTACCTTATCTCTACCACCTGATTATTTTCCACTTATCAGATGGCTTTTAAAATTACAAAAGCAGAGGTACTAAAATGGTTGGCAACCAAGAGAGATAAGCAGTACTGAAAAACTGATGCAATAAGCAGAAAACACTCAACATGGAAATCAGATACAATGAAAAGAAACTTCTTTTAGCAAAAATGGGTGATCTGTGAAGAACCCAACTTTTTATTAAGCAACAGAAGCAACTTCAGATTTAGAATACATATCAACTTTATTGCATAGGAATTTACTATATAAAGATGCAGTTCTCTAAAAGAAAAGAAAAAACATACATGAAACTGGTCAAGCAACCAGTTTTTTGGGAAATTGCACACCTTTTGGGAAATTGCACACCTTTGGTGTTTTTTGGGAAATTGCACACCTTTGCCTGAATACAGAAATGCTATCAGCATTAAAATCCTTTAATTAGATTTATAGAGCAAATGTATTTCTGGTCATGGAGGAGTGAGGCAGAACGGAGTGGCAAGGTGTATGAAACTCTGCTGAGCACAGCAGCAGGTTTTAAAGGAGGAGAAAGTTGGTGTCTTTTTTTTGTTATTCTAACTCCAGGCTGGGCCGCCTGGAAAATTGTTTTATACAGACAGGGTCTTGAATTGCTGTCTGCAACTATGCCAGAGCATTCTGCAATAACTGGACTTTCCAGGTCAAGCGCAAATGATGCCCCACATTGAGTGCATTGCAGCAATCCAGTCTTCAAGGCACCAATACCTACACTACTGTGGTCAATGTCCTCTGGCCTAGGAACAGTTATAGCTGGCCAAAGCTGCTTCTAGCTACCTGGGCTTAAAATGGGCTCCGTCGTTCATTTGCTGCAGCAAGGGCATTCCCACCTGCCCTTCAGCTGTGGGGCAGTAGGAGCCTGCCTTCCTCAAGAAGGGAAACCACTTCTTCCTCCTCCCAGTGGTGCTCTTTGAAGAAGCTCCTTTCAACTTTCAAAATCAGAAACTGAAAGGAGCAGCATGGAGCAACTTGTAAAGGGCTCATTTTGGCTGTGCGTGCCTGTTCCCTCTTGGGGAAAAGGCATGCACAGCCAAAGAAAGCAACCCCTTTTGGAAGAAGCTGTCTTTTGGAAAGATAGGCTGTGCATAGGACTTTCTCCTGTGGGCAGCTGATACTCCCAAAAGGCAGCTGGCTGCCCCTGCCCCGAACAGTAGATAGGGAGTACACAAAAACAGTTGCTTTTGCAAAAGGCTTTCAGGCAGCGCTGCCACCACTACCACCATACTCTTATTTGCGCCTTCAGAGGCTCAAACAGGTGCACATGAACTGTCTTGAAAGCCCTCTGCAAACAGCAAAACTGAATGTTCTGGGACTTCAAAGCACAGCATCACCTGATGTCATAGTGTAAGGGCAGCCTTAAACACCTGCTAAATTTGGCCTATCTGGGGTTGAAGAGGTAATGATATGTTATCTCATCAGAAAAGTATCCATACCCCACAACAGACTCACTGAGGTTAATGGGCATGACTTAGGTTCCTTAATTTCAATTGGTCAACTCCAAGTAGGACTAGTATTGAATACAACCCAAAGTGATTAAACCACAACAATGAAACTGTTCAGCCTTCATAGCAATGCTAACATTGCCAGGTGTGAGATTAAACAATGGAGTTCTGTATCAGACTACAAAGAACCAATATTTTTTTTTTTTTCAGCTTGCCAGGGGCTATCTAAAAGCACAGTTTTTGATCTTTAAAAGTTGGGTAGAAGTATCATTCAGAACATATAGATATAATAAACACTGAAGTAGAATTCAACTTTCTCAGTTAACCCTAACCTTTTTAATCCTATTTTTAAAAGCTACCAATTTCAAGCATGTTTTGTATATAGCATTTTGCGACAGTTTCATAACAGTATTTTTTTTAAAGTTTATTTTAGCACCTCACCATGCAACTATAAGACCATGGGGTGGGACTGGGAGTAAGGGAGAAAAGCACATTAACAGCCTGCTAATCAAGGACAAGGGTTTGGAGTCCTGAACTGTTAATTTTGTTGTGTGCCAACAGCTCAGCTGCAAATTGATATGCGTTGTCTACTTTTTTCTTCCTTTTCCATCAGAAAGTGTGACAAAACCTGCTAAAACAGGTTAGACCTCTTTACTAAAATTCTCTAAGCTTGGCAATGAAATATAGTTTTAGTACTGTATACCTCTTTCAACAGTAAGGGACTACATTGATTGACTCTCAAAAAGAAGGTAGTTTGTACAAAAGTAGTGGTCTTCAAATACACTTTTTGGAAACAAAATTCATGCAATCGAAAGTTTCAGATATGTTAATCCCATATGTAATATTTATAAATTGAGTTAAAATTTAGAACCTTTATACTGTTGTTCACTAAATAAGCAGGCATGTCAGATTATGAGAGCAGTTATTATCTATCCAAGACTTTAGAACATTCTGTGTGGTTTGAAATACTAGCTACCAGAGAACACAGAACAAACATGTAAAGTTTTTACCCATTCACAAAGCAAAAATTACAACAGTTATCTTAAGACTTCATGATCATATTTCAGAAAGAATAGAGGAGGCTAGACTTAATTTAAACTGCGATGCACAATTCTCTAGCAGTCAAAGCTTTTCCTGCCCAAAGAGTCTGCAAAAGTGAAAGGAAGCAGCAAAATCTGATTCCATAAAAACCTAATTACATTGTCCACAGGATACTTATACAATGAAACCATTAAATGTGATACTATAGGAAGTGGGGGGGAGGGGAACATTCCTAAATGCAAAACCATACAATCGGTATGAATTATTAAAATAGAGACTTAGATTAATTCAGCAAGTAGCAAAAGCTGTCACTGAACAGTACAATTTTAGCTGAAATTATGTGAAACAACAGATACACCACTGCAATGATCAATGAAGGCAAATATTTCAAGATAATGGCACAGTTTTAGAGCATGTTTCCATCTGTAATGTTCCTAGTCTTCTGCATTCTTTGGCAGAAACAATCATAGTAACTGCATACACTTAAGTAACTTCTGATTGCTACTCTTGTTTGTTTGCAATGCAGGCAGAAGCATATTGGGTATGCACAGTATGGCTGCAGGCTGAGAACTAGATGCAACTTGGAGTTTATCTATTGGCAGCTCAACCTCTGATTCAGCTGCAGCAGCAATAATACCATTCCACCTTGTTTGCTGAATAAGATCAACCACTTCTAAGAGAATTATGATCTTATCACAGAAGTCCTTACGGTACATAGTTAAAGATATTTTGAAAACTATTATCTGCGTCTACATTTTAAAATCAAGCAAAAAAAAAGGCCCATTTAGGCTATCCCAGCCAATTTATTTATTTTAAACCATTCTTAAATGGTTAAGGATCTTTGTTCACATAACCACCTAGGTATATTGTAGCAGCCTGAAAGGCTTGTGTGGTCCCCCCTGCTTCGCCCCAAATTCTTGGTCAGAAACTTGTCTCTAACTACCAAAACAAGGTTTGACTTTCAGCACATTCTGGGTTTCATACTTTCTCTAGTACTTGAGTGTGCATGCACAACCTTTAGAAGAGCTGACAATGTGCCTAGATTATTGTATGAAGAGGTGTTCAGTGAACACCTAATTAAAAAGAAAAAGCAGTAAAACCCTGGTAGGGTCAAGAAGGAAATGCTAAAGAAATTTCAAATGATCAAATGAAGGATTTGGTATGTAAATAGATCCCATTTTTCTCAAAGCAGGACCCTCAAAGCAGCTACATCAGTTGCAAATGCCATTCAAGCCAAGCCCCAGCAAGCCTTGCTAACGGGACACTAGGTCGCATAAAGCATAAGACAATTCCTTCTACCAATTATTAAAAACATCCAGCTAACGCTTCAAAAAAGTTAGGCCACCTGTCAAAAGTATGTTTATCAACCTCCAGAAACCTGGGCAACAGACAACCTAACAGTGTAGTACATGATCATTTACTACGTATTTGCTAAACATTTCACAAGTAGTATTAGTTGAAGCCCACGAAACATTGGAAGGAATGCTTTCACTGAGAATGGGCTGCTGGGGCTCTGCCTCCTCCAGGCCTCTATGCTTTTTTTCTCTCTTTTTGGTCAGGCATCAGCTTCTGCTTACCGTCTGGATATGTATATACACAGCCTACAACAGTACTCTTCCCAAGAACCTGCATTGTCAAGTTGGCGCTTGGTCAGTGATTAGTGAAATTTGTTTTCCTCCTGTGTCAGCTGCTTTAAAAGAATTGCATGTGCATGTGCAGTACACAGTCCGTTTTACTCTCACTGCGTCCAGCTTCACTCTTGCCGCAAAATTATATATTGAACCATCTCAATTCTACTTCCTCACCTGGAACTCTTCAGATTTGCCTCTAGTACAGCACATCGAAAACTCACATACACTCATTTCCCAGGCAAACGAAGGTTAGAGAAGTTAATGCTATAATTGAGATTTTTGGAACTCTTCTAAATTTGGGGCTAATTCATCCACAGCTAGCTACTAAGAAATATGGGTGTCTCCACAGTCCTCTTTGCCTTTCCAAATATCCATTTCCATCCAAAGAACATAATTCTTTCTGTGCCTTTCTCCATGTGAAATAGCTTCCACCAGAATATTGTGTTATCATAGCAACTGAATCCACAATGGGGTGGGGGTAGGGAGGATTCCACCCACTGACCTTTTAGTAAAATTTCCTCAGTCCCCACTTCCCTAAGCATATTGCCTGCTCTCATCATCGTTCTCTTAGTCCCCCTGCTTCCAACATTTCTTTTTTATGCCTTCTGCTTTCTGCTGTTTTCACTGCCCCCCCCTTTGTCCCCAAATCCATTATATTTAGGACCTGGTACTTCCTTTCAACCTTTCCGTCTCCACTACTCTCCATGCCTATCCAGTTCTCCTCCAGGCTACTGTAACATCACAGCGGTTCAGCCAGTAGCTATGGAAGCTTGTAGACTGATAGGCAACAGACAGTCTATATTTACAGTTAAGCTAAAGTGAAATGGAGTGTACCACCAGAAAATAGAAAGGGGGAGGTTGAGAATTCTTCATCTCTCCTCCACTGCAGCTTCGTATTTAGAGGTTGGAATTGTAATACTGCACAGGTAGCTCCTTCATTAAATGTGTACTGCAAATCCATCCTATGCAGTGGTACCTTGGTTTAAGAACAGCTCTGTTTACGAACTATTTGGTTTGCGAACTTCACAAAACCAGAAGTAGTGTCCCGGTTTGTGAACTTTACCTTGGCCTAAGAACGGAAGCTGAACGGTGGAAGGGCACCAGCGGCGGGAGGCCTTATTAGGAAAAGTGTGCCTCGGTTTAAGAATGGTTTCTGTTTAAGAACGGACTTCCGGAATGGATTAAGTTTGTAAACCGAGGTACCACTGTATTAAGTGGTGGTTAACAACATGGATTTACTATGTGGAGGAACAACAGTCAGGTTGAGGAATGGAAAGGGCATCTACTTGCTTGCTCAGTGAGTGTGCCAGTCCTGGTTCCCTATCATTGTTATTTATTATTATTTTGTGGTTATGTACTCTGAGCTTTCAAACCATCCGAGGTTGCCCAAGACTTGGGCTTAAAATGATGTTGCAATCATGATTCTTATATAGCATCTGATTGCTAGTGAGGACTGGGAAAAGATGGACAGATAGAAGTGAAATCCAAGTAAGAAATCTAACTACTGATTGGCAAGGCCCCTACCCCATTCAAGAAGTCCCAGGGCACAACCATTATTGATAGTCTTTGTCCTCCCTTAGTAACTCATGTGTGGGTTTTTTTTGGGTGCTGCTAAATCTTTAGGTTCCTGTGGCAGCCTTGAAGACTTTTCACCAATCACACTCATGGGCACAAAACTGAAATGCTTTGTCTCCATTTTATAGCTAGTAACTATTAACATATAACCACACAAGGTTATTGAAGTGATTTAATTAAGTGTATGATGAATCATTATTATGAAAGGCTATTTAGAAGTTACAGCTGGAATGGAATATGACAGCCTTCGTCTTGATGTGGAAGAGTCATTAGACACCTGCTGCATCAACATGTTGTTATAAGGGGGGAAAACTGCTCCTTTTCTCTTATGGGGTACCCAAGAGCCCGCAGAGTGTCCTCATGTAGGTACTGCTTATAACAATGTGAAGACAAAAAAAATTCCTTCCAGTAGCACCTTAAAGACCAACTAAAGGTGCTACTGGAAGGAATTTTTTTTGTTTTGACTATGGCAGACCAACACGGCTACCTATCTGTAACTGGAACAATGTGAAGAACAATGCCTGCCTGTTGTTTTCACAGTGCAGTTCAAGATGCTGGTTTTCTTGCAAGAGGCTTTCAACAGCTGGGCTCCTCAACAGATTCTTCCCCAACCTGGGTACGCTCAAATGTCTTGGACTACAACTCCCATCAACCCTAGTCAGCACAGCTTTGCTGGCTGAAGCTAATAAATGTTGTAGTCCAAAACATCTTGAAGATACCAGGTTAGCAAATTTTGCCTTAATATCTAAAATATAAGAACTATGTCTAAAATTTAATGATATGATCCTTTGATAATGTCAATTTTTATATAGACAGAAGGCAACACAATACATGTACATGTGCTTGCAGGACTAAAGTAGATGAGATGTGATATCTGTACTCACATCCCCTGCCATTGCCTTTTTGATTAAAAGCAACTGGAGGGGGGGTGCTGGCAGCATTTGATAAGGGCCACAGCATTGAAGGAGGTTTTAACCCCTCATACTGTTTTCGCAAACTCAAATTGTCACACACACAAAGCTGCTACTGCCCCACTGGGAAAAACACACCTGCATGTTCTCCCCAGTGGGCAAACAGCACTTTTTGGTTGGGGATATAATTAAATCCATGAAAATGGCATTTTTGGGAAGAATTAAAATCTCTCTATGACTGTTTAAGGAGAAGAAGTGGAGAGATCTTCCACATCTTGTCTATCATGGGCTTTTGGTGCTGTTAGTCCATGCTTTTATAGAAATTTCCCAGTGCCCTAACCTGGTTATTCAGGAAGCAAGGAAATACACTGAACCAGCTTTTAATCATGAAGGTAGGGCTTAAATAATCCTAGAGGCCTAGTCACATGGGCACCTAAAACTGGCAATATTAATTCAGTTCTAGATAGCAGGCTGTTTTCTGAAGGTTTTAATATACCGTATTTAAAATAGAAGCCAAAAAGCATGAAAGAAACATTTAGTCTTATTGGTTTAATCTAAATTCAGTCTTCTCCACATCCCTTCCCAACAAGAGCACATGTGCAGATGTTGAAGCATTTTCTTCAGTTTTCTAACAATAATACCAGCTATCAAAAGATGACAGAACACCCTTGGGGAAACTCAGGAGTACATTGCAAATGCAGCTCTGCTTGCTTCTTCCCATCAACAGCATCCAGTTCCTTCTGTTTGTTAGGCTATATTAGGTTTTTCTTCTAAAATATTATGGGGTACAACTGCTCAACAAATGTTTGGGTGATATATAGTCAGACAGTTATTTTATTTAAGTTATTTTAAAATTAATAGGACTGTCAAATTATTGGGGGGGGGGCTCTGTGCTGCCAGATATTACTTCCTGCCAATTCCTTCTTACATATCCCTGATAACACTAAAACCCAGATTCTTCTGTTTTCACTTCTTTTCCTTGAGTGCTTAACTTCCTCTATCAGCCAACCTCTTATCTGCTCTTCAATGGGGTGGTTTTTTTATGTCACAGAAGTTTATCCAATGATAAACAGTTGGAGATTTATTTTTTTTGTAAATTTACAAAACTTTTTTTTTTTAGTCCATATTCTATGTTTTAATTTGACTCCTTTATATCTGTATAAGGTGGTATGGAGATTTATATAAGAAAAGTTTTAGATTTTAAATGAGTTGATATGAGGTAAGGGATAGAACTAAACTTAAATTTGATTAAGTTGAAATTATATTAAAATGTATTTGCTGTTATCGCCTTTTAAAAGACTATCTAAAAATGAACCATGTAAAATCATGATGTTTGATATCTCTTATTTTTCTATATATTTTGAATAGATACGAACATAACATGAAATCCTGATTTATTTATTTTTTTACAGATTAGTAAAGGGGCAAGGAAGAAACATGTATAATTAAAAACATGGTGCATTCATATTCTGCACTTTATTTAGAAATAAAACATTTTCCTGCCTATATCCTACAAATGTTTCAGTTCTAAATAAACTGGAGAAAATAGATTTCAAACAGGAATTAAAAATTTTGTTGACAAATATTACTAATTTGGTGTGTGTGTTTAAATTTTCTAGTATTTTAGCATGAAATTAAAACTTGCTTTATTGGGGGAGGGATAAAACTTGTTTCTTCACAATAAAATTGGGCTTAACACAACCAAAGAAAAACACAAGGCTTCTCAAAAGGCTTAGGAACATTGAAAGGAACTAAAGATGCCTGATTTGACGTCTCTTATTTTTTTGACATCATTTAACAAACCACCTAGTTTAAAGTTAATGCTTAGCTCCACCCCTTTTCCACTAACAAGGGGGGGGTAGAAAAATGGAAAACTTTGATGAAGTAAACAAAAAGTCTTACTTCCTTCTCTCAAAGATCAAAGAACCAACACATTCTGAAACAGCTTAACACTGCAAGCTTTAAGTATGCATGAAACACACAGCTCCTCACTAGTTGCTTTCCCCCTACAAGATCATGCTCATCTGGCAAAAAAACTAGTTAATGTAACATAAAACAGACTTTTAACATTCTTCCACATGTTCTGATGCGTTCAATAAAAATGCTTTTTAAAGCATGTAAAACCTTCCTTTAACTTTAATGTGGTAATATATACAATTTATTTGTAAAAGGGGAGAGAACAGCACTACACGAAAATCATTATCTTCAGAATCCCTTTCTTTTTTCATACAAGGGCAGCATAACAGCACTGACTTCAATAGCATAGTTGCTGTGTGACAAACAGCGTTTGCAAATGAGTTATTACGAAAGCTGGAAGCATCCTGTAAGGCTAAGTGTTCTCATTTGCATTAACTCCAGGGACACCCAAGTTCCATCATATGGTTCCATCCTTGGAACAACTTTCTCAGCACTGCTACACATATAATCAAACCAACAACAGAAATGTGTTCAAAAGTACTTTAGTACAATGCTTTCTCTCAAACCGATTTCATACTAATGTTCTTAACTTGGAGCAGAGGGAAGGAAACGCTGTGGGATTAAGTGATAATAGATCAGTGCGAGTCAGAGCACAATGCTCTGAAAAAAGAAGTTAGAAACATCACACTTCAAGTGAACCACCTAAGCATCTTCCAGCAAACAAAGAACTGCACACAGCTTAGCAATACCAACGTGCACCACCCTGCTTGCCCATCGTTATTTTAGCTCTCTTCCACGCTGCCTGTGCTAGCACCCACAACAATGTAATATTCCTCACTACAATCCTTGTTCCAAGTCTGGCATCCTCAAACTTCTAACTCTCTTGCTGCTGCTGCTTTCTAGCCATTAAGGGCCCTATTCATTTCACAAGCATTAAGATGGGGAGCTTCTTGTCTTAGATCTCAGCAGCTATACCATACACACCAGCCCTTAATTTCCTCTCTCCCCTTCCAATGCCTCCTTTAAGGGTCCCTACAACTTTAATTTCTAAATTGTTCCTGACTCGGTCCTCCCAGCCCTCGGGTTTCTTTTCGCTTTTGTTTCTCTGCCTGAGCCTTCAGGTTCCCCCTGTCCAACAAGGGCTTGATATACCCCTGGCGCTCAGATTGTACAAGAACCCTGTGTCTCTCCAACCGAGGTAGTCTGCCTTGAGCATTTAAAAAACCAGTTAGTTGGCTGCTGCCTTTGCCTGTTCAGCCACAGGCGGCAAATCCTGTCATAGCCGCTCCCCCCCCCCCCAGTTGGTGAGGTTGGTGCCCTTTTCTGCCCTCACGCAGGGCAAGCTCCCTGGACCTCTTTCCCCAAGAGGAGGTCCATGCCCGCCTCCCCTTCGGTGCGCGCAACCTCCCATCTGGCGGGGGGGAATTCCTCCTCCAGCCCCTCTCCTGCTTAGGGGTCAAGACCTCTTCCCCTCGTCGGCCTGGCCAGGCAAGGAGGCGAAATTCCCTCCAAACAGGAAGGAGGGGCTTGAAGCAGCACAACCCCCACCCCCAATATGGAATTTGAGCCCCAAAGGGGTGGAGCCCCCTCAAACCTCCCACCCCAAATCGGGGGTCAAGCCCCCCCTCTACCCTCAGCCTCCCTGGGCCGCACATGAAGCACCCCTCTCCACCCCAGCTGTGGGTCTTTCACTTCCCCCACATTTAGGGTTTGAGCCCCCAAGGGGGTAAAGCCCCCTCCCCCCCTCCGGCCCCTTTATTTACCGCCATCATCAGCACGCGCGAGCTGTCACCAAGCGCGAGACACCCCAACCGGTACCTGACACGCCCCCCCGGCCGCCATTGGCCGCCGAGCTCGCCCCGCCCCGCGCTGCCGTTGGCTGAACCGCCCGTCAGACACCATTTCCTTCCCACCCCCTGCTTCGGCCGCCCTACGACGAGTCGCCATTCAGCGAGCACGTTTACGCTACCTGCGCAAGGGGGCTCCCGAGAGTTTTCTTGGACGGTTCCTTTTCTTCTCGGCGTCATCTACGTAACACGAAAGAGCGGGAACCCTCTCACTGATTTACGCTAGTGACGCGTCAGATTGTGTGGGGTGGTTGTTGTTGTTTTTAGTTTTCCCGAGAATCCGAAGATTCTTCGGAACGGTTCGTCCCTAACGGCGTGGCAGCTAAAGCAGACGCGTTTGCCGTCTCTTGTTCCCCCGAACTGCTAGTTTACGGCACTTGCGGAAGCTAACCAAATCCTATAAAAACCAGAAGCGGAGTCTGGGAAGGAGGGTCCGGGGAATACGTTAGCTCCGCCCCCGGAGCTGTGACATCCGTGGGCTTTGTGAATCGCGGGGGGAGGAAGAGGGGGGGGGTTAAGTTTGGTTGAATCACAGGAGGGTAAATAAGGATGTTTCAGAGACAAAGGGGCTCTTAAAGACGCAGGACCCCATTTCGTCGGTCGCCCGCCTGTCTCTCCGGAGCGTCGCGGAGGGCCTGGCCGGGGAGCTGAGGGCTCGCAAGGGACGGGGAAGAGAAGCCTCCCGAATGTCGCTGCTCCGCGACGGCCTCCCGAGACAAGGGAAGGGGCAGCAGCTGGCACGTTCACATGGCCCAATGTGCAAACACACGTGTATATACACACGCGCAGCGTGCGCGCGGCCCCGCAGGGTCACTGCCTGGCGGGCGCCGCGCGGAGCAGCGGCCGAATCCTGCGCCCCGTTCCCCTCTCCAGTCGCAGGTCCGGCTGGAGCGCCTTTTGCTTCGCGGGTTGCTCCAAGCGCCGCAATAGAAACTGGGCTAAGGAACCCACACGGCGTCAAAATGTGAAACTTGCCGCTTTTTAAAGTATATATAATTTAAACAGATATTATGTGGCTTCTTTTTTTTTTTTTTTGCCTCGTTTTATCGTCAGGAAGGAACTAATGACATGGCAGCAGGTGAATAATCTGAGGCAGGCAGAGACTGCAGGGAAAGAAAAGCAGGCTCCGTTGCGGCCGTTTTGAATCTCCTTGTATGCTTGTATGTATAATGGGAGAAATTAACGTATCGTACAGAATAACTTTGCAGCAGAGGTGTCGGCAAATTTATTCAGAAAAATCCTCTTTCAATGAATCTTTCTTTCTGGGGGGAAAAGCATGTGGTAATGTGCACTTTCAGGGGGGAGAAATGCAAGATTTATATCGATCAGACCTTAGCATTTTTGTGTGAAAGCCCTCCCCGCAAATCTACTACCAGATTACAGCTCACATCTATATCAGTTGACTGCAGTATAGAAATCCAGTGCTTTGTGATGCTACTGTGACATAAAAGCATGGATCTTCATTATTAAAGTTAACATGCAGAGGTTCCCCAAATGCCAAATTTGTTGTTAAATCACAGCTTGCATTCATCCACAAACTATACTGCAAAAAATAAGGGATTCAGCACTTCATGGCCACAATAGCATAAAACATGGAATGCTCCCAAAGCCACTATCAAATCACTGCTTGCATCCATTTCCATGGACTCCAAAATAAAAACCACAGCTCTAGATTTCCTTAATATCCAGCCTGGTAATTCTGATATTTGGGCCAGTCCCAACCAGGTATTACCTGACTGGATTTTGGAATTATTGTAATGAACTAAGACAGATTCCTTTACTTTTTGTAGATCTAGCATTGTTGTAGATAACAAAGGTCAAAGGCACAGACCCGTATTGATCCTTATTCCTCCCCCAATAGAATTCTGCCCTATCTGCCATCAAATCACAAATCACATTCATGTATATGAAGTGCATTATAAACTTGTGGTGTGATGCAAAAGTATGAACCAGATTCATAGGTTATTAGTCCCTACTCCAGGTTTGGGGAAACTTTAGGCAAGCTGCTCTCAATGGGCACCTTGCATACTTAGTGGGGACCAGCTTGTTTGTGGGATGGCTGCCTATAGCAACAGCACTGAGCAGAGTTCTGACCAGTGCACCTGAACTTACCTGCTGCACCACTCCCCATTGTGGAAAAGCAGGCTGTTTACTTGATGATGGCATCAGCATATCAGATGCTGCAAGACTTGTATGCAGGTGTCCCGTATTGATATATTTGTTGTTTTATGCAACTTTTTAGACTGTTATTGTCACCCAAAGTGGCTGACATCAATTTTAAAAAGAGGTAGAGCTGTTATCAGGACTAGAAACTAAAAGAACACACAAGGTAAATGGAAGTAAAGGGAGTAGGAAGGAGATTAGTTCAATGTCAGAACAAAGTGAAGAGCTATATCCTGTTCAGTCTAGGCTGATCTTCTGCAGCTGGTGTTGTTGCCTGAATGCTCTTGTTCCTTTGACCCATGTGGTGGATCACTAAACTGCATGTTGCAATTATTGCAACCTTCTTAATTAAAAACCTTCTAGCACTGGACTTACTTCATCCACCCATGCTTCCCATTGGATCATCCAGGGAAGGAGTGAGTTATAACCTTCTGTTGCAATTGAATCTTGTTGAGCAACAAGGTCTTCCTGAGCTCTGGTTTGTTCCTGTATGTTTGATTATTGATTTTGATGTTTCTTCCTACAGTTTTGTCATCTGGTCCTGATTTACTTCTTGATCCTGAAATTTAGTCTTCAGTCTGTGCACATAGATATGAGCTCCGATCATTTATGGGAGAGCCATGTCTCAGATACATGTGATTGTATCACTGTGCTTGTTGTATTGTTGTCATCCTTCTGTCTTGAGAGTGTGCCTCTGGGATGAAGTCAAACCTCCCTGGGGCACAAGCCTGGGCAGTGTGTATGGAGGTGGTCCAGGGCTGCCCGGACGACACTGTGATGGAGCTGTAATTTTTACAGTGAAATCTGTGTGGATGGGCTTGAGCTATGAATAGATGGTACACTTTTGTGGTGTAACAATTTTAAAATAAGAAAGAAAGAGGAATTGCCCTGGATCTACATTCTTGTTTTGTGATGGTAACATAAGGACTAGATCCATGTATAGTGATGGTTGATTTGGGAAGCCTTCAGGGAGAAACCATGGGGGTCTAGGATCCTTGGTTTAGCACTCTGATGGAGACATGAAGTCATGGGTCTGTGATTTTGGCAGCACATTTTGTGAATACGGATGTGACTCATAATTTGGATTTGGACCATTTCTATTGAGAAACCATTCTGATGAGCTCCAGGTCCATGTTTTTGCACCACAGCAAACTGCTAGATCCATGGTTGTTATGGGGAAGAATGTGAACTGTGATTTGAACAGTCGTGTGTGTACAAAAATAATGCAAATTCAGCGGGATCCTTTAATTCAACTAGATCATACTTTTACTTTCCACTCCCTCTCCAAGGGGTATGAGAAGTAGTGTAATGAACCTTGTGTGAAGATTGGCCAACTGAAAGTTAACCCAGGGTGAATGGTAGGCTGATTATACTTCTGATTGCTGGTTGCCATGTGAACTAGAGGGGCAAGGGGGTGGGGCTAGGCCAACTTGGGGGGGAGTGTTGTGTTGGGAGAGATCTATCTGAAACCTGAAAAGAAGCTGCCTAATGGCCCTGTGAGAAGATCTTAGTTAGGGATTATAAGAGATGCCGCCATCCACAAACAAGGCACTGAAGTGAAGATTCCTGTCATAGTCCACCATCTGCGATGAAGGTTGCCAGCTGAGCACTACAGCTGCAATAGCAATAATCAAGGCTATGAAACATCTTGCTTTTTTCTCTGTGTACTGTCTGATTTTCATTTTATTTTATGTTAATTGGTTAGCTACAGCAATGATTAAGGTTTAATATCCCAGACATATCTTATTTGTTCTGTAACATCTGAGTTACTATACTATTGCTTTGCTTGTCTAAATTCCTTGGGGCTTTTCTTGACCCCAAAATAAATTTTGCCAGTGTTTGATAGCATCTAGGTGTGCATTCCTTTTTGGCTGAAATTCATGCAAGGAGGGTTTGCACACCCACTTGTGGATCGATTGCAGAAGAAAGGACTATTGACAGGCTAATGAATTGAGGTGTTCAGGGCACAGATCACCCTGAATAAAAATCATAAACTTTCTGCTCACTCTGGTACTTTCAGTTGGCTGATAAAATAAATCCAAGGGCATGGAAGTAAAAAATTTGAATTCCTAGGTGTGTTCCACAAAAAAAACTGTGTTAGCCAGAGGGCAGTTTCAAATCTGTTATTTCAGTCTTTAAAGGGTAAAGGTAAAGAGACCCCTGACCGTTACGTCCAGTCGTGGACGGCTCTGGGGTTGCGGCGCTCATCTCGCTCTATAGGCCGAGGGAGCCGGCGTTTGTCCGCAGACAGCTTCCGGGTCATGTGGCCAGCATGACTAAGCCACTTCTGGTGAACCAGAGCAGCAAACAGAAACGCCATTTACCTTCCCGCCAGCGCAGTACCTATTTATCTACTCACACTTTGATGCGCTTTCGAACTGCTAGGGATTCGAACCGCCAACCTTCTGAACGGCATGCCTAGGCTCTGTGGTTTAGACCACAGCACCACCTGTGTCCCATTTAAGTCTTTGCTCCTCTTTAAAAATGTTTTCTCAGATATGCAGAGAACATTTTTAAAATATCACAGTTTTAGAGCAGTTTCAACTTTTTAACACAATGGCAGGTAGTGATGAAATCTGTGATCCTGCTCCCAGGAGGCCGAGAGAATCCTCTTGGAGAAGTACTGAAGTAGGAATGGAAGATTTGTTAAAACGTGATTAGTTTAATAAAGCACTTCAATGGCAAACACTGGCAGTAAACTGAACCTTTGCTGGCAAAGTGGGAGAGGGGTGTCAACAGGAAACAGAGATCAAATCCACCCCACCGCAAATTATGGGCATGTTCAGGATCAGCCCCCCGGGGATTGCTTTTTCATCAAGATAAAAGTGCTTGGTTTAACTTCTTATTAAAAATAACGCTTATTAAACAGCATGTTTATTTAGTCTTAAGAATGCTGGTTTCTAAAAATAAGCTAACCAGGAAACAGGAGAAAGCAGCTGTTTTACATAAACTTTTGTGTGGTGTGTGTGTGTATGTGTGTGCGGCATGAATTGCCTCAGCAGATACAAAAGACAAAAGATGTGTGTGTGTGGGGGGTCACCTTAAGCAGAAAACTCAGAGTGAGGTGATACAGCTGGGGAACACAACTGCTTCTCATGCTATCAAAGTGCCACAGTTTTACACAGAGGTGAATAATTTGACAGAATAGATCAGAAATTAAAGGAACTGGTTTTCATTTGGAGGAGACACTTCATAACACCAAAGCATTATTCTGCCATTTAAAACAAACAGCTCAGGATCGAGATATGACACATGGAATGTGTCAATATGCCCTACATTGTCTGAAGCCTCAAAGCAAGAAAAGATAGGCATGATTGCCCGTCATCAAATGGATAAACTTTACTCTTTGCATGCACAGGACCAAAGTCCCTCATGATAAAGTGGTGGTATCTCCAGTGAACCCAAAACTCACAAGAACCATGTGAAGTAACAAGGATGCGGGGACTCCAGCCACAGATTCATGACCCAAAATGGTGTACATTTTGCATATGCATTGGTGCTTATGGAAAATTAAGGTAACAGGTGGTTGGAATTCCACCCACATGGCATTCTTCTGCCATATTAGCAGAGTATTAAAATGTAATGTATCCAGTACAGCTGTCAGTGCAAGGACCTACAGTTGTGCAACAGGACTTTCTCCCCTACCCTGACTGGTCCCCCTAAAACAGTTCTGGGGGTTCTTTAGGTTCTTTGGAGCGCCTCTCTTGGTATGCCCCACAGAGGAACCTACGGTCCTCAAATAAAAACACCTTGAAGGTCCCAAGCCACAGAGAGGTTAGGATGGCCTCAACTAGAGCCAGGGCTTTTTCGGCTGCGGCTCCAACCTGGTGGAACGCTCTGTCACAAGAGACAAGGGCCCTCCAGGACTTGACATCTTTCCGCAGGGCCTGCAAGACAGAGCTGTTCCACCTGGCCTTTGGTCAGGGCGCAGCCTGACTCCCTCCTTTGGCAATCTTTACAAAACTTTAGTTTATGGTTGCCATCAATTTTGATTTTAATTCATTTTTATAATGTGTTATAATGTTGTACTGTTTTAATGTTGTTAGCCGCCCTGAGCCCGGCTTCGGCTGGGGAGGGCGGGATATAAATAAAACTTATTATTATTATTATTATTATTATTATTATTATTATTATTATTATTATTATTATTATATCTGGGGAGCATACAGAGTACTCAAGCGAGGAGAAGTCTTATCACACAAGCATAAATTCTTTTCCCAGGCAGGACAGTTACTTAGCGCTACATTGGATGCAAGCTTGTTTTCAGACAGGGCCTGCAGCAAAAGACTACAGCATGACCTTCATTGGCCATTCCCTGGGCCAATGGCCCAGGGAATGGCCAATGAAGAGGTGACAATGAAGAGGTGACTCAAAGAGGTGACTGACTACCCCAGGGCATTGTCAGTCACCTCTTTGATTTTGAACGACAAGCAACACGGCTAATAATATACTGACAATATTTTTATAACACTATATCAAAATTCATTAACGGAAAGCATATAATACGTGCATGGAATCACAAACTAATAAGAATCAGATAAATGTTCCATAACCAGGAATGGTAGGATTGATGAGTACCTTTTTGATTTTGAGCATGTTTGTAAGCACACTGTGGATTTTACTGAGCATTTTCCAGATCCTTGGTAACAGTTTATGAGCCATAAGAAACGTAACTTTTAAAGGCCCGCCCCTGCCCCAAAGGGGTGTGTGTGCGCACGTATGTTCCAATTTCCAGGCAGTTGCTGTTGTTCTCAAGTTGCCCAGCAAGAAATGCACCCTGTAACCTGCAAAGTTTTAGGGTGCACTCTCTGACTTGTGTTTACTGGGCATTCACTTGGCCTGCTGTTTACATGTTTTGCTTTTTAAACACTCTATGTATTTTTAAAACTTTTTTTAAAAAAATGCCGGATACAAACCCTTTTTGCTCTGGAGCAGTAGTGGAAATGTTTAATATAAGATAACAACAAGCGAATAAGCTGGTTCCCCCCCCAAAAAAACACTTGAGGGAAGAAAGCATGTCACTCTGACTAAACTCCAAAGGCTGAGAGGGAGCAAAGAAGTCGCCTGCTTCTCAAAGGGACAACGGAGCGAAAGGAGGTGGAAGAAGAACCTCTGCGGTCTTTGTGAAAAACCCTAACGATTTGTATTGGCCGTTAAGAGTGGGAAAGCTAGCTCAGTCCTTAATCGGCAATGGCAAGAAGGACGGCGATCATCTGCAACTCTTAACATTTCTAGGGCGGGGGATTCCGCCCTCACTCCCAAAGATCTAAGAATGACTGGTCCGGCAAGGTGGACGCATTCCTGGGGCCTCGTCCCCCTTCTCAATGGGTACTTGTAGACTGGAGGCGAAGGGCGGAGTTTCGCCGCCTTCTTCAGGCCTGGCTCCGCCCCTTATTCTCGGCTGCCACGGCAACGACCAAAATTATGGACAGGAAGGCGGGGCAGGGGGGGGGAGAACCGACTGCCGGAGATTTGTCCTTTGTGGAAATTTAAGGGATTTTTTTTTAATTCAGTCACCATTGTACACGAGGCGGCATGATTTAGTTTCTGTTTCTATAACAGGAGATGAAAAGCAGACAGCCTTTCTAGCCCGTTCATTTTTTTAAAAGTATCGGGGAAGGTTTTTTTGGGGGGAGGGGTTGTGTGTGTATTAATTTTAATTACATTACAAAAGCTGATTCTAACATCTGCCTCTATTTCTGTAAGGCAGCCGAACTCTCTCCTCGCACCCAAAGCCGATAGCTCATCTAAGGGTTTGTTCACACAAAGATTCATATAGTGTGCAATACACGATATGCAAAAGGATGCACAGAAGTGATCTGATCTGGGGTAGTTTTCCCCTACTATGATCTGGCTAATTATAGGTGCCTGCAGTAGGCTATTTCACTTGTTACATTAAACACTCTCTCATACACACACAAACACCATTGCTTTGCTGTTCTGGCCCAACAAAGGGTTTTGATTTAGACCCTCACCAGACCAGCTTAGATTCCACAATTGGTCAGTTTCTACCACTGACCTGCCAGCTTCCATCATGCCATGGCATGCTTTGTGGTAGCTCCACTTTGGGAACAGTCCGGCTCTCTTCCTCCCATATATCAAAGTTCTAACCCAGGGTCTGGTATTTTTGAAATAAAAACGTGGCAAGACTAAGTGTAGATCTCTAAATTAGAACCCCCCCCCCAACTGAGGACTGAATGGGGGGGGGAGACCTGCAGCCTGCTTTTGCAGTGAACAGTTGAGAGTAGCTGTCCCATGTTTTCTTCCATTTCTAGAATGCTATATGTGCCAATTGCTTTCAAATATCCCCCTCTTCTGCCTTGGATGTCAGACTTATTCAATAGTAGCATCTTCCCTTGTGGTAAAGGAATGCTTGCAGAACCCACCAGCGCTTAGTTTGATGCAGTGCCATCAAAGGATGAAGGCAAGAAAATCCAGTTATATGCAGAACATTCAAAAAGGCTTTTAAAAACCCTCTCAAGTGTCTTTTTATTTGCGTGTTTTCATTAGACATGCTGCTGAAAAACTGTAAAGGCTGATTTTAAAGTAACACTGCTTACTTTTGTATTTTTAAAATACAATTTAGTGACATAATTTTGCATTTATACCATTTGGGAGAATGTTATCAATAGTTTAAATAAAGCAAATTTTACTACTGTATGTGGTCACAGGCAAAACAAACGAACTTAAGAAACTCCCAGACTTATTTGCATAATGTTTTATCCAAGGGGAAGGGCTGAGAGGGTGTAATTTATGAGTTGTGACAGTTTTAGTGGCAGTTAAATGGCTTTTCCTAGGGCCTTGAAGTACGTGAGAAGTTTTACCAGAATATCTCTACACTGATGGCTTCCTTCAGTGTACCTGACAGTAACAGATTTTTCAACTGAGCAAGGCTAGTCGGTGCTATATCTGAAAAATGGAGGCCAGTTCCACACATCTCATTATACTTCTCAAGGGGAAAGTATTGGGACATTAGCTGCTTGGATATGCACATTAATTAGTAACCCTTGCCTGAAATCTACCAAAATAATGCTAGCTGTAAACTTGGTTACCAGCTCAGGTCAAGGGCTTGAATAAAATACAGTTTCACTCTTCCTGTGCTGATTATACAGCCTCACAAAGATCATCTGGCAATTTCATACCCTCCAACGTTTCTCCAATGAAAATAGCAATGGCCTATTCTATAATAATAATAATAACAATAACAACAACAATAATTTTATTTATACCCTGCCACTCTGGGTGGCTTCCAATATATATAAAAACATAATAAAACATTAAACTTTTAAAAAAACCTTCCCTATGCAGGACTGCCTTCAAATGGCTCAGGTATCGGATAACTCCATATCCTCCAACATTTTTCCAGTGAAAATAGGGACCTCCTACCATACCTTCCAACATTTCTCAGAACAGGGACATCCTAAGGAAAAACAGAACATTCCAGGATCAAATCCAAGACTGTCCCTGGAAGATAGGGGCACTTGGATGGTCTGCGAGTTTGCTATATTTCTTATAAAAAGCTTGCTTGCTTATTTATTTATTTATTTATTTATTTATTTATTTATTTAAGCATTCATTTAAATATGGCTGGAAGTCTGGGTAGAAGCAGAATCTTAAGAGTAGAAAAGCACTTAGGTAAGCCATCCTCCTCTAGCTGAAGCCCCATTAGATATTGTGCTGTGTTCTAGCATAGCAGAGACCACACCTTCACCCTCTCCTATGTGACAGCCCTTCAGGTATTTGAAGATTTGCTATCAGGTCCCCTCACAGTGTACACTTAACGAGATTTTTAAAACATGAAGTGGTTTAGAAATGCTTTTAAATAAATACAGGTGGGTATATAAATCTGCTTTCTTCAGACACTTCCAAACTCTGATGTAGTTGAATGTGTCCCTTGGTGTTTATTTACAAAAACCAGCTTGGTGAGAAAGCTTGATTTTTGCCAAGTAAGGTCCCAACCCTACACATTCCGGCTTATTCATAACTCTTATAGTACTGCTGGGCGGTGTTAGATGTTGAACATCGTGATGTAGCACCAGCCACATTGCGGTTTGGTGATATACCACAATGTTGAAACAAGCTGCGTTGGCCCCAGCCAGGTAGACGCAGGGTGAAAGTGCCGCACCTTTCGCCACCAGAGCTGAGGCCCTTTCACCCCAGTGCCTCGCAGGCTAGGGCCAATGCAGCTGGTCCAGGCCGCTACTCACCCCCCAGCTGAGCAAGCCCTGATGCCTCAACAGCATCAGATTGCTCAGATGGGGTGGGGGGAGGCTTCTTCCACCCATCTGAGCGATGCAACACCACAGTAGCATCAGGCTTCGCGCAGCTGTTGTGTAGAAAAAGCCCCCCCCCAGCTGAGCAATATGATGAAGCGTCGTGGTTGCTCTGATGGGGGGGACGGTTTCACAGAGCCCCCACCCCACTGCCGGCTTTGGCAAGCCAGCGCCGGACTGGGGGCTCCGTTAAATGCAGCTTGTCTCTCCCTCTGCCCCATATGAGGGCAGACTGCAATGTCTTTTTCACTCAGTGGTATATCGCTGGTGAAACCACCGCTCTTCTGAGTCCCTCTGCTAGCGGCACCCCCTGGATGAAGTTGCGCTGCTAGCAGAGATATACCACTGAGTGAAACCAACATCGCAGTCTGCTCCTCATACTGGTCCTGGGCAATATACATCGCCCAAGCCCATCTCACAGAAGCTAATGTTTCTCCTCCCCACGCAAACACATTTTAGAACAGAGGCTTATGTTAACTCCTTTAAAAGGCACAACATCAACAAGCCAAAGGTCTGAGCCTTGAGCACTTACCCACTGCAGTTAATCAGTAAGCACGGGAATCAAAACTTATTAAAGTCAAATGAAGTATAGTTCATAGATCAGGTTCAATTTGGTTATTAATATGTTAAATTTACTTGCAGTACAAACCATTTTCCGCACATGTTATGAATCAACTTGTCAGATCTTTCTGGGCTCATAGCCAATGGATAGGATTGAAAATACCAAGAAGCTTTTCTAAGTGCCTTAATGTTTAGATATGCAGGCTTAAGAAATGATTGCCTACCAATAAAAATCATATGTAATTAATAGCTTTGGCAGAATTTCTTTGTAGGCAGTGAATAACAGTGATCATTGTATTTCCTTATTATTTGTATAGTTCTAATGTTTCCTAGCAGCCGGAAGTCAATGGATCAAATATAATTAGTGCTGCAAGTCAAAGTAAATATTCTCCAGTCAAACCTATAGCTTTCTTTTTTCAGAATAGATGTTTTATATAGTTTTTACAACTTTGCCCAAATGCAAATTCTGATTACCAATAGCTTTCTTTTAAATGATCAATCTGCACGTAAGTTGTGAGAAAGGTTAACATACATTTCAATGCACCTGGATCCAAAAAGTACTATTTGCATTTTGTTCAGAGCAGGAATACAGAATTTCCCTCTCTGACTCTCCAAAAAAGTCCCCTTCCAATCCTGTAAATTAAACATTCTGCCTCACATGCAGTAAAGGCACTACATTTTCAGAGTTTACATTTTGAACTTGCAGCAGAATCCATATATGGGCAGAAATGAAAAGCAGTTGCTACCATGCACTCTTCACTCAGTTAAGTTGGGGCGAAGGAAAGAGAAGTGTTTGATTTTTCCAGTGCTGTATTGAAAAACAAGGAATCACTATGGCAAATCACATTCTGGACTTCTCTCTCTCTCTCCCTCCCTCCCTCCCTCCCTCCCTCCCTCCCTCTCTCTCCCCGCCCCCCTTTGTGCCATATGCCACATTATGCACACAGCAGCCTGATTTGCATGTCATAGTAAACCAAAATATGGCTTATCAGGGAATGTATGGCTTATTTAGGGAAGTTTTTAATGTTTGATGCTTTATTGTGTTTTTAATATTCTGTTGGGAGCCTCCCAGAGTGGGAGGGGTATAAATAATAAATTATTATTATTATTAGGACCTCATAGCTGCTTTTCTCCTCCCGTCTCTTTTACTCTCAAGCTGCACCGAGTTAGACCAAGGTTTGACTTACTGCATCATCTGAACTCAAGCTTGTAGTAAAGGATTCTCCTCACTAATCAAGAGCTCTATCCAAGGTTTGTTCTAGGTTTACAGATTGTAGCTAGTTGGGCAGAGAGCTAAACCATGGCCCCAGGTACAGAAAACACACTAAGCCAGACTTTGCTTCTCCTCAAGTATTTTTTACTTCCATGCCACACTAAACTAAGGCAAAGTGGCTGTCGCCTCCTCTCTGGGAGCCTACGTACATATTTGCACTAAGCCATGTTTGGGCTTAGTGTGATCTGTGAACCAAAACTGCCTGCACTCACACAAGGCACATCCCTTTTTCATCAAAATGTGTTTTGGATCACCAAGAGTGGTTGGTACTCTGACTGGCTCTATGCACCCTACAAAGATTAAAGCAAAATATCCCCCCCAAAAAAATACTCCACTTCCCCTTCAACACATTTCAGGGCAAGCATGTCAATGTTAATGGGCAGAAATGCTCCCATAGTCCTTATGATAACCACTTATTTGCCACAAATAATTCCTACCTCTGCCTTCTGCTCCCCCCTCAAGTGCCATGCACAATCGTCATACACTGTGTAGTGGTTTCAACAGCACCAGCCCAACAGTACCAAATGTATTGTTATCTCAGCACAATGGTGGCACAAATTTCCATTACTGGAGCACAGGTACAGAGTTTCCTTACCTGCACACTATTACAAGGATCCTGGGGCTGAAGCCTACAGCCTGTTGCTACTGCACAGAATAGCACAATACCAGGCTCATACACAAATAGGTCAGGGTGAAGGGGGAGGCAATTGTAAGGCTGGGGGGGGGGGAGGTTTACACAGCCAGTCCAAATTCTTTATCAAGATTTGGACTCCGTTAATAAAGAAGAGAGGGTCCTAGATTAGTTTTGTGTTTGTTTGTTTTTAATTTGAGAAGCTTTAAATGCAGTAAACACAACAAACTGTAGAAGTAACAAAACATAACAAGTTTTAAAACACAAGCAAATACAATAAGGTGAAAATGTTGTGCATTTTTTTGATATCGTCTTCAAAAGATAATGATGCCTTAGTGATTTTGACTGAAATCTTGCTCTGTACAAGTTTTGCACTGTCAGGGCTTTTATCTGTTCCAGCAGAAAACATTAGTCAAGAAGGCAGAGGAATTAAGCCCTAAGACTTCAGTGAAATGAACCTAAAGCCCAAACATTTTATTCCTCTCAAATGCTTTTTGAAGATAGTAAGATGCCAATAACTTAAACACAGATAAGCCAACAGATAATTTATCTTGCTTGCTTCAACGAGATATTACGTTTCAACCCAAAATATAAATCTCCCACAAATTATAGGATAAAATCTATAAAATAGATAACATCTACAAAATTAATATGCAAAATTAAAGTTCCTTTAATAAAAGCCATATTAACATATTTTCACTCTCATAGAAATGTCATGTTCACTCGTAGCCAGTCAAGGAAATTAAGGACCCCCAAAGCCCATTCTCCTATTTCTATGCTATTTCAACCTGTGCTCCTTCAAGATGATTGTTTTCCTCTAGTTACCACTCAGGGGCAGGAATCTTGCTTCAAGAGCGGGAGGCAGATCTCTGAGATAGCAGTCTAAGGCAAAGTATGCCATTATTATAAGAGAGGCATATCCTTGGAGGTTTGAGATGAGACAGAATTAATTCTACCTCTCTTAGGGAGACAGACTGCATTGATTTAATGGGAAACAATTGCGATCTGGACTACGGGGATGGAACTGCAATTTCAACCGACTATTCAGCAAAATGATTGCTTCCGTGAAATAAGGCCTTACGAAGCTTTCCTCATCTGATTCCTGCGACAGGCCCCTGCTGCTGCTTGCGAATCTTGTTGAAGAGTTCCATGTACTGGACCATTGTCTCAGCCGAGCTGTAGATGCTGTCGTGCTTATTGCCAAACACAGAAGGGATTCCGGGAGCGTGACTTCCCATGAAGCTTTGCATGAACTCCATTAACAGGTTCCAGCAGTCGTTGGCTACCACACAGGGACAGTATTCCACCTGGCAACAGAAACAAAAGCTCTGAAGCAGCCAGCAGCCAACAAGAACTCTCCAGCGGGCAGTTACGATTCCATCCCAACCTCTCAAAAAGCATCATGTTTAGTAGCAGTGGAGAGGCTCACCCGTTCTTTGCAAGAAAGATTGCTAGGGGTTAATGGAGATCGTGAAAATCCTGAGGCGCTTGGGAACTTTCAAGCAGACACTCTCAGGTTCTAGCTCTATTTAGGGTTGTATCAAAACACTGCTGTTTCGTTCAAGCAGCAGATTTCCATTTGTACTGTGGAAATTTCCTCTCTGTTGCAGCCCCCACCCGTGTACCCTCAAAATCTGCTCCATATGGTAGCAGGGCGCTCCAGAATAGATTTTGGAATCGCATAGTGTGAGGAAGGGGAACTCCTACTGTGCAAACAGAACTCTGGTCATGCAGCACTGGCTACAACCCTTAAGCTTGCATGGGCTTATCACCGCAAGATTAGAACAAATGCCAAAAGCAAGGGCAAATTCAGTGCCTTTTTGGGGTGGAGTCCAGAATACTGGAAGTATGAATATTATAAAGCAACCCCCTTCTTTCTGACTCATAGCAAAAAAAAATTTAAATTAAAAATAAGCGTAAGACTAAAATTAGCCAAAGTCACAAAACGTTTGCTCATGTCACAAATGTTGTATTAATTCTGGATTCTGATCAAATCCAGGCTTTGGCAAACCTCTCGGGGGTGGGGAGAAATGGTTCCAAAGCTGAGGAATTGCCAGTCAAGTTACCTCCCTCTAGGATTTTACTGTTCATCCTCAGCAGATGGAGACACAGCTCTCAGCTGATTAGAGACAATTACTGAACCCAGAGGTGGAAGTATTTATACAGCATAGCTACAATGCCTAGGTAATTGACAAAGTGACACAGCAAATAAGTACTAGGTACCGTAGCAATATGAAAGTCTCAGCTTTTCAAGCGTATGCCTTTGGTTCTGATCATTGGATTATGTCTTTGGCTGAGACCAACAAGGCCACCTTGTCATTTGTTTTAATTGGCATTCATTGCACAACAAAGGTTTAACGCTACAAATCCAAAAGAAAAGCTTTGTGTAGGTTTGTGTATGTATGTCTATGTTCAGAGCTTGCTAACCACTACGCAGTCAGTTCTCCAAAGGCATTGGACTAGCCTTGTTTAAAAATCAAAACCATGCCCATAAATCGGCATAAACAACTCAAATTTAATTTGTGAATCACACCCTCTCAAATGCATTTTGGTTAGTTCAGAACCAAAGATAGCACATCCTGTTCACAGGAAAACGTTTCATCTGTAAACAGGATTAGGTCTTTGATAATACTTTTTTTAAATTGTTGAAATGAAAGACCTAACTGTCTGGATTGCTGAGCCAAAGTTCAATTAGTAACATAACCTCCATTCTAACAAATGGTTTACACTTTGAGCACAGGTGTAATATGCCAAGAGACTCTCCTGTCAACAATTCTGTTGTAGCATTCTGCGTTAATGGCAGTTTCTGGACCAAGCACAAGGGAAGCCCCATGTAGAGTGTATTCAAGTAGTGTAGCCTTGAAGTTACCAAGATGACTCAGTGCAGGAATGGTTGCAGCTGTCTGCCCTCTTTGCCACCAAGGACAAGGTTACATACCTGCTCCTTCAGAGGGAGCGCAACCCCATCTATAGCAGGCAATGGACCAGTTTCTCAGACACAAAAACCACTCGCCCACAGAGCCTCTTTCTTGCCAGGATTCAGTCTCATTCAGCCACCATTGCATCCAGACACTGGTCCAGGATCTTCACTGCCTCTTGCTTTTAATGGACAACTAGGCTATGGACAACGAGAGCTGAGTGTCAC
Organism: Podarcis melisellensis; assembly: GCF_964234715.1. Lineage (NCBI taxonomy): Eukaryota > Metazoa > Chordata > Lepidosauria > Squamata > Lacertidae > Podarcis > Podarcis melisellensis. Next base: position 42,754,886 of record NC_138538.1, on the reverse strand, counting down.
CGGCATATTGATGGCACCTTGCTCCATTTGCCTCAGTGATAGCCCCTAATGGCATCAGAGATAGAAATGGCAAAAATTAGCAGTGTAAAAACAGCCACCAACACACACACACACACACACCATTACACTGCTCCAAGGCTACTCAACTTCTGGGGCACTGCCATAAACTCCACGATAGCACTGGTATGCATTAGCTTTTTAAAACGTCTTGAGGAAAAGCAGCAGTGGACTCTGCTGGGGCACTGACAACTGCCCAAGGATGTCACCCCACTGACACCAGGCTTTCCCTCAACTGAAACAGCTCAGTGACCTCGAGCTGTCAGCTATCTGAATCTGCTCCGCCAAGAATTGCCCATCCATCCATCCATCCAGTTTTCATTTTTCATGAACTAGGCATATATTCGCCCCCTAAAAAGCTCATGTTATACAATGCCTATAAAACACTCTATGGAGAACAGTTACACAGCTAATGTGCTACAAATGGTGCTTAGTAAGCTCGTTGTAACGGGATCACTTCTTTTAAAGCCTGTGTGCCAAGCAAATCAACCAACTTGTGGACCCTCAGGTAGAAATAGTCACGGCTTTGCACAGAGATAAAAGATCATGAAGGGAAAGACAGGCTTCTCAGCATGTGTGGAGAAAAAATGAGTACAACATAGCAACTCCCTTTTTGAGATACAGTGGTACCTTGGGTTAAGTACTTAATTCTTAACCTGAAACTGTACTTAACCTGAAGCACCACTTTAGCTAATGGGGCCTTCTGCTGCCACTGTGCCGCCGGATCACGATGTCTGTTCTCATCCTGAAGCAAAGTTCTTAACCTGAAGCACTATTTCTGGGTTAGCGGAGTCTGTAACCTGCTGCGTATGTAACCCGAGGTACCACTTTACTACCAATTAACCACAGTGGGGTGGGGGTCTGGACAGGGATATTGCAAGGGTTTGTGTAGGTTTCATGAACCCTGGACCACCCTGGTGCCCAGCTTTAGGCTCTGAGGGGAGAAACCAGGTACTGTTATGTCCTATGGAAGGCCTGGGGAACCTATGGCACTCCAGATGTTGTTTGACTCCAGCTCCAAAGAGCCCCAGTTAGCATGCAGTCCACACCACCTCAAAGGCCCACAAAGACCGTCTCACCTCCTATATACTATATACATATCTTATGTTTCCTGATTCAGTAAAGTGTTTGCTATACCTGTCCTGAGCTGGAGCCATGTAATATATTACCTCATATGCTGACTTCCCCCCCGCTTGAGGAGCATCCTTACCTCCACAGATATACCACGGGCGCTGGGCCCCATGGTAACAGTGCCAATCTTCACCAAGAAATCGCAGTACTGGTACCGGGTTCCACGGCTCTCTATCTTGTTCCCTTTGGCATTCTGAAAGAAGCCTTTCAGCTTCACCATAAGCACGTCAAAGTTGGCATCCGCTATGAGGCAAGGGCCATTTTCAAAGAGAGCGAAGCAGCTGAGGGGATATTCGGAATTGTGCATCACATACATCAGCTTGGCAGCCTGCCCTGAAACAAGAGCAGCATTACTTTCACTTCAATGTTGTTATTCCTTCCCTCTTAAGATGCTTTAAAATGAAGCATCTGTTACATTTTCCTTTGTCTCTTTGCTGCTTGACAACCACTGGGGCTGTTACAGAATCTCTACGTCGCGCGGGTCGCTGAATGGCTTTTCCAGGCTAGCAAAACGCAATCAATGTTATTTTACTTAAAGAACCATGACCTTGAGATAAATGAGCATTTGTTCTTTCTAGAGTATATACTTCAGATACACATCCGCTTAACCTCCTTACAAAAGTACGCTCAACAACATTATTTTGCATGATAGAGAAAAGAGGGGTTCGACTATAATTTGAACTACAACAGTCATAGCAAAAATCTTCAGAAGCCTAATGAATCTATTGTGGCACAGTACTATGCAGAGCACAATGAACACCAGACCTGGGATTGTATCCAGTGTTGCAGCTCTATTGGCACAATGGACTTCTGCACACACAATAGAGCTTCCTCTTCCGTCTCCTCTTCTATAATCTCTGGCTCCCCATGCACCTTCAAAGTCAGCTCCAGAGGGTTGGGGACAGGATAGGGTTGCCACATTTCAAAAAGTAAAAACCAGGACACCCTGAAAGTTGTACTTTTTTTGGACACACCCAGGGAAGATCCAGACGTATGGCAGCCCTAGGCCTAGGGCAGGAGGACAGGAAGAAGTCCTGCACCAGGAGAGGCCGCTCTTCCCTGTCCACCTCTGATAGGTCAGGGAAGGCTGCGGAAAATGCTGCCTTTTAGAACTCAGAGGTACTTCAGTAAGGAACAAAATACGTACAGTGCTTCCACTCCTTCCCCTCCCACTCCAGTGTTAGGGGTGGGGGAAATGCTGCCCTCAACGTCACCTCTAACACATAGAATGTTTTGTCTCCCCAACTCAGCACTGAGATCGGGAGACAAAGGCAAAGTTGTAGGGGCTGGCAAGCCACTTCCTGCGTCTTGCTAGGCTGGATCCAGACCATAGGCTAGCCAGCCCTGCATTGTAGCCATGCCCAAGTAGACATTAGCACCAAGATCTGCATCTCTGTTACACTCCAGAGAAAGTTTGCCAATCCCCCTTAAAATGAAGGGATTAAGCTGATTTGATCAATGGATTAATTCGGTAATAGCAAACGTCGGTCCTACTGTACCAGTGGGAATTGTACCAGGCAAAAACGATGCTTTTGGTCCCTAATTTGCAGGATTTGGGGTATATTTGCGGCCTATTTCTTTCCAGTTTTGAGTGGTGTGGGTTGTATTAGACCTGTCTTTTATATATGTTTGGAATGGATGTGATTTTAGACTTCATTCTGTTCTGTTTTTTTATATCTGATTTTAATGTCTGTAATGTAAGTTGGTCTGGGTTGTTATTGTTTTTTTAAGGCAAGTACAATGACGTGTTAGCAACTGATGCAACAGTCCCCTGTGCTGCAACTGTTTTAGGATTCCAAATAAGATGCATCTTTATAACTAATCTAAATGAGGCTTTAGAAATACCTCTTTAAAAAATCACTGCAGGGTTTCTCTCCAGATTAAACTAGTAGTTATACAGACAGCCTAATCCGATCTATTTTTAATTCAGATGCTCACTGTCACTGGGTTTAATAGGGCTTACTCCCAGATATGCTTACAGTACAGCTCTAGTGGTGTTTTGCTGTTTTTCCTCCACGGTTTTAATGTTCTTAGTGAAAGCCAGCAGTAGGGCATTGATTCAAGCCCTACTGAGGAACTGCAGAAATATATGTATCTCCATGCTAGCAACCATAGATCCAGCCATGTTTATGAACCTGAGGCAAAAGGATGGTCGCCCAAGCACACTGCTGACATCTAGAGGGAAAAATAATTAACTTATGAGAAAGTGGCAAAGAACATTTGCTGGCAATCCAGAACGGCAAACTCCCTGAGCCATATTCCAGGGTGATGAGGAATACACTGAACGTTTCCAAGTTCCTTCAGGAAATCTGGCTCTGTAAAACCTCAGCTCTGCTAATTATCTTCCAGATGAATTTAATTCAGGTCTAACAAGCATCACATAGCTTGTAAAATATGTTTTGCTTAGATTAATGGGACCTTGAATCAATCAAATGTCATTTGGAAGACACAAACATTGCTGAAATGTTCATTTGTCAACAAGTTTTTGTGTAAAAGTTTCTTTCAAAGACTTATTTGCAGGGTTTATCTGATTATGCTAAAAGTGCTTGATGCTAGCGGGTTGGATCCTGACTAATGATGCAAAGGTCCACTGAACTTTGTTTCCACTGCAGTCAATGGAACAAGCAAGGATGCTGAAAAGGGTGTGTGTGTGCAAAGAGGTACATCTATACCAGCCCAAAGCCAGTGGAGGGTGGGTACACTCTGAGGTTTTAGTTTTTTAAGTAAGTCTTGATCCCTTTTAGAACAAATATTATAAAGCAAAATGTATGGGTGTCATTCAAAACCATTGCTTTGTGAGATATCAACCCACTGTAATCACTGAGTGCTAGAGAGAAATTTAGATTCATACAACTTGAAGAGAAGACCCCCAAACGATTTCAAAATGACCCAGGAAGTCCTTCCTTCATTGTCCAGTGAAGGAACTTCCTGGTTCATTCTGAAGCCTTTTTTAGGACTTCCTTGGCCACTTTAAATTTTTCTCTCTAAATTCCTACAATGGAGAAGAAAGTGGTTCATATGGAAGTGATGTTCTCAAGATTCCTTAGTAGAGAAGAGATGGTTGCAAAAGTTAGCAGCAAAGACAGGAGTTCATGTTCTTTCTGACTCAGGTTCAGTTTAATGCCAAAACTGGTATTTTTCTGAGTATGTGTATATATTTTTTAAAAATACCCTGCAAATACAAATAAAATCAATCATTCGTATATCGATATTACAGGGGCTAGATACTGTGTTTGAGAAAGCATGAGTTACAGCCCTGCAAAGTACTCCTGTGCTGCCATACTTTTTTTTCTTTTTGCAGGGTGGGTGGGGAGGGAAGAGTAATGTATGACACCCCTGCAGTATAGTCCAGGACTGTTAGCCAGCCTCTGGATGTGTTGGATTTATGTATTTATTTAGGAAAATGCAGTTAAGGCCACTGTACCAGCTACACGGTATGTGAGAGGAGAATTAATTAAGCTTTTCCATCCTTGGGGGTGGGGGGAAATATGGAGATTTTTGAGGGTGGGTTGTTGCTGCTTGCATAAACACTAAAATGGGTACACACATGTTAAGGGCTCAAATCCTTTTTGGTAAATAAAGAGAATGAACAGGAGCAGTTTGACCTGCTGTAGATTTAAATTGTAGGAAATTAAATGCTTACCTTGATTGCCCATTGTGGAGGGTGCAGTGTGGTACGTTTCGCAGTCTACACAAAAGGTTCCCTGTTTCTCTGCTCCAAGCAGCTCAAGCTTTCTTGTTAAAATTTCAACTGTTTGCTGGACACTCTTCCCCTCCGTCACTGGCATCTGGGAAACACTAATACAGGAGAAAGGATTTCAACAACAACAAACCTCATTCATCAAAATCACAGCCACTATGTACTTTAGTTCTTTATATGCTACCCAAGGAAGCCCATGTTTGTAACATCTTTATTGTCAATATTAACATAGCACTACCAGTGCATATGACCCCTTTGCAAAGTAGATTGTAGTAAAAACAAATTTAAGTTGTTATTACAGTGGTACCTCGGGTTACATATGCTTAAGATTACAAACACTTCAGGTTACAGACTCTGCTAACCCAGAAATAGTGCTTCAGGTTAAGAACTTTGCTTCAGGATGGGAACAGAAATTGTGCAGCGGTGGCGCAGCGGCAGCAGGAGGCCCCATTAGCTAAAGTGGTGCTTCAGGTTAAGAACAGTTTCAGGATAAGAACAGACTTCAAGAACGAATTAAGTTCTTAACCCGAGGTACCACTGTATATCTATTTTTAATTGCTAACTGCTTCAGGAAGTTTTTAATGTGTGATATTTTAGTGTATTTTTGGTTTCTATGGAAGCCGTCCAGAGTGGCTGGGGAAACCCAGCCAGATGGGTGGGGTACAAATGATAAATTATTATTATTTGGGATGTTTCATTGGCAGTGATCAACAAGTAAATAAACACAAAAAATTGTCTGTCCCGAGAAGCTTACCATCTAAGTTTCAATAGCATGGGAGACATACCTGGTTTTTGTAGAATATCACATAATTTATTTAAAGCCACTTTCAAAAACTCAAATAATTAATAAATGGGAAGTTATGTATATAGGCTAAACTGACATGGAAGAATGTTGAGTGTTAACTCAAGCCACAAAAATTCTCATACTGTGTGGAATCTGCTTTATAACCAAGAGCATTCTGTAACTACAAATATAGACTTATTAATAGTTACTTGCAATAGTTACAACTAGGAAGACAGACTGGAAACTAGAAGAGAGTTGCTGTTCTCCCACTGGCTGTGTTGATATGCCGCAAGTAACTGAGGTACTACAAGTGTGTGAGTAAACATTTATAGCCTGATAATTTTTATGATGTTATTTGCAAGGCTGTATAAAGCATTTGAATGAGACTGAGAGTGAGGTAGACCAGACAAAATCTGCTTGTTTCAGATGTTTTCCTACACACCTTGAATGTGCCATGCACTGGGTATCACTGGCAATGAGGCGCAAAACTAAACACATTGATAATAATTTATTCAGTTGGTTGTCAAGGCTGGTAGACATACACACACACACACACACATACACACACACACACACACACACACATAATGGTGTACTAGTGAAGAAACATACATTTAGCATAGACACGATTTTTACCATTTTAAAAATGTTGTACGGCTGGTCCAGGTTGTTAGAAGAGAAAAAAGGTACAGTGTTTTTTCTTTGTTTTGAACCTGCCCATTTATTAAAATTATCACCTAAGGTCCTATCTGAGAGCCCTAACTTTGAAGCGTAGACAAGACCTTCTCATGGGCATATGCCTAGGCTGAGGAAGAAATATTTTCTTGACACCTCTGTTGATCAAAAGGTAAAACTGTTTTATTTGAAAGAGCCTTTCATCATAGATAGCATAAGGATGCTCTTGTTGTTTATATTTACTAGTTCTTGAGACTGATGTGTTGCAATTGGTTTGTTTTTTCTTTATGTACCACTGGGAGGAACGCAGAGAGAAGAAACACCATGGTGCCCCTTTAGCAGCAAATCTACCACCTGCGATAAAACATGTCTCTCCCTTATCGGTCTCTAAAGCCACATCTGGCAATGTAACTCTCCAGTGGTCCTGCCCTTACATGAAAAGAAGCCCAGTGCAGCAACAGTATTATGAAAACACTGTCATAAAAATTATTTTTAAAAAGTCAAAAACGTTCTAGTTTATAAGCATTCTAAAAATAGTTTAAAAACAATAGCATTATCTCAGCTAACGATTTCAGGATTTCCAGGAACAGTATCTTTCAGCCATCCATTGGCTCAGTAAAGAGGAATCTTTTCAAATTCCTCCTAAAAGTCAATAATGAGGGAGGGCATTTCACAGGTGAGGAGCTGCGACTGAGAAGGCCCTGCAATGAATCAACAACAACCCAGCAGCCCCCAGTTGTGGCACTAGCTGCTTCAATATGCATATTTTAATTGTAGTATAAAAATATTTTTTATTGTTGTGTATATTTTTACATCATTCTCCTGTAAACTAGTGTGGAAAGGCTAACTATTTTATATTAATTAGGGTGCAATCCAAACCACAACCAGTGCCTGTCCCCCTCAAGCTGGTGGGGGAAAGAAGGGGGCAACTTGCTGTGGCAGCCTGGAGCTAGCACAGCAGTCAGGCTCAATTCTGTCATGTGATGGCAGTGGAGCTGTTTTGGGATCCAGCTCAGCCCTTCCCCAGAACTTCAAGGAGGCTTGGACTGCTATGCCTGTAATAGTGGACTCTCTGGATTCCCATGGGGATAAAATGGGGAAAGAGAACTGTGTTTATCACTTTAACAAACAGCACTTGCCACCTTGGAAGAAAGGTGGACTTGCAATAAAATACTAAAAATCTGTAATTTATATATCTAAAGGTAAGTCAACAGCAATAATTGACCAGATCCCAGATGACCCTTTGTTAGACCTCATTGTCCATTGTCTTCTCCCTTTTTATCTCCTGCCTTGAGTTTCCACCTAGGTTTAGAGGATGTGTTACTAATGGGGCAACCTAGTCAGATGGACAGGGTATTAATTATTATTATTGAATCCAGGGCAGGGGTGCGGTGAAGATGTGGTGGTACCAGCAAGCGCATACTTGCCTACATCCAGCCTCTAATGTCAAATGCATCCACCCAAGGATCCTGACACTTTGCGTCCTTCATCTTCTCAGCCTGAATGACACAAACCGATCTCCTCCTTTCTCATAATCAGGCAACTGCCTCAGTTATTGCAACAACTCCCCGTTTGCGGGGACACGCAATTCGTTCACACAGCCAGGTCACCTACTTACACCCTCCCCGCTGCTGAAGCGGTCTCAACGGCAGTTGCATCTATTTGAACAACCCTGCCTCCCGCTGCTGCTGCTGCTTCACGAGCATCTTGACTCGCCTTGTCTTTAAAGCGCCGGTAACCCAATTCTACTACAAAACCCGCCGTTCGCGTGTTCACACGTTACAGTTCTAAAACCTATCCTTCCCCAACTCCTTTTCGAAGTCTTTTCGGCTACTGATCGTCTCCCAAGCACCACCAACCTGCTACAAACTCTGCGGCAGCATTTTGCAAATGAATCAATACCCGAGTCAAAATGCCGTACCAGGTGACTCCCATGCTTCCGACGGCCTCCAAGAGAGACTGGGGTAGTCCTTGCAAAAGAAAAGAAAAAAGATCGATCGCGGCTCCAAGGCGCTTCCCTCCTGCCCTTTTAAACGCGTGCAAAGAATGGTCTTCGGGGCGTCTGCCCAGGAGCCTCCTTGCCGGAACAGGGACGAAGAAGCAGCCTCGCCTTCCACGCTCTCACAGAAGAAAGCCAAAAGGAAGTGATGCAACCGAGCTGAGAAAGGCCCCATCCAGAACCAGCCACCTGGTGCTCCAAGCAAGTAATGCAGAAGCATCGTCCAGAGAGGAGCAATGGGCATCTATGAAGCCATCCTGCCCGATGGAGATCCGGGTTTGGATCAGTACCTGGATGAAATGGGAGCAGAAGGAAACCCCCCACGGTGGAAGAAAGGCGGGATTTTTTAAAAATTAAAAAATATAATAAATAAGCGCTACAGCTATAAGCCGTAGTATGAATTGAGCGGGATTTTGGTCTGCAAAGCCAAACCAGTCTCAGCGCCAGCTCTAACCTGCGATGATACTGCAGGGTTGTGTTGCTGCCATGCGCTCCAGCTTCACACCCCACCTACACTGAGAGTATTCCTACACCGCAGGGTTGTTGTCAAGCCCCCAACGTCAACACCACAGAGCTGTTGGGGGGCATGTTTTTTCTCCGCCTCGGCTTGAAACACGGATCTGCATCGTCACGGAAGCAGAGCTATTCATAGGGGGGTTTTCCTTTGAGGGTGGGGGGGATGCTTCTTCACACGAAATAAGCACTCCCTCGGCAAGGGAAAGCACGCCCGACTTTACCGCGGCCATTTGCCCCATAGCAGACACCGCAGCGCCGCCAGCGTGAGATTTTGGGATTCCTCCATTGATTGCTATGGGCAGCTGTCACTTCCGGCCCCGAGGGGCATTTTAAAATGGCTTCTCTGAGCAGAAACCAAGAGGGTGGCCCACACTCAGGCAAACTCACAAAGACTCACTTAAAGACTAACACTATTTATTTATTTGTATTTTTTTTTAAAAAAAACACATTTTTATATTAAAGATTTCTTGGTTTGCAAAAGTATGTGCAATGTCTCTTTTTTCAAGTTACATTTTCTACAGATCAGTTTCATTTGTTGAGACATTAGTGTTACCTTAGGAAGAAAAGGGGGGAAGAAGTGGGGGGCATGGTGAGTGAGGTAGGGGTCGGGTGGCAATGCTTCCACGTATTCTACTTAATGTATTTGTGGGTTTTTGTGTCAGCGTCGCTTGTGCGAGTTCTCTTTACTATTCGCTTGTGTTCCAACCCCAACCTCTCTCACCACCAAAGGAGACTAACACAATTTATTTGCCCGTCAGCTTTCGCCATAAACAGTGAGGCTTACTATGCCTCAATAGCCACAATAATCTCTGCTGTAGATTTCAACAGGAGCCCGGAAATCGTCTATCCAGGCAACGACGCGTCTCTCTGCATTCATAGCTCTGTAGTCGGAAGGGTTCTCCACGAGCGCGCATGCGCTTTGCAACTGCCCCTCCTCACACGTGTGCCGGCTCTTCAGCTGCGGGGGGCACCATGCCGAAAGTGAAGCGCTCGAGGGGCTCCGGCGGGGCGGCGAAGGCGGCGTCCGTTCCGCTGGCCGAGCAGATCCTCCAGGGCGACTCCGTGAAGCCCGTGACGAGGGTGAAGCGCCGGGGCAAAGCGGGGAAGCATGGCGGCGGCGAGGGCGAAGACGAGTACGTGGACGAGAGGCTCTCCCGGAGGATCCTGGAACAGGCTCGGATCCAGCAAGAGGAGCTGGAGGCCGAGCACGGCGCCGCGGGCGGAGGCGAGCCCGAGAAGGCGAAGACCACCGTCCTGGGTGAGCGTCCCGTGGGCTCGCCGGGGTCTCCTCTTCGCCAGCGAGGAGGCTCGGCCGCAGCTCAGGGTGGGGGGTGGGGTGTCACTTGCTTTGCTTGACTCCAACCCCCTGCACCGTCAGGTGGGGCTGGGAAGGACCCCTCTCTGAGCGCCAGCCCCGCTTGGTTCCCTCCAGGTGTCGCTGGGCTGCAACATCTGCTCTTGCTAATGCTATCCCTGAAGGAGCGTCTCCACCCCCATCGTTCAACCGGGACACTGATGTCCAGCTCCCAGGGTCCTCTGCTGGTTCCCTCACTGCGAGAAGCGAGGTTGCAGGGAACCAGGCAAAGGGTTTTCTCCGTAGTGGCCCCGTGGAACTTCCTCGCAGCAGATGTCAAGGAAATAAACAACTACAGTCATACCTCAGGTTACAGACACTTCAGATGGCGTTTTTTTCGGGTTACGGACTGCCGAAACCCGGAAGTGCCAGAACGGGTTACTTCTGGGTTTCGGCAGTCACACATGCACAGAAGCGCTAAATCGCGCTTTGCACATGCGCAAAAGCACCAAATCGCAACCCACACGTGCGCACATGCGCTGCTGCGGGTTGCAAACGTGAATCCCACACGGATCACATTTGTAACCCGAGCGTCCACTGTATCTGACTTTTAGAAGACATCTGAAGGCAGCCCTATTTAGGGAAGTTTTTAATATCTGGTGTTTAATTGTATTTTTAATATTTTGTTGGAAGCCGCCCAGAGTGGCTGGGGAAAGCTAGCCAGATGGGCAGGATACAAATAATAAATTATTATTATTATTATTTATTAATTTATCGTAAGTGGGGCTGGTGGGAGTTGTAGCTTATAAAGCTCTGGGAGGCCTGTGGACAAACCCAATAGGCAGTGCTTAATGGTCAGAGAATGCTAACCCACTTGGTTGGGGGAGGAACAGAAAAAAGTGACGAGAGAATGGGAAACATAGAATTTTTGGAGTAGTGTTGGAAGGGGCCCTGAGGGTCATCTAGTTCAACCCCCTGCATTGCAGGAATTTCAACTAAAGCATACCTGACAGATGGCCATCCAGCCTCTGCTTTAAAAAGAGAGTCTACCATTTTCCAAGGGAGTCCATTCCGCTATCGGAGGTCTTACCAACGGAAAGATCTTCCTGATGTTTAGTTGGAATCTCCTTTCTTGAATCCATGTAACTTGAATCCATTGGTTTGAGGTTTACCCTCCAGAGCAGGAGAAAACAAACTTGCTCCATTTTCTGTGTGACAGCCCTTTAGATATTTGAAGAAGGAGCATTTCACACTTCAGTGCTTTGTTGCAGGTTCTATGTGTTATAGTTATAACTCTTTTTTGTTAAGTTTCCGAGACCTGAAAGAAATAGCTGCATAGGAAGCTGCATTATGCTAAGTCAGACCATTGTTCCATCTTGCTCAGTGTTTTCGACAGCAACTGGCAGTGGCTGTCTGGGGTTTCTGACAGGGGACATTCCCAGCCTTATCTAGTGATGCCAAATATCAAACCAGGGCAGACACTCTACCACTGAGCCAGGATTTATTTATTCTGATTAAATATCCAAACCTGTATTTGTTCTACTCTTTCCAGGACCTGCCTCAAAGGACAGAGATTCAGATACAGATGATGATGAGTGGCCAACACTGGAGCAAGCTGCAGCCATGGGGAAGGGAGAGTATTGTGATGAGGTAACCGTGAATCCAGAGGATGAAAAAGCCATTGAGATGTTCATGAACAAGAATCCACCACTGAGGTAAACACTGGAGTGCTCAAATCCTGGCAGTTGCTTAGACTTTATTTTTTATGTTGCAGTATTTATAGATTGCTTAGTGGTAAAAAGTTAGACATGAAAAGCAAGTTGACAAACAAAAATATAAATCAAATCAGCAGTTTTATACACACACACACACACACACACACACACACACACACACACATTATACATGTCAACTTTACACATAGCTGTCAGCTTACAGATTTGAAAATAAGGGATCAGCAGCCTCGAAAATAAGGGATCAGCAGCCAAAATAAGGGATTTTCAGAGCACATGTATGTTCAACTTCTGAGCCCCTCCAAGCCAAAGGCAGAAAGCCCAGCCAGCAGCCAAACAAAGCCTCAAGCGGTGGTTCTCACAGCGCAGCAACCCGGCAAAAGGGATGCAGCAAGGAAAACCACCACCACCTCTCCGCTGGGAAGCGCTGAGCAAAGGCGAGTCCCCAGGCAACGTGGCTGATTTGATCGGCACAAGGCATGCAAGCTCCATCCCCCAGTCATTCTTAGACTCCTTATTGGGTGAGCAACGCAGCCAAGCAACACAGTTGGAGCCTCCCTCCACCCTGGCCGGCAGGGAGGGAGGGAGAGGAGCTGCTTCCTTTGAAACCCGGGAAATTTAAGGGACATCATCAATAAGGGACAGCAGCGGGACACGGTGCTGGGATAAGGGACTTTCCCGCCAAATAAGGGACGGTTGACAGCTATGATTTTACATGACTGGATAGGCTTCCCTAAACATAAATGTTTTTAGCAGGTGCTAAAACACTATACGAGGGACACGGGTGGCACTGTGGGTTAAACCACAGAGTCTAGGTCTTGCCGATTAGAAGGTCGGCGGTTCGAAGCCCCGCGATGGGGTGAGCTCCCGTTGCTCGGTCCCTGCTCCTGCCAACCTAGCAGTTTGAAAGCACATCAAAGTGCAAGTAGATAAATAGGTACCGCTCCGGCGGGAAGGTAAATGGCATCTCCGTGTGCTGCCCTGGTTCACCAGAAGTGGTTTAGTTATGCTGGCCACATGACCCAGAAGGTGTATGTCGGCTCTCTCGGCCAATAAACCAAGATGAGCGCCGCAACCAAGTTGGTCACGACTGGACCTAATGGTCAGGGGTCCCTTTACCTTTACCTACAACACTATACAGAGAAAGTACTTGCTTAATGTCAATGGGTAGGGAGTTCCATAGTGTAAGGAACCAAACTTTCAGTACAGAAGTACCTACGAGCACAGAATGAACATTGTGTGGGACTTGTAAAAGTGCCTGGGTGAGCATATGCGAACTAAAGCTGTTAATGTTTTTGTCTCTGTGAGTGAATTGAGCTTGAATTAGGCTATGTTGTTGGACAGCCATCTCATAGGGAAGATGTATGTATACTCTTTCCCTTATGCCCTTGTCCATTCTCATTTATGTAGTTTTTTAAGAATGTGTAATGTTCTACTTCTTCTATGACAGTTATCCAATGTAAAATTAATTGTGAGCTATTTCCTTTCTGGAAGGGGATTAAGGCTTGTTGAACTGTGTACAGGACTGTAAAACTATTTGAAATTGTTAGGCTTCTAGGTGACTAAGTTATTTCTGCTGTATGGTTTTACCTCCACCCCCACCCTGAGTTTCATCACTTCAGTGAGCCCTGGGTGCAAGTGCCTATTTTGTATTGGTTATACTTGAGAGGGTTCAGAGTGAAGAAAGAGAATATGAGAGAGTTTCACAGTGGCTGTTTTCCTTCCTTATGATCATTTGTGGTGTTTTATGTGCCTGTGGTACATGCAGATAGTCCATGAGTGGATAAACCTTGACTCTCCAGAAGTTGCTGTACTGCAGTTTCCATCAGCCCCAAAAAGCATGGCCAATGGCAAGGGATGATGGGAGTTGTAGTTCAGCAATATCTGGAGGGGCAAAGGTTGCCCACCTCTGATAGAGTCCCACATAAGTTGGTAGTCTCTGTACACACAGCAGATCTTGGTGCTGTTTTCTGAAGCCACTGACATCCCAGCAACAACTGCAGTCTTATGTAGGGGAATTAAAACTTGTTGTCAAGCTGTGTACAGGAAAAATATTTGATTTTTTTAGGCCCCCAGGTCACTAGGGACCTTGTGTTTTTCTATATCGGACTATCTGCACATTTTTGCTAATGTATGCAGAGAAGGGAACAATTGAGTAGAAGCCATTAACTATTACAGTGATACTTTTATGTGTGAACTGACCCTTAACAGAATATCTCATCTAAGAATTCTGGCACTGCTTTGCTTATGGAACTGGCATGATTTCATCAGATTCTCAGCAAATAAGTAAAGCAAGCTAGCACCCAAGTATACTTTTCAATTCTGTTCTTGTTTTTGTTTTAACCAGCAGATGGTGCTTTAGTTATTATTTTAGGCATGCCGTCTTTGATACTGCAGGGGTAGCAGGAAGCCCAATTTTCAGCCCATTCTGTTTGGCATTCCCAGTAATGACCAAGTTTCCGTTCTCCAAGATTGGAATGCAGAGCAGGAACCTCTGGCCCTCATATGACTTACCCACGTTAGAATTTCTTCATGCAAAATAGATTTGGACTGACACCTCTCTTTTGGCATCACGTTATTTTTGTGAACTGAAATTTTAATTTAACCTTTAAAACTTTTGAGAGCTGCCTATTCTTGTTGTCAATATCTTCATTGAGCTAGAACCCCAAGATCTTGTTCCTCAGCAGATGCCTGTTGCCACCTTCAGTCTTATTTGTATTGCACAGCAGCCATTTTCACTGAACAGTACCAGTATGGCAGACAGTTCACTTAGCAAAGGTGGGTAGCCATGTGAGCAAGGGATATCACATGTGGAAACTTCATCTCCCCTGTTAAATACTAGGCTGGGAATCAATCTTATTGTTGCCTCTGCTGCTTTGATTTGCCAATGAGCTTTCTAAGTTCCCTGATCCATATTGTTTCCTCTGGATACCCATTAGGCGCACCTTGGCAGACATTATCATGGAGAAGATCACTGAGAAGCAGACAGAGGTGGAAACTGTGATGTCTGAAATATCTGGTCGGCCCATGCCACAGCTTAATCCCCGTGTCCTGGAAGTCTACAAGGGTGTCAAAGAAGTAAGAATAATGCTACTTCTGTGCAAATAGGTGTGTGTGCTTCTGCACACATCAGGTTGGACTTAGTCCAGCTGCTGCAGCGTTTAGAAATCTTAGTTTTGGGCAACTCTTTGCTTGCTCTGATTCACACACCCATAGCATGAGTGGTGTGGGTGGGGAACAGCTAATGGCTGTGTTTCCATACTGGCACTATAGGTTAAGATGATGCATTATACATATGAATATTAACTAGAATTTGTTTCCATGCTGATAGACTGGTACATATTTTGCTAGTATGTGGAAAATTAAGAATATCCTATCTGAATGCTTCTTAAAATACATTCACTGAAGATCTCTTAAACAATGGGTATAAACCCTGGAATAAAGTAGCCTTGTCTGCTTGTCCGTGTTAAATTCATCTCTCTTTCCCCCCACCCCCCATTTCTTTTTCAGGTGCTGTCAAAATATAGGAGTGGGAAACTGCCTAAGGCATTCAAGATCATCCCAGCCTTGTCCAACTGGGAGCAGATCCTGTATATCACAGAGCCTGAAACGTGGACAGCAGCTGCCATGTACCAGGCAACAAGGTAGGACTCCATCTGTGACACTGCAGGGAATAATGTGTTGTCTTGAAGGTTTCATCTTGCCCCATCCCATGAGCTGCCACAATTCCTTTGATTCTTGCTTTTTGCTCTGATCATCCTTCAGTAGGTCGAATAGCCAAAATACAGCACTATGCAGCAGATGAGTCCTTATGTTCAATGACATACAGAAATGAAAGTCCTTGTTTCAATAATACTGATACTTATTTCTGCAATATCAATGGATTGTGTGGATGTGTGGAGTGATTACAGAGCAGTTCGTGTTTATATTTCCAATAGCTCCTTTTCTTTCATTTGGGGATCGTAGCACTACACTGCACTTTTTAATGCATGCACATACACATCACCCTGCGCTTAAGTTTGCTGCTTTTCAGAAGTGGAACCCCCCCATCATATTCCTGGGCATGAGATCAGATTCTGCCCCCTGCCCCACTCCCCAGTGTGTAGGCAGTCAGGTTGCTTTGATCTCACCACCAGCACTCCTCCTCCCATCTACTCAACTACTCCTGCCCAGTATTGCAGTTCATGAGGCTCCTCTTGTAAAAAGAAACCTGTTATTTGACAAAGCGTATCCAAGCAGGAACAAAGAGAATATGCAATGTCTGATTAAAAAATGACCTTTCTATCTATGGCAGCGTTTCAAAGACCCTTGTTTAAACGAACTGTTAAGAAATTAGCAAAAAGGTACGAATTGTTGTAAGAAAGTATTAGAAAGTACAGAAAGAGTAAGGTAATAATGATAAGTACATTCATCACCAGAAAGGTTATGTGCATCGGGAAATGATAGGAAGTCTATTCTATGTTAGCAAAAAGATAGGAAAAAAGAGATTGCATAAATTTAATTTAAATTTGATTTTTGTAAACATATATAAGATTATTAGTACACGATTGTTTTCATCTTGGTATATTGTGTATGCTACCTATGAATTTCAATAAAGTATTTAAAATGGTAGGGGGGAGAGACCTTTCTAGCACCATGTCTTTCAGCCAGGAGGACCTGAAACAGAGCATTAGGACCCAGAGCTCTTGAGATACAGCACAGTGGGCCCTGGGAGGAAGCCACAAGTGTAAATGCATCTGATGCTTGTTCCGTGTTCTCTTGGAGAGAGAACTTTGGTTCCTCTTCCTCTTTGGTGATACACAGTGCAGTGTGCAGCTCTGGCGAAAGACACAGGCCATTCCTAAAACGAATCTCCTCTTACACATAAACCATTAGGAATTGGTGTTGGTGGTGCATGACTAGTTGCCTGACTCTGATATATCTTGCATGGACATCTCTTTTCTTTTTTATGAGAACAAAATAATTTAAGGATCTGGCTTTTTGTGTGTGCTGCTGTCCTTGTTTCGGATTGTATTTTTATTTTATACTGTTGTAATTTGCCACTTCGTTTGGTAAAGAGGAACCAAAACTCTGAAGGGTTAGGTTGAAAAGGCAGCATAGAAATGTGTAGATAAATAAAAATGATTCCGCAGCCTCAAAAGCTTGAAGTATAAAGTCAAGATGGGGCGGGGGGCGGGGGCAATGTGGAATGCTGCAGTTATACATGTATTGCATAGTGCAAGCACAAGGAGGGAAGTTGACCAGTTCTCCAACTATCCTAACTCAGGTTGCTTCTCTTTTTCTCCATTTCCACCCTCTCTCCCCAAATGCCTTTGTTTTTTCCCCTAGGATCTTTTCCTCTAACCTCAAAGAGAGGATGGCCCAGAGGTTCTACAATCTGGTGCTTCTCCCGCGAGTCAGAGATGACATTGCTGAATATAAGCGCCTCAACTTCCATCTTTACATGGCATTGAAGAAGGCCTTGTTCAAACCTGGAGCCTGGTTCAAAGGTGAGTGGAAAGTTGACCTTGGAGGACAAATACATGGAAATGAGGTTTATCCAGGGGTTCATATATTGCACTATAATAACACCAGAGCCTCCTGGATCAGGCCGACGACCCATCTGGTCCAGCATCCTGTTCTCACAGTGGCTACCCAGAGGCCTGAGAGAAACCCCCAAGCAGAATCTGAACACAAGAGCTCTCTCCCCTCCTGCGGTTTCCAGCAACTGGCATTTGGAAGCTTTGCTGCCTCTGGAACACAATTCACGGTAGTTGAAAATTATCAAAATATGCACTTGATAAATAGGCATTTATCACATGTTTTGTGATGGTTTGTTTTGTGAGGGTTTGTTTTTCAACAACAAAACCCCAAATACAGAATGGAATTATGAGTGAAATCATTACCAACCTGACACAAAGTGGAAAGAAAGAAAATTGCTCATTCCTGCTGCTCAGTCCTGTCCCCCCCCCCAAAAAAAAGTTGGCAGTTTTCTCTCTGGCAGGCTCCAGTCCCAGAAGTAAGACAGGCTAGGAGGAAAGCCTCAAGGGGAAGCTGCTTCTGAGTTTGATGAATTATTCTTAAACTTGATTTTATTGATAAATAATACTGAATTGTGCAGAGGTGTTGTTAGTGTGGTATGTGTTTGTTGCATATTCTTAGATGTGAAAGGTTCTAGATGCGAAAGAACTGAATGGTCCCCCCCCCCCCTTAAAAAATAGTTTTAGCCTTTGATGAAATACTTTCTGTGTCTGTATAAGAGATAACTATATGATGCTCCTTTCTCCCCCTCCCCCCGTCATCTCCCCAGGGATCCTCCTCCCCATATGTGAGTCAGGAACATGCACACTGCGAGAAGCCATCATTGTGGGCAGCATCCTCACCAAGTGTTCCATCCCTGTCCTTCACTCCGGGTAAGAAGAGTTAGGCTAATTCCGAGGTGGAAGGGAAATTGCACTAATGATAACAATAATAAATAATTTTATTATTTATACCCCGCCCATCTGGCTGTGTTTCTCCAGCCACTCTGGAATGGTAGGACTGGATAGACTTTCCTGCCTTTTCTCCCATGCATCTCTCTCTCTCCCCCCCCCCCCACGGGGGGGGGGGTCAGAAACACCTTTGCTGTCTTGGGGAAAGTCTTCCTAAGCCTGCATGGGCTTCCCCATTACAGATTGTATTCTGAAGCCACGCTTGTAGCTGGGCAGTGTGACTATCAAAGGAACTTGCCAGAGAGTACTTAACTAAACTGTGGCAATTTCCTTGTGTCACTTTTTCTCTTCCCTTGGCTTTCACGAATGGAGGTCATCCATTGATGTGGACCTGCAACAAAGCCTCATTTGCTCCTCCTCCTTTTCTTCCCCTCCTCCACCCCCACAGGGCTGCTATGCTAAAGATTGCTGAGATGGAGTACAGTGGCGCCAATAGCATCTTTCTCCGCCTGCTCATTGACAAGAAGTACGCCTTGCCTTTCCGCGTGGTGGATGCCCTGGTCTTTCACTTCCTCGCCTTCCGGACGGACCGACGCACCCTGCCTGTCCTCTGGCACCAGTGCCTTCTGACCTTTGCCCAGCGATACAAAGAGGACCTGTCCTCAGAGCAGAAAGAAGCCCTCTTAGAGCTGCTCAAGTTTCACAGCCACCCCCAGATCTCTCCAGAGATCCGCAGGGAGCTAGTGAACTCCAAGTGCCGGGATGTGGAGGGGATGCAGCCAGTGGCAATGGAGTGAACGGAGGATGGGAAGGGGGACTCCACAGATTGTGATCACAGCAGAACTTCTGAGTCAAAGGCAGCTGCTGGTTTGAACTTGAAGCTACAGCACGCTGTCGAACAAATAGGGTTTGTACCCTCACTGCTTTGATCCACAGTAGCCTTATTTATGCAGGGTTGAAAGTATTTGTAAGCCCTCTGCCCCCTTTTGACTCGACATGCATTCATGGTGATTAGAAACCAGCATCCCTCTCATGAGAAATGGGTCCCCCTTTTTGCGACAGAGCTGCTGTTAAAGGGCTGCAGTGACTACTTGCCCCGTTTGAGGTCCTGGTGGATGCAAGTTGCTGATCAACAGCAGGGAGATATACCGTTGAGCTGCAGATTAGTAGGGAGGAAAGAGCATCTACCAACTGCAGGGGGTTGTAATTGCTCTGTAGGATCTGGCCTCCAATGGAAATATTGGTAGTCAAGAATCTTACCCTTTTACAGCAGGGGGGACCAGTCTTGGTGGCCCGTGAGCTGTATCCAGCCTTTCTGGCCCGTTTGGCTCACAGGTGGCGTCTGGCATGTTGGTGCTGGTCTCGCAGGGGCTGTTGGGTTGACCGTTGCACTTCTGTGATGAATGTGGCCTGCTTTGCTTTTGAGGGTGACACAGCCCAAGCACCACACATTGTGCCTGAGAGCCATAAACTCCCAAACTGGCCGTCCACTTGCCTTTCCTAGTTGTCAGTTGGGGAAAACTGCATTGGGGTGGGAAGCCTCTGGCCCTCCAGATGTTGTTGGAATCCCCACATCCCATTTGCTCCAGCCAGCGTTGCAAATTGCCGTGTATGGTGAGAGTTGTAGTCCAGCTACATCTAGAGAGCCATAGGCTCCCCAACCTTGAGCTAGGCCTAAGCTGTTTCTCTGAACAAGTCTTTGGGAAACCATCTTACACCCAGCTCAGCACAACTTGCCTGAGGCTTGTATGCTGCCTCTGAGCTGGGCGGTCTCCAGCACTGGAATAGAGAGATGCTCCAGGCATGTGATGATATGAAGTCACCTCGGGCATTAGGGTTGGGTTGCTCAACCCCCACATAGCTAGAAGACTTTGGACCCCTGGAACAAGTTAGCCATTGCCAATTGAGATGCACCGAGTCCCTGCTACCCCATCCTCGGTTAATTTGATGCTCTTCCTATTGTTTTCCCATATAAGCAGCCCCCATCATGTATGTCATCCGGTTACTGCAGCTGAGCACCCCATATTCTTGTCTCTTTCCCTGTCCCCTCTAGGTAGATGTTCATAGCTAAATCTGTCAGCTGGGTATTTATACATTTGAAGGTTAGATTTTTGGCTTTCTGGGTTTCTAAGGCTAGGCTATTCATAGTACAGGTCTAAAAATAAAGGCATGCTAGAGCTTGGTTAATGCCCATACTGCTGGTATATAAACCCAAATGAGGTGCATAAGTTTGAAATTACACGTAATGCCAAGAATAAATATCTGAGTAACCAGCAACCTTTTTTCAGAAAAGTTGTTAATTAAATTCGTATATTGTCCTTCATCCGAACAGCACAGGGCAGTTCACAACAGAAAAGTACACAATGAGAACACAAAATACATAAGAAAACAAAAGCAGGCCAATAATCCTCCTCTCACAAACACATTTAAAAGGTCATGGAATGCTAATCAGACAAAGGCCTGTTTATAGAGGAAGGTTTTGATCTGGCACCTAAAAATATGTAATGAAGACACCCGATGAACCTCCATGGGGACAGCATTCCACAAATGGGGAGCCACCACAGACAAGGCCTGTTTTTGTACTGCCACCTTCTGGATCTTTCATGGAGGGGAAACATGAAGGGCCCCAGATGATGATCACAAGAGTCCCAGGTTGGTTCATGTGGGGAGAGGCAGCCCTTGAGGTATTGCAATCCTGAGCTGTTTTAAGGCGCTGTATGTCAAAACCAGCACTTGAATTGGGCCCAGAAATTAATTGGCATCCAGTGGTCTGGCCAGGATTGGTGTAATATGCTCAATACACATATTGCTGTGGCAGAACATATGTGTAAAGAGCCCTGGATGTTCCAGTATAGAATACATATAGAGCATACATGGCTCTCCAACCACATCTCCAGGTGCAAGGAGTTTTGCATGTTGCATTTTTGCCTGTCACGCAACTGTTCAAGGTGAAGGATCTCCACTGGAGGCTTGTGGCTCCAAGCTCTTGCCTATTCCTTCTTCTGTGGGAGAGAAGTGCCTCTTCAAAAGATGGTGTTTTCTTCCTGCACTATTAAATGCAATTACTTCCCAGTTAATCAAGGGCACCTTGTTAAGTGATCAAAGGCTTCTTAAATACACCAACCACATTTGGTGACTAAAGAGAGTGGCTCTAGTCTTTTACAACTTGTGTGTGCCCGCCCCACCCACCACTTCCCTCCTCCCTCGTTACCAAAATGGTCTGGTAAATTCAAGTTGCAGCAATATTTAGGTTTTTGTGCTGCTGAATTTGAGGCGTCCCCTGAGAACTAGAAACAGCTGTGAACAATCACTTGTGGTGCTTTAACAAGCCTGTTCCCACAGTGGCTTCTTTCCACGGTATATTTTCCCTGGCTTCCCCCTATTAGCAGCATGGGAACGGCAATCTTTTCCCAGCTTGATAGCTAGGCAGTGGGGGAAAGTGGGCACAGCTCTCTGGGGACTTGTCAGGCCACTGGGGGAGTGAAGGAAGGCTCTGTGCTGCCCTCTGGCTGCCCATCCTTGCTCTATCTAGATGCTTGGGGTCTTGCAGCCACGTTTCTAATCTTGGTTAACAAGGAGAGGATATCAGAGGGCAACCCTCTCCTATTGCTGGCCTCCTGTGCTTTGCAGCCCTAGGGCCACATTAAATGTCTGAGCGTTGATGCCCATGTTCACAAAGCAGACGCGCTCAGTGCTGTTCCAGCAGCAGCTGGGTAGAGAAGAGTAATTGGTTTTGAACAGCTTTTAGCTCCAGGGGAGATTTGGTTGAGTGGCTCCTCTGTGCAGTAAGTTTGTTTGCACTGGGAAGATGTCCCCTAGGACAGCCTCTTCCCCGAGCGCAGATTACAGAACAATTTGCACGTCTCCCATCTATCTACTTGGCATCACTTAGCCGAAGCGGTCACAGGCGAAAGCTGTTAACTCCATGCAGAGCTGGTAAATGAGCCTGCTGAAGCTGCCTAGTGCTGGTACGGCTGGAGATCTCCCATGCCTAGTGCCCAAGACAAACCTGCAAGGATGGGTCTCGGACTGGAGAAAGATGTCAAGCTAAGGAGAAAGCTCTTCTGTATGCCACGGCAGCGAGTGGCTTGGGGTAGAGCAGAAGGATGGCCAGCAAGCTGACTGCATCAGTGTCTTGGGTCACTTCTTTTGTATTGCTTGTAGGAAGAAGCAGCTGTGTCCTTGCAAAAATCATGAAGTAAATAGGGTAGGAGGGGGAAAGACTCATGAAGAGAGACAGGCATAACACAAAGGTCTTACAAGAATACCGGTTGCTATAAACCTATATAGAACAGCTAGCCAGCTATCTAGAACAGCTAGCCAAAGTTGCTACAGCCAAGAGGCCTCCCGTGTTTTGAAATCAGCTTGTCAGAATCGAATTGTTAAAAGTGGATTACGTTAGCAAGGCAGAAATCAAGAAAGCGTTCTTGTCTTTTATTCTCAACAGGCCGATTTCTTAGAGGAACAAGTCAAGCAAGCTGTATTTTAGATGCATTTGGTTCTTTTCAGTCTTATTTCCATCACCCAGGAAAGACGACAAGAGAGTGCCAATTTTAAAAAATGCTTTATTGCAGTATGGTAAAATATCAGTAAGGTATAATTTCCTTAACAGGAGGGTTTCGAGTGACAGTGACTATCATATTGACAAACTTTATTCAAAGCTCTAATATATAGTTGGATGGATGTATCTATAAAATACATTCCTCTCGTCTTCAAACTTGTTCCAATAGACTTACTTATCAGAAATGCTGATAGCACATTAATTTTGACTAATCGGCGTAAGCACAATGAGGGAAAAGGAAAGGCAAAAACATAGTAAGAGAGAGGCTTTTTCCTGTTGGCCAAGGTGACAGGTCTCCAGTGGTGTTTTAGGTAGCATCAGTTCATGTTTCTTTTTCCAGCTGGAGGGTTGAATAATGAAATGCCACTAGAATTCAAAAGACAAAGTTTGCTCCTATTGCTACAGTTCCCCCACACCAAAGGTTTCTAAAGTCTCTCATAAAAGCAGCATTTAGGAAAAACACATACACACCTTTTTCCTGAACAAAACACACAAGAACAATACAACTCTCTAGTCCAGTGCAGTCGCAGCTCATTATATTGTAAACTCTTTAGGGGAAAGAGATCACTCTTAACCCCCTTTTTATTTGCTCAGAATAGATTTGTATAGCTGGACTTCCTTCTCCTCCATCACCCATCCCTTGCATGTAGCTCTCCTGCCCTTTTTTGTTTCTTTTTTGGCAGTGAAGACAGGAGGGATTTGTACATACAAGTATAGCAGCACTTGTTGGGTGTACTCTGATCGGGAATGACCTTGACTCTATCAAAGTAAGCAGCCCAGAGAGGTATGAAGGAGGACGAGGAAGGACATTAAGGCACTCTGTTATATGGCAAAAGGGATGAATCAGGACAACATACCCTACTGAGCTTCTGATCGTGCTTTGTGGCTTTGTAAGGTTTGATCCTCACAATAAATAAAGTAACTCGGGCCTCACAGGAGTAAGAGAAGGCAACTGGTGCATCAAGTAGAAATTTCCCCCTTGGGTTTCTAGTGAAGAGGGGATTCTCCCCAACCCCCAATATTTTATATGGAAAGCAACACTTTACAAGCACCTACAAAAAGCGAGCCAAAACCCACTTATTTCTCCTGTACAGGCTAAAAGACTCTGAAGGGTTAATGGATTGTGATACTATTAATAATCAAAGGAGAACTAAGACTTCCTTGGGACTGGTAAAGAGATTCCGGTGCTGGACTTTAAATATAGCCTGGTCTCTCTCTACCAGGTGCCCACACATGGCTGGGTGAGCAGAGCGGCTTCGGCCAAGGATGTCTCAGGTGCATGTTTCAACTTCATGTTAAGGTGAAGGCGGTCTATATAACAAAAGTGCGTTTTCTCTCTTGACACACATGCAACAGGCATGCAGCAAAGATTGGGACAAAACAGCAGTGATCAGCAGCGCGTCCTCCAACGAAGCAAACCCAAACTGAAGAACTTTTGAACTGACGCTAAGCTCTCCTATCTTTCCCGAGTTCAAGCGTGGCTCAAAACACCACAGGAAGGTCCCCTGATCATAGGAAAAACCAGGCTAGCAAGGCAGAAACAGTCCAACTGCAAGGGGCCCTATTCCCTTTTGGAGTCCCTCCCACGCCATTCCTCCAAGACCCAAATCCCACACGGTCTCATTACAAAGGTTATGCTCATGGGGTCATTTTCTCCCACTCCCCTTATTCTTCAGTGATCACATGGCATAGGCAGAATGTTCCGGGAGGCTTCTTTTCCTGCGTTAAGTTCTACTTGCTGGGAGCTGGGTGATTGGAGGGAGGGGCTGGTCACAGGTTGATGTCTGTGACATCCGTAGGTGTGCTGGTCAGGCTGACATCCTGGCTGTCAGGGTAAACGGCGTCCTTGGAGGGGCTGTACTCTTGCCGAGGCTGTGAGGTCTGTTTCAGGTTCTCTGCTAAGGCCACCTCAATCTGCTCCTGACAAGCTTTCAGGCAGTCCTGGGAAAGAAGAGAGAAGAAGGGGGTGCTGTTCATTTCCACTTAAATTTTCACTGCAGCAATAACAGAGCTCCTTCAAACATCTATGCTTTGGTTGGTTCGGAGGATAGGCTTTTCTGCTCCAGTGGAGCACATTCACAGTAAATTTCTTCTTCAATATCATGCAAAGGGGTTTGCGGGGCAACGAGCATCCTAGTAGAGTTCTGATTATTCTATTATTCTTAGATATGTATGAACAGGAAGGTCTTATGAAGTAGGGTTAGAAATACCTTATCCTTGTTCTGTATCCTAAGCCTGAGACCAGGCTCAAGCATTCTATATAGGTGACCAGTACCTGACGGCGGAGACTTTGCCTCTACTTGAAAAAAATTAAGTGTTTCAAATATGAATTCCAGCAGGCTAAATTACCCTACAGTTGTGCCTCCACACATCTAGCAAATACTGAGTCTGAATGCGGCTTCTGTGAGTCTTTCCCTTGGAGCCTTTTGAAAATACTCATTAAAAAATTCAATGGCAATAGTCTCACAGTCTGCAGTTCTCAGGACTACGATGCCCGTTAGATCAGACCAAAGGCTCATCTAGATCTCACAGTAGCCAACATGGTGCTTTTGGAAAGCCTGCAAGCAGGACAGGAGAGCAACACCATAGCTGGTACTCAGAGACATGCCACCTCTGAGAATGGAGGCGGTACAAAATCACCCAAGCTGCTAGCCATTTCTATATCCTGTAGGGGCGAATTTCACAGTTTATGTGTGAAGAAATACTTTCCTTTGTCTGCCCTGAACCTTCCCGTGTTCAGCTTCATTGAATGACCTCTAGTTCTGGTATTATGAAAGGAGGGGGGAGACTTCTCTGTTTCGTTTCTCTACACTCTGCTCCTCCTTACTTGCCTTTGTTCTTAAACATAAAAGACCTCAAATGTTGTAATTTTTCCTCACTAGCGAGTTGCCCTTTTCTTAACATTCTCCAGCTCTATGATATCCTTTTTGTGATGTGGCCACCAGAACTGCAAACTGCAGTCCAAGTGCGGTGACAACATGTGTTTGTGTAACACTTTTATGATCTTGGCAGTTTGATTGTTAGTCCGTTTTTTCTAGTGCTCCCTAATACAGATTTTGCCCTTTTTAGAACTGCTGTACACTGGGTTAACATTTTATTCAACCTAACAGACCAAAATCTCATTCCTGGTCAGTCACTAACACTTCACACCTTACAAACTTTTATGTGAAGTCAGAATTTGCCCTAGTCCTTATCATTGCTTTTTCTGCTCAGGGTTTGCAAAGCTGTGTTAATCAGCTGATTGCTGGCACTTGGGAAGTCCTGTGCAAGGGGATTTGCAAGCTCTGCATTCAGTGCTTCCCAAGAAACAATAATCAGCTGATAGTCAGTGACAGGGAAATGCTGTCCACTTTTTTACCTTTGTGGTTTGGTTTCAAACTGCGCAAGCAAAAAGGGAATCACCAGGTGTCACTGTGACATCAGTTGATTGACAAGTGGGTGATCCCACCCACCTGTCAAACTTCACTCATGGGGGGGGGCCTTGGCATGGAGATAAAGATCTGGCCCACCAGCCAGATCCAATTCCCCAACCCTATCCTAGAGAGTGATCTAATTTAAGTGTGTTTATTTTACTTGTATTTATTATGCAAAGCTAATAACTTCAAAACTGCCAAGCTTGCCTCTTACTTATTTGCAACTGGCACCCATCCTTGTTACTAAGGAATTTAGAAAATGGAAACATTTCCATGGACAAGTAAGGCATTGCAAAAAATTTCCCTCCCCAAACCACTGATTGCTATATTAAGTATCTGAAAGATGTAGGGTTTCAACCCTAGCTACTCCACACATGCAATATATTCAGCCCCCCCCCCATTCACCCACTCCCCAACCCTGCAAAGCTTCCATTATAATCTATAAGCCTGTCTTAGAATATAAGACCATGAACAGTGCTTCTCAATTGGTTGGTCTGTGGAATGTACTTGTCAATTGTCCAGGATATCCCGTGGGGGGGGGGCAGTGCTCTTAAGTAGGTCAGAAGACATGTGTCCCCTGCCCCCCCCCCCAATGAACAAAAACTACCACAGAGATATCAAAATTTTCAAATGTAGGGTGTCCATGGCATGGCTTTTGAAACATGGGGTCTGCACTGTTCTAGAACTTTCTTTGAAGGCTAATTGCTTTTATGTCATAGCACTAGAAAGTGTTCAGCAGTACCCTGAACCCCACCCCACTTTGAATGCACTAGCCTGCATGTGACTGAGAATGCTACTGCCAAGGCAACTGCATGAATGCAAGGGGAAATCTTGACCTTACGCTTGGGAGGAGCCGCATGCAGCAACGATTTGAGATGAGGAAACCCCTCTCGTTTTGCAATGAGTCACGGTGGTGAGCCCCAATGAACCCCATCGCTGCTGCTGCTGCACCTCCTCCTCTAAAGGCCCAGCTTACAAGAAAACTGACATTTTGTACTGCAGAGCGACGGGGTTCTGATTGGATCCCCAGCCGGCTCCCCGAGGCTGGGTCCATTTGCAGGATCCTGCCACATACATAATCTTACAAAGAATCCACATTTAGTTCTTAGAAATTGACAGAGGATGTGGCAAGTAAAAATAGCAACACCCAACACTCCTTCCCCAAGACAGTTCCAGTAACCGTGGCCTCTAAAACCTCCACCCAACAGAAGCCAGGGCTCAGCAAAGGCCATTCTAAATTGATTGGCCAGTTTGTGGGTGCAGGGGAAGGAACGGGAAGCAACGCTATGAAAGGAGGAGGATTGATTAAAGGAATTCAGAAGCACGTGTATGGGTTTATGCATGGGAACCAAAAGCTGCTTTTTTGTGAATTGAACCTTGCAAGTCTGTTTTGCAGAGGGGATTCCAGCACTGTTCAGAAACCGAGGGACTATTAAGAGTGGTAGAATGCATGTGCTGCATGAAGAAAACCCCAAGTTGAATTTCCAGTTTCTTCAGGGCGGTCTTGTACCCTGGAGAGGTGCTACTGCTCAGTGGAGAATAAGGCAGCTAATATCTTTGGTGCTCCAGATAATGCTGAAATACAACCCCCATAATCCCTAACCACTGGCCATGTGAAAGAGCTGAAGGCCAGAAACATCTGGAGTGCCATTGGGTTAGCACTGATGAACCAATGGAAGGCACCCTTCTAAAGAACTTGTGATCTTGCAATGTGGCTATGATGAACCAGTGCTGTATGTCTACAGGAACAGCATGGCCTATTGCCAGCCATAAAGATTCAAACTGACCCTTCAAAGCATGTTTCTGAGCTTCTGGAAGTGTCCAGTGAGTTGTAGGCAAGAGAGATGCCAGCACAAGACATGGGGCAACTCAGGGATGGAGGGTGGGCAGTAACATGCTGGCTAATGTGATGTAACACCAGTGAAAAGCAATTTGTATCTAAATGTGTTTATCCTCAGCTAACCCTGAGAAGCAATTAATTAAATGGATGAAACTGACAATATTGATAGGAAAGGAAAGAATGCAGGTGTGGGGAAGAAATAGGAGGTATAAGGTAGGTTCAGATCACACAAATACTATTCTACATCCTTTTTGTTTGTGAGCCAGTCTCCACTACCCCAGTCTCACACTTAACTTTCTTTGACAGTGAGGACTAGAAACATGAGAACGAAAACTCAAGTCTCAGGATTTTAAAAGTTGTGCCAGCTGATGTGGCTTGCAACAGACAGATACCCAAAACAGGAAGATTGAATAACTACGGACAGAATATCGCAGTATGTACAAAGTCCCAGACTAGCAGCCTAAACTCATGTTCTGAAGTAGATACAGAGCATGTTCTCCTGACCCCAAGTAAAAATCAAGCAAAACTGGAATGCAGCAGAAATCAAAGGTTGATTACGACTGAATATGTTATCTAGCCTTGAGGATGCATGTTTACTACAGAAGATGAACTGGCAGAGAAAAAAATAGGTACTATCTGGGTCACTGGAACCTGCATAGTAACCAACAGCTCAAGAGGTAACCAAAAAAACCAAACCATGAACCCTTTGACTGATATTAACCAAACTTCTTGGTAGGCTCCAAGCACATCATCTTAATTGGACTGGTACCTTTGTAGGCAAAACATCATGGAAGCATCTATTAAAATGAGGCAGGCCTAATATAAATACCAGAAAGCCTACCCAGATATATAATTTAGTGATGTATGCTCCTTTAATATGAAGTAGCATTTTCACCTCAAGAGGGCCAACCAAGTGAGAACAGAGCCACAGTTTGAAGCCCCTACCCATTGAACCTTCAGCAAAAGCCTGTTAGGCGTGGCAGATGAGATGGCAGGGGACACCACAAAGAGGCATCTTCACCCCGAGCTTGTCTTCTAATTAACTTCAAAAAGACACAAAGAGCTGAAGAGCAGCCAAAAGGAACCGGGCAAGGGAAAGACCCTCCCAGCCCGCAAGATAAGCTCAGCGTTCCAACGTAAGCTAGGCCCAAGCTTCTTTGTGGCACCAAGCCTTGGCTACTTTTAGTGCTTCTAATCTGGGTCACTTTTGTAATCCTCTCCCCACCTCCCACCTGTTCTCTGCTGTCTTCGATCAACTGTGCTCAGAGGACCAGCATTCAAACTCCGCCTCCTTCACAGCAGCAGCTTGCAAGCAGCTGGCTGCGGGCAATTCAGAGACTAGGGCAAGAGGCCAAAGAAAACCCAGCAAGAGATAAGTGTCTGCTCCATGACTGTCAAGCAGCGATGGCTGGATCTGCGGGAGAGGTCCAATCCCAGAGCCTTCGCTCTGCCTTTCAGCTTTTGCCAGGTAGTGGGAGACACAAAAAGCCCAGCTTCCCCCTCCTCTCTGATGCCCCTCTGGCACCCAGGGAGCACCCTGGAATTCTGCTTGAAATGAACCTCTTTGGCCTCCATGCTTGCCCCTGACAGGATTCTGACACCGCGCCACATGAACAGATGCTAAGCTGGTTCTATCCCTGCCCCATCGGCCAGCCCAATCCCTAACACCTGTCCGCTGAGGTGAATGGCTGTTTTTCAAAGGCCTCCTGTGTACCCGGGACAAAGAGGAGCAACTGATCTGGGACCTCATGCAAGCCATCAGTGGGAGAGCCACCTGCATCATGCAGCCATCACCCATTCAGCAGCGGGCCAGGAGCTGGCACGGCACATTTGGGAAACGTGGTTGGGCTTTAGAGAAACAGCCAAATTCATGTCAACCCCCACCGGCCAGGGAAGAGACACAGCCACTTGCTGCGCTGGCTCTGGACCAAGAAGCGAACACTAGCTTGGGAATCAGGAGGGAAGCGAAGGATAGAGAGGAAAGCCTGCCAACCATGCAGTCTTTGCATTGAGTAGGCGAAGAAAGCCAACGGTGTCTTCCGTTTCTTGGAGGATGCAAGCCCTTCCGCATCAGACGGGAGTTTAAGAAAGAATGGGCTCTTCTCAATGGATACCCGGACATGATGAAATAAGCTGTTCCGTGCAGAATCTTGTGCCAAATTAAGTAATTAGTCTCCAAGCTGCTGAAAAAAGGTCCATTGTCCTTGACGTCACAAGCTGGGATGGCTGCTCTTGCAGCAGGGGTGGGGTGG
The DNA here is from genome assembly GCF_964234715.1 of Podarcis melisellensis. Classification (NCBI taxonomy): domain Eukaryota; kingdom Metazoa; phylum Chordata; class Lepidosauria; order Squamata; family Lacertidae; genus Podarcis; species Podarcis melisellensis. Next base: position 42,724,521 of record NC_138538.1, on the reverse strand, counting down.
GGAAGAAGTGCAGCCCTGCAGACCTCTCTGCCAGGTCCTTAGGAGTCTCCTCAGGCCACACCCCTAGCTGGGCCAGCTTTGTATCTTGAGCATTTGCAGGAATGCATCCTCTAATAATGCCTCCTGCTTGTCTGTATGGAGGATAAAGGTAAAGGGACCCCTGACCTTTAGGTCCAGTTGTGACCGACTCTGGGGTTGCGGCGCTCATCTCGCTCTATAGGCCGAGGGAGCCGGTGTACAGCTTCCAGGTCATGTGGCCAGCATGACTAAGCTGCTTCTGGCGAACCAGAGCAGCACACGGAAACACCGTTTACCTTCCCGCCCGAGCGGTACCTATTTATCTACTTGCACTTTGATGTACTTTCGAACTGCTAGGTTGGCAGGAGCAGGGACCGAGATACGGGAGCTCACCCCGTCGTGGGGATTCGAACCGCCGACCTTCTGATCGGCAAGTCCTAGGCTCTGTGGATTAACCCACAGTGCCACCCATGTCCTCATAGTGGATAAAGAGGGCTACAAACATTTGTAGAATATAGCTTGCAGTACAAAAGTGAAATTTACATTTGGTTCCCCACCCATTTTGCCTCTGGCCAGGGCCAGAGCTTGTATGTGGCCCCTGAAAGGATGTCCATAAAGGGAACACAGCCCTCTGGCTGAAAATGTTTCCCCACTCTGTCTAATGGGATAACACAGGTTATGGAACTGCCCTCATGCCACACCTGGGCTGCCCAGATTTCTCCTTCCACTGCAGCTTTTCATGCTCTATCCATCCAAGGGGGACCAACGCAGAAAGGAGAGGCTGCAGAACTCCAGAAGGACACCTTGCACAATATTTTGGGGCAGCATGAACAGGACGATAAACCGAACCACAAGAACTGTCCTTGTCCAAAGGATCATTTCAAAGGATGGTAGTGTACTGCAGATACTTATGACTCTACCCTCTCTGAACCTACAATATGATGGCGCTATCAGCAGACCCACAGGGTAAGAGAAACAAAGGGGGCCCAGGCTGGAAATGCCACAATACATGGTACAACAGGGGCTTGTCAGGCATCTCTCACCCCCCTTCCATGCACTAAGTGAGTGAATGAATGAAAGGAGGACTGCATCTGCTAGCCCTCTTCCCACTGACCATGCCCTTCTGGGGCCTGCATGTAATAATAAGAGTCCTCCACATGTACAGCTGTGAATTTCTGTGGGAAAGAAATAGACTATTTGCTGAAACCAATTTTGTTGACATATATTTTAATTTGTTTTAGAGTAACTTTAATTACGATTCGAAATACTTAAATACCTGTTTTAACATTGTATTTTAACGACAATTTCCACGTTTTTGTTTTTGGTAAACTGCAAGGGGGTTCTATTTACAATCAGATGGATTATAAATTTTGCTAATAAAACACCCTTCTCAGATTAAATGATTTTTATATGGCAAGGGGCCCTGGGGGCTGGTTAAAGGTACAGTTCGAAGACACACTTACTGCAGAGCAAGGCCAATAAACTCAGAAGGGCCAGCTTCTGTATAGGATTACACTAAGTCACTGGCACGGAATATATTAAGGAAATATGCCCCCAAATTGCCTTACCTTGACACAGACCCTCTTGCTTGATCTTGCGTACAGTATGTCTGTCCCATTCCCCATTTATTTCTCTCTGTTATAATGCACCCTTCCTGCCTCACAGGTGTGCACTTAGGTTATAAAATAAGACAGTAACTTTCAGTCCTGAAGCCTTTCTTCCCAAAAGAGCAGCTACTCCACCAAGATGAATGGAGCAGAGGTTCTCTCCAAACATACGTCTCCTCATGTGCTTTGTACACTTAAAAAGGTGGCTGCAGCTCAGGCACTTCCTGGACTTAATGCTACTACTTTTACAATGTATTCATTGATGTGATATGCTTTATTGCTGCAGGTTTTCCTGGCCTTATTAGCTGCCTTGGACATCTAATTAACATAAAGGTTGGATTGAAATAATTGTCATCATAATACTGCATGGCTGTCGTGTGCCTCTAAAACAAAGAGGTCGGCAGGTGAGGCACATGCAATAGTTTCTGCAGAGAGATGCCAAATGCCACTTCATAAGTGAAAGCAAGATCTCTGGACTTGAGCAGATGAAGCCAGAGTAAGCTTGTCTTGAGTCAAACAGCAAAATGCAAGTAGGATCCCAACTCCCCAGAACCAGAGCCCTGTTCCCCACTGAGCACATACTCACCACCTCTGTGCCAGTAATGCTAGCAAGCAGTTCTGTAAGCTCCTCGCCAGAAAAATCATCGGATGAGGTAGAGAGGCCATGGACTGCCGCTCCAATGCTTCCAGTAGCAATCATGGATGGGGGATACATAGCAAATGTGTAATCTACAAATTCAAGGCGGAAGAAGAGAGGGTGTCAGGAGAAAGGATGACACAAATTCTTTGCTCACTACAGCTTCCAGCAAAGGTGTCATAACAGCACCCCACAAACAAACACATTACCATTAAGGCCTTTCCTATTGTCCCTGAGAGGTCCTAGGACTTCCCACCATCCAGCTACAGCATCTTAAAAGCACGCAATCCATTAGCTTACAGAAATAGTTTGCCAATAGAATATTATGAGCAGGTTTTCCAGGAGTGGCCAATGGACAGGAGGAACACTGAAGTCCTCTTCAGGCATTTCTCATGTGAAGGAAGAAAGTGAGTTGAGAGGAGCTCCCACCCCCACCGTGTTGAGGTGTTAACTTCAGATGGACAAATGGATTTTACCATTCTATTTGGTGGGCTTACACATTGCATTCTCATTTAAATCAAACAAAGACAGCACTCTGCAATGTTGTTGTACAAACTGTCCCAGCCCAAAAGACTATCAAGGGAGAGCCAATTATTTTAGTAGCCAAATGCTAGATGCTTCTGAGAGCAGAGTGCTGGGGTGGATGTGTCTTTAATATGTGACAAATTTTGTGACAAATTTCAACAAGGAAACCTTAGAAACAATAGTTTGCCTAATATTCATCATCCTTGCCTTTCAGTCATGAGAAACCAAAGAGGTCAAGGGTTCTAGTATCAATGGGAAAAAGCTGGGTCTCTCTAAAAAATGAGATCCTAAGAGGCCACTGATAATTTGTTTAGTATAGCTAGGGATAAAAATCAAGTTCTGTTTCATTTTAGCCTGTAATTTAACTATGCTCCACCATTCCAGGGAAGGTCACCTTTTGCAGGACATACCTGTAGCACACAATGCAATGAACGTCTGTGCATGCTTCTTCACCAAGTCCACCTTCTGCTGGGGAAGTGAGAGCCGCTGGAGAATATGATCCAAGAAGTCATTGGCTATCACTGACACTAGGTCCCACTTTAACTTCTCAAGGACTAAAAACTCCCAGTCCTGAATGAAAACACAAGAGAGTGTTAAAACAGAATGAGCCTTTTTGACCAACTTCAAACTACAAAACAACGGTGGTTCAAAAGAAACATGATGTATTTCGTAAGACATATCAACAAAAGGTTACAACAGCCAATGGTCGGGGATGCAAGGGACCTGCTTTGTTGGGATAGTCCTGTAGAGATAATGTGGAATCTGCTAGCATTCATAAAGCTAGGAAGATATTGAAACCTGCTGCAAGACAGAGATCACACAGTGGCTTGATGTATTAGCCAAGAACTGCAGCTTGTACACTACTCCTTTCATAACTTCTGCTCTTGATTAACCACAGAATGCCATGTTGTCCTGACCCAGAACTATGGTTAGTTTAAACAAGCCAGCTTCAGCCACCGTGGTTTGTAGCTGGCTTGTTTGAAAGTAACTGCAGTTAGTATAAACCTCAGTTTGCTTGTCTGGATGACACAACAAACAGGAGTTAAGTAAGAGTGGAGGCAAACATTTCTGAACTCCCCCTGGCCACTTGGCAGGACAGGAGAATGGCCAAACATGAGGCTCACTCTGTTCCAAACATGTCATACAGAACTATAGTGAGTGTGACATGAGAATGTGGCCAATTGCTCTCTGCCCTCTTCCGTCCTTTAGTTGGAACTGCAGGCAAGTATGCCTTCTGCTATTGCTCGTGGTATATGTTGACCACTCTTCCCCTCTACTCTCCTAAGGAATGAATTTACAGGTTTAAGTGGAAAGCAGAGCTATACAACATCCAAACCCACCAATGATTTGCCATCTAAGCACAGAATACAGTCAATTAGACACATCAAAGTGGACTGGTGCACTAGCCCTGTGAAGAGCAAACTGCATTCTAGGCTAACATTCACCAGTCAATGATGCCTACAGAAACTCCATGATGCAAGGTGTGCATATGTATTTTACAATTATTATTTTAATTATTATTAAGACCCAACACTTCAGACGTTCAGGTGCTTTTTGGGTCAGCAGCAAGGAAGCTGCCTTCCTCTTTTGCTTAAAATTGTATCCCATTTTTATCGCCTCCTTCCACTTGTAGCAATGCCAGTTCATGGCAGTTTCCAAACTGCTTTAGTTGTAGGAAGAAGCAAGCTTGGCAAATGGAAAGGGAACAGAGGAGCTGCAGCGCTTTGCTCGAAACAGCAAACATCCTTTTCCTGAACTTTCCCCTGACACTTCACCGGCTCAGTTTGGGTCACTTAAAAGAAAACAACCACCAACACAGAACAGAAAACTGAGCATGCCGGACAGCAGTGATGTTACATAACTACCACTGCAGTTCTTCAGAAAGCGACAGGGGACCTGAATGCTTGCATAGCTGTGAACAGAAAGCCCCCACCCCAAACACCCACTTTACCCCAGTTTCTCCCTGAGGAGGTGCCCCCGCTCCAACACCGCAAACTGCTAAATTCCTTAAGTTTAAAAGCTATGCAGAGATCTGACACAAAAACTATTTAAGGGAGAAATTGTGGCATTCTGCATGCACGTGTCTCCCCTCCCAATTTGCCCAATCAGCAGATTTTGTGCCTGAAGCCCAAACTGCATTCCAAACTCAAGAAAGCTGGATCCAAACAGAGTACATTGCAGTTAGATCCCATTTGCTTCAATGGGAACAAAGTTTTAAGCCATGACTAACAACTCGTGTTGATTTTACTGGGACCCAAGGGCAACTAATTTACTCTGGATCAATCCCAGAGCGATTCAAGAGCAGTTTTGCATTTCCTCTGTATCAAAATCCCTGGAGAGGGGAAAAATACAGACCTGGACAACTTATGTGGAATTTGCACGTGACCCTTTCTGAATCTTGGACAGCGCTAAACACACAACGTTCTGGAATATACTTTGCGCATGCCTGCCCTTGCTTTCTCATCAAGATTTTTTTCTACATTTTTTCCATGGAACCCTTAGTTTACTTTCAATACCACAACTTCCTCTATAGACATTTCTCAATAGGCAGCTGATGAGCTGCATCAGGCCTCTAAAGCATCTCCAACTGGCTCTCTGGTTCTTGCCTGCCTTCACCACCCACTGCTCTCTCCCACCTTTCTCCAAAAGCTTGCAGTGGCAGCCACTAGGCCAGCTCCAGCCACCATGTTTTCTTACGATGCTACAGCTGCATGATCAGCCACTTGGAAGACATGGTGACCAGGACTGGGATAGCAGAAGCTACCGTGAGCCACAGATATATGGACAGTGCTACGTCACAGAGACGCCTCTTAAATTCTTTGGGTTTAAAATCCTGATTCTGAAGATGTCCCAAAGGCACTCTGACAGTGCAATTTTACACCATGCGTTACTTTATGGAACAGATTCCCTCTTCACATCAAAAACATAATATCCACACATCAAACTAGCAGAAAAAACTGCAGAAAAGGACAACTACCCCAGATGCAGTTTGCCACCCAACCCACTCAGCAAGAGATAGTGAAACAGGGAGGAAAGGAGTCCATTGTGCAAATAGGAAACTTCAGTTGAATGTGCACTGTTGCCTCTTCTGCAAGAAAGGAAAGCTAAAGGTGCTATAATCCTTGGTGAAAACTGAAACAACTTCAAGCAGGACACTTCATAGCTTAGGGTACAGTCAGCACCCACAACCACATTACCAAGTTGAAAAAGAAGTGTGCGTACTGGGTAGCCTTAAGAAACAGAAGCTGCCTGGTTTTTGCAGGCAGATGAAAGAAGCAATAGAATCCTGAAGTAGCAGCTGGACCATCAGGCTGCAGGCGGAGGGATGCCATTTTTAAAATGCTCTCTAATGTAAATATTCACCACAAATATTCTGCTCGAATATATGTGGTGCCTTTATAAATAAAAATACTAGTGTATCAGAGAGAAAGATCCTAAGTTATCCCTCACTTATTGTTAGGCTTTGTTCCCTATTTGTAGGGAATGTTTTATATTGGGGAGCGTTAAAAATGTGACATGCACACAGTCTTTGTAACCTGAAGTGGAACAGTTCATTCTACCACTTCATGCCCAGGGAAGTTCATAAAGAGCCAATCAATGCCCAACAGATTTCTAAAACACTGGGCAAGTTTTGTTGCTCCCCATGGTGATGATCTTTGGGAAGAAACAGTCTCTGATATCTATGGAGCAGTGCTAGGCGGACCAGATGGTTATTGAATGAACTTTGAAAGCAGATCCCATCAAGCCAAAGACCTTGTGACCTGTTGACATGAAATGCTCCTCTGGCCATCTCTGCAGCTAAATGTGCACGCAGCAAATTGGCTGAATGAATGAAGTGCAAGGCAACTTAGATAATACCCGTGGACGGAAACCCAGCTTCCTTCAAGTGGATAAATTCCTTGTTGCATCATTTCCTTCTGCTAAGAATAACTTCATCATGATCTTGAATGCTGAGCTGCTGTCAAGCAGGCATCCTCCTCTTCTGCAAGAGGAAATTGACCTACTGGGAAAGTGAGGCGGCTTTCCTTCCAGGAGCGGCTGAGGAGCAGGCTTGATGCTACATCCTGATAAGGCACCAGGATGTAGCCATTGTCCAAACCTTGATGAAGACGCTTTCTCCTTCCTATCCCTGGATCACTCTCACTGCCCCGTTGTGAAAGTAGAGAAGCACGGGACATTATTAGCACACAGGAGGGAAGTAGCAGATCTCTGCGGTTGTGTAAGTGAAGCATTAACACTCTCAGTCCCAGGGGCAGATGCCACCCAAGGGAGCCACTGACCCTCAGTCACCTGAGAGTCCCTTGCTGAAGACCAGAGAGGGTTTCAAGTGCAGGTCTGGGATCAAGGGACAAATTCCCATCGCAACCTGGTCTGCTGGTTGTTCACCCACTGGCTTCTAATAACAGAAATTTTCTATTTTGTTTCTGCACTAGGCAATGCGCAGCGACTCTGGGTTCATCTTGTGTTAAAGATCCACTTCCTAGCATATGTGATGCCTTTAAATAGAGAAACCCACCTTTTCTTCTTACTCCTGGAGACAGGCAGCTGTAGCTCACAACCAGAAATATGGCCACAATACATACTTTTCCAATGGGCAAAGGTGGCCAGTCTCAAAACATTGAAAGCTTGGCCTAAGAACATTGCCTAGTCTGGACTCCTAACTGAAGTGGGAGGAAGCTGAGTCAAGAGGAACCTTCTCATTCTTCTTACAACTATTTTCTTGCTCTATAGTACCCAATGAGCAGAATCTTTGTCTTAGCAGCAATGGTTGTACTCGGCTATCTGTTGCTTCCACAACATCCCCCATCTTTACAGGTTCAAAGGAGTATTAACAGCCCGGAGTAGCTGGGGCAACCCAGCCAGATGGGTGGCATATTATTATTATTGCTGCTGTTATTGTTATTATTAACCAGTCAGATATCAAGATGAATTAGAGGCATTCGTGAGTGAACAGGAACTGCTTTAATGGCCCATCCTACAAGATTAGGAGCAAAGGTACAGACAAGTATGAAATTTAAATTCACAGCAGACCTAGATACCTTGCTAGAGAAACTTTTGAACACTAACGGGGCAGAACCTCCCCACCCCCATGAACAGGTAGTACAGTGGTAGCCAACATGGTGCCCTCCAGATGTTCTGTACTACAACACCCATCATCCCTGTTCATCAGCCTTCTGGCTGGGGCAAAACATCTGGAGGGCACTACATTGACTAGCCCCGGCCTATTAAAACCCAGAAATGCTTTCTGTACAAGCAAACCTGTAACCACCTAGCCTGTACCAAAAAGGAAGGCCCATGGAAGCCATGGGGATTCCCCTGCTTGCATCTGCATTAAGAAAAATCCTAACTGCTCTGACATCATATCTCTGTTCTTCTCTACCCACACATTCTAATTTGTCAGACAGGGTCATTCACAGATCATCTCAGCCTCCTTTCAGAAAATTCCAACCAGGTGGCGATTACCAATGTTCGCCTCTATAGGCAACCTTTCTGAAAGAACATCTGGCACACTGAGTGACATGCACTGCAGTCAAAAAGTGGCTGTATATATAAAGCCAGATTTTAAAATCAGATTGCAAAAAATTAACTGCATAAGCCTAGCCCCACAACCTGTGGGTTGAGATGTAGCTGCCACTGTTGCACAAAACATGGCAGACTGAATGCTACTCTGCTAGCGGGAGCCAGGGTAGGGTCCTGAAACTGAGCGTTACAGGGGTGGGATAAGGCCGGATCCCAAGCAATTCCATTCTCATGAAAGGGGCCTGGCATGGGGCCCTCAATTGTGCGAGTCTAGAGATGGTGCAGCAAAAAATGAAAGACAGCCTCCTCCTTTTGCCCTGGTCAGCAGAAGCAGCAGAGCTTTGGATGTGGTGGCCCCCCACATTTCCAATTTAGGCTTAGGATTGTTCTGCCTGGATTTCAGTTACATTAAGTATCATCTAAAACACACACACACACACACAATATAAAATGGTATCTGAATGGAATACAAACAAACACATTAAAAGGCTACACTCATCATCTTTTAAAAGTAAATCCACCACACTTTATCAAGAATATTATTAACCTACGTCTCTATTAAGAATGACCCAAGAACAAAACACTGTACTTTGGAAATCAAAAGTTTAAACATGACCCAATGGGCCATGCATTACATTTATTATTATGCAAATTGTGAATATTTACCCCCAGCCTTTCAAGCATAATTTCCAGCCCTTGCTTAAGCAAAATCCTGGTTACGTAGTCTTCAAGTAAACAATATTGCTTAGGTTCCTTACATGTGCATAAGGACAGCAAAACAGAAATCATACCTAAAATAAATTCTGCAGTGGAAAATGGGAAACCAGAGATTTTGTATTATGTGAATGATTTTGTTTACATGTTTATGAAGCTAAACAGAAAAATGCTGTCCTAAAGATTATAAAAGCAAGACTAGAGATGCTGTATTATGTATAGAAGCCCTATTTAGTGGCAAACTGGTTATGTTTTAATGCTTAAAAGCAACCAAGTAGAATGTTTATATGTTCAGGAAATATATGAATTAGGAAGTTGGAAAAATTGGTTTAAATCAGTTGTTTAGTCCCTTTGCTCTGGTGGTTTAAACGTCCCTGACTTAAATCAATCCATCCTGCTGATGTCAACGGATTGCAGTCTGTTAAAGAAGTACAGTCCTGCATTAGTCCCTCAAAGAGAAGACACAACTTCCCTTTCCCAAGGGGATTTGTTCTAAATAGTAAGAGCTCTTCACTGCCCTGACCCACCAGCCAATCTTTCACCCCTAATTACGCTCTCAATCCTAAATGCAATTATTAGGAAGGCCTTCTGTATACAGCAGGACTTACCTCTTAGCAAACATGCATAAGATAGCACTGTAAGTAACAATGCAACTCATGCTTGAATTTAATGTGCCTCCCAATAGAAGCTTTTGGTCTCTAGAAGTCCACGCCACATTCAATCCAAAAGATTCAGTCAGAAGACCCAATGAAAACTCAGCAGCAGAGAATCTTTGGACTCCTTTTTTAACATTTTCAAAACATGCATTGCATTAACATGAAGTCCGCAGTTTGAAAGAACTGTCAGGTTATTAACCAGTGCACCCATCATTGGCTAAAAATTTAGATTAGCGCCCACAGCAGAATCCCATGCATGTCTTCTCAGAAGTATGACCCATTGAGTTGAATGGTGCTTACATCCAGGTAAGTGGGTACAGAACTGTAGCCTTAGTCTAACAACTGATGACCTACCTGTTGGTAGAGAAACCATTTGCCATCAGATCAGCACCAGAGAATATGGCCATACCTTGAGAACAGAGCATCCTGCCCATACTTATGGAAGCTCTACTGAAGAAGTACCATTATCCATAGGATACATTTACGCCTGTTCATCATGCTACTGATTCACAACTAGACCTGCTACTGGGAATGGCAATACTGCTATAATGTCTGCACTTCAACAATGACCGTTCAGTTCAGTAAATCAGATTTTGCTACCTCTGCAAAATTCAGTGTTTGTCCCAAACATTCCAGGGCAGCCAACATCAAAGGGACAGTGCAAACAGTTACTGGATTCAGAGTAGCGTGTTCTGTCCCAAATAGAATTGGTTAGCTAGTGTGTCCTCCTCAAACACTGCATCCTGCACGATTCCTTGCTCATTGCAAGGGAATATGAGAGGGGCACAGGCTTCTTTCAAATATAAATTGTGCATTGGAAACAAACCTGGTTAAATGGGATGAGTGAAATCTCAGGTGAACTGTGCATACAAAATAATCAACAGCTGAGTTATTACGATGGGGACATAATCAAGAATAGAAAAATGGTGGTTCCCACAGGCATGGAAAAGCATCATGTCTACTTGGGTGTAGGCAGGAGAAAGGAAACATATAGGATGCATGGAAAACAGCAACTAGAGTGCCAATCCATGATTCAGTGGCAGCGAAAGTAGGCCTGTGGAAACAGGGAGAAGGAATCTTGTAAATGAAGAGGAAGAAACAGCTTACCAAAACTTCACGCGGGGTAATGGAATTGTCTGTGTAAATGCAGAGTTTCTCCACTGTTAAAGGCATGGTTTCTCGCAGCTTGGAGGCCAGGAGCATACACACAGCCCCAAGAAGCTGCAAGTGGTTTTTGCGGGTGGGGACACAGGACAGGTAACGGTCCACGTAATTCATGGCCAAGGGGAAAACCTCTTCTTCGCACTTCTGTTCCTCACAAACCTGACAAAAACAACAAAAGAGAGGGTTTATAAATAAAACAGTCATCCACTGTGTATGAAGGTTTCAAAAATAGTTGCTATCCAAGTGCAAAGATAAAGCAAGACAAACTTAGTGACTTCACTGAGCCATACTATCTTTTCTGTAAAATGGGAATAGTTCCCTTCTCCATAAGAACCTGTAAAAACACATAAAAGTTGACACAATCAAGACACACAGGTACTGTAATTTTCAGTTCTTTAGAGAAGGATTCATAGCATTTTCTAACAGAAAATATCCATGTCATATGGTGATTTTATTATATTAACTACTTAAACCATGCTGTTGCAGCACTCTGATTTATTGATTTATATTTTACCTCTTTATTTTTCTTGAAGAGACAGTGAGGCAATTTACTGCTCTGCAAAATAGGCATATTAACAAACCAACATAGTAAGCCTCTCTTTTTATTAATCATAACCTCACCTTTCCACCAAACAAAGTCAAGGGAACTAACAACATTAATAAAAACAACAACAGAACAATTCCTGGAGCATTTACTTAGCAGAGGCATTGAGCACCCTCAGATTCAAGTTTCATGTACGGAGTACAGAAGTCCAAATGTTTCAGATTTTGAATATAAGAGTGAGGAATTGGGGTTTGAAAATGATGATAGCATCTCACACACAATGAGTAAGAGCCCAATCATTCAGACCCATCTTATCCCAAATTCCTCTGGCTGCAAAACAATATGAGCCCAACCTTCAACCTCTTAAGACTTGTGCCATTGATTTGACTGGTGCTTGCCCAAAGGAAGCCATCAGATGAAGACAGGACTGTATTAACTAAGACCTTTCTCCTCAAATGCAAACCAAAAAAACTTCTGACTTCCAGTCCCTTATTCCGACCACTGGCTAGACTGTTACCAAGGCGCTGCCCACACTGAATTAAGTCAGCTTAGTAAATGAAACACTGAGGTTTCTCCTTTTGCAGAAGCCCATTTTTCTTTGCTGGCAGTTTTCCTATATCCTATGAGGCACTTTTTGTATGGATTTGCTGCCATTTTTGCTTCATCATTTTTCTTTAAGTGACACTGAAGCAATTTACACTTCTGTAAAATGGGTGCAATAAAGGAGGAACTTTCTAAGATTTTGATATTAACCTCAGTCATCCGTTTTAAATACCTATGAAATTAAAAAAAAATAGCCCAGCCCTACAAATAAACCAACAAAATTTCACACTTCAAAAACCAAAAACTCTTTATTAGTCTACCTGCCTACAAGGACTGCCTAAAAATGTGCTTTGGGGAATCAATTACTTTCTATGGAGGCCACTCTTACCTGCCACAGGCAATTGGGAAAGCTACTTTTTACAAGCCTGAATTTATTAACTTCCTGACACACAGGACAAATGACAATTTATTCTGAATACTTTTCAAAAGCAATCGTTTGCAGGGAGGAGGGGAGGGGAAATATGCATCCTCCAGCACTTTGTCTCTTAAAGAAACCAATTGCAAGGCAAGCATAACAGCCCTGTTTCTCACAGGCTCTTCAACAAGTGCTGCTCTCTCCATTTCCAAGTCTGGGAAAGCTTTGCCTGTTGAACTTCTACCTGCTGCAAAGCCGTGCAACCTGAATAAAGGCAGCGAACCTACCCCAGTTCCATTTCTGATACTAACCCACAACATTTATTTGCCTGACATGCGGAGCAAACCTTTACCCGACTTTTACTTTTGATGTAATACGTTTAAAATAGCACCCCCCCCAAAGGTGGAGATGATCTTAGTATTTGTGTCACCCTATACTCGCTGCCTCCCTTGCCGCTGCCTCTTCATCCTGGCCCTCGTTTTGTCAATTTGTAGATTTTAACTGCGGGGAGATTAATCAACCCCATGATCTTGCGCACGAACCGGGCGAGCGACTGGCGACCCCTAGAGGTCACGTTGCACACTGCGGAGGAAAGGTGCATGCCAGGGTGCTTTTGAACTGCCCCTGCACCGAAAGACAGAACCGGAGGGGGACACACAGGCCTCTTGGAGCTCTGCTTCAGTCATTCCCATCCACGCTCATCACGACCCACCGGTCTCTCTCCAATCCAGGCAAGCTGGCCCACGCACCCGCCTGTTTTAAGACGCATCGGTTCCGGTTATAATACGTCTTCGAACCCCTCACCTACTGCTCCAAAACGTCCCCCCACCCGGTTTTCAGAAGAGGTTGAATCCCCCACCCTGGCTCTCCCGCCGGATCCAGCCGATCGCAAGGCCTCAATCCAACGCGCACTTCACCTAGGGGCGCCAGTTCCATTGAACTGCACGAGATTTACTCCAGAGTAAGCACGCCCAGGATCGGGCTGTGATCCTAGACGTCCTCGCCCAGGGCAATCCAGAGAGCCTTACTCCAGAGTAAACCCGGCCTTAATGGGAAGTAAGGGAAAGGGTGTCGTGCGAGCCGGGATCTGATCCCGCCAGCGGAAGGGACGACGCAGGGCATGAGGGGGAGGGGGGGCGACGGGATCCCGGCACAGACCTCCAACATCCAAAAAGCCAACATCTTCCGCATGTAGGGCTGGATCTCCTTCTGCACGCACTGGAAATAGGAGACCCGGGGGCTGTAGCGCTCTTCCTGACTCAGGAGGTTCTGCAGGACCCGGCGGTCCCTTAGCAGCTGCGGATCCCGCTTGGCCCGGATCACCCCCTCCACGCACAGCAGTTCCATGTGTCCGGATCCGGGGATGGGAGGAACGGAGGAGCGGAGAGGATCCGAAGTGCCGGTGGGGGAATCTGGCTGCTGCAAGGCAGGGAGCTCGGAGGGAGGGAGGGGAGGGCTCTCTCGCGCTCGCAGCCCGGGAGCAGGCTGGATCACCCAGCGGCAGCACCGAGCCCAGCAAAGCAGCCTCCCCTCCCCCTGGCTAGGCTCCTCCAGGCTCCCGGCTGCAGAGAGGCGAATGAATGTGCGGCGGCGAGAGCTGCGGAGAGGCGGAGCCGGGGCCCGGATCCTCCTCCTCCTCGGGAAGGTGGAAGGAGGAGGTCTGGTCTGCTAGGCTGACTGATGCCTCCCTCCAGGCCACGCGAGGCAGCTGCCATGATAGGGGAGGAGAGACCTCCTTGCCACTCCACCCCTGCAAACTTTCTTTCCCCCCTACCAGAATGTTCTTTGCAGCAGAGGCTTTCAGATCTGCAACCCCCCCCCCCCCTTTCTCTATTGTCATTTCATGACCTCTTGCTCCTTACGCTCCGGCTTCCTCCTGACAAGCCAGGGGCATATTCTATTCCTAGGGATCACGCAGTGCGCGCTTGGCAGGGAGAGGAATGCCGCCAGGCATTGTTGCGCATCGCTTTGCCATATGAATGGAGGAAGCGCCGTCCTGCAGAATGGCAAGGCGCAACATCCGTTTCCAAGGAAGGAAGGGCCTTGAGGACGGCTCTGGCTGCAATAGCCCCGCCGCCCGCTGTTGGTTCCAAAGACGGGGTTCCCACGAAGAGGATTACGTCCCTGTGGAATCCCAGATCTCTCAATGGAGCTGATAAAGGCTCCGCATTGCCATGCTATCTTGCAATACTCCCATTGCATTCTGCAGCTGCTGTTTTGCCTCTTTTCAAGGCTGTGAGAAAAAAAGAGGCTGTAAATTGGTAGTGGTGCAATGGCTAAATGTTTGCAACTACAAAAAGCAAAAACAACAGAAAATATTGTGATAGCCTCTGGCATCTATATCAGCAATGTAGCCAATTTGCTGGTTTAGGGAAACAAAAAGCAGAATCTATGCAGAGAAGGGGATCTTGTTCTCAGAGATATGTAGGGCCAGATTATGACCTTTAGGGGCCCTAAGCACTGAAAATACAGTGGCGTAGCGTGGGTTGTCAGCACCCGGGGCAAGGCAAGTAATTTGCGCCCCCTAACCCGTGGATTTGCGCCCCCTAACCCGTGGATTTGCGCCCCCTAACCCGTGGATTTGCGCCCCCTAACCCGTGGATTTGCGCCCCCTAACCCGTGGATTTGCGCCCCCTAACCCTAACCCCCAGATGTTGCGGCCGGCCCCCCTGCACCCCCCACGCTACGCCACTGGTTGCATTCATGCCACCTTGAGATTTGTTTGATTATTGTTCTCATTTGACACCATTTATAACTTATTTTTGGCCCGTCTTACTGATATTTGGGTAGAATAATAAACTGTTTCATGTTTATGTCCCTGTGCATCTGATTAAGAATGAACACAAATGGCCTTGCAAAATGCAGGCTATAAGAACCAGAAGACAAGCTTTATTTCAGACAGCAAATATGACTCAGGCACCCAACAGACCCCTCCAGATCAGGAAAGCTGCATTTCGTGGAGTGGTGGTGATGTCGGGAGCAGAGGCATGGGGGGGGGGAGCAGAATCCTTTATTTGCTCACTATTTCCTTGCTGGGACACAGGTGGTGCTGTGGCTTAAACCACAGGGCCTAGGACTTGCCGATCAGAGGGTCAGTGGTTCGAATCCCCGCGACAGGGTGAGCTCCCGTTGGTCGGTCCCTGCTCCTGCCAACCTAGCAGTTTGAAAGCTCTGCACATGCTCGCGGAGCCTCTTTCTCAGCTGCGCGGGGCTTCCTTCCCTGGATCTGGTTTTCGTTGGAGGAGTGAGGCCGCGGCGCCCTCAAGCATGTGCAGAGGGCCGCGGAGATGGCGGGCAGCCTTTCCCCTGCGCGACTCCGCCTCCGCCCGGGGTGGCTCCCCGTCCTGGGTCCCTCCCCCGATGGCCGGGAGGAGGCGGGCAGGCGCGCTCGGCCGTGCCTGGCTCGGAGGACCAGCCTCCCTCGACGGGGCGCTCGTGGGGAGGAAGGAGCGCGGTGTCGGCGCTGTCGCTGACTGGACTGCCGGCCGGGATCGCCCAGGTGGAATCGGCGCTCTGCACGTGCTCCGGGGCCGGCTGGCTGCTGCGGGGAAACTTCACGCACCGCTTTCTGAAGTACGGGCGACGCAGCCTCCGCGAAGGGCTCGGCGCCGTCAGAAGAGCCCTGCGTGGCCCGAAGCTTGCTGCACTGTCCCTCCCCCAGATAGTCCCTCCCTCGCTCTCTCTCCGCACAGTGGGCGGCGACCTGGCAGCTCGGATTCGCACAGCCAGCACTGTGAGAGAGAGTGTGTGAACCAGGTAGGGGCAGAGAGCTGCGAGTGCGCCCCCCAAAATGTTGCGCCCGGTGCGGCTGGCACCCCCTGCACCCCCCACGCTACGCCACTGTGAAAATATTACGGTGCCCCCCATATGTAATACAAAATAAAATCTAAACTAAAATGAAATGAAATGAAAGTTTTAAAATCCCATAAATTTATTGCAGCATATGACAGGATCTGATTTCCTTGTACAGGTGCACCCACACACACACAATTTTGCACCCCTGCTTTGCTGGTTCCCTACGCACAAACTGGGTCTGCCTATTGGGTAATCCAGCACTGGTTATATGTGGTGTCCAAATAAGTGGGTTACCAGATGTTCCCGGGGACAGTCCCCGGATTTGTGAATAAGTCTACAGACAAATTCCATCTGTGGAATGTCCCCGGATTTCATCTAATGTCCCTGGGAAACGCAGCAGGGCAGTCTCAGCAAATCAGAGCAGTTGGCTCTGGCTGGCTTCAGGAGCTGCTCAGAAGTCCCCATATGATGGTGGTGCGGGGGCTCTAAGATGCAGCTTCCGGGCTACCTCCACCTTCCCTGACCCCAGCAACTCAGCTGTGAAGGGAGGCTTCATGCTGCCTATCGGAGCAGCCTCCCAACTCCTACTTGCATGCAAGCAGGAGTGGGGCAGGGATCTCTCAGCTGTGAAAGGAGGCTTCATGCTGCTTATGGAGCAGCCTCCCATCTCCTACTTGCATGCAAGCAGGAGCGGGGCAGGGATCTCTCAGGCAATGGGAAGCCTCCCTTCCCAGCTGAGGGATCCCCACCCCCTCCTGCTTGCACACAAGTAGGAATGGGATTGGGGCTGCTCCGATGGGAAGGGAGGCATTGCGCTGCCCGAGCCTCACCGCTGCCGCTCTTGGCCCTCCTCAAGCCTTCCATGCCTGATCCACAGTGCACCGCCAAAGAACCAACAACTCAGGGGCTGCCCCGGCTCATGGAGAAAGGAGATAGAAACCTCGGAGGAAGGGGAAATGTGGCGGTTGAGGTCAAGGTGGCAGCCGCCCCTCTGCCACTGCCATCACTGCAGCATCAACATCCCGAATGTGTAGTATTTATTTATTTATTTAGAGTGTCCCCAGATTCATTGGAAAAAAACTGGTAACCTTACTATGGCTATGTACTCATTACTAGCTTAAAGCACAAGTCTTTGATTTTCTCAATTCAGATTGAAGCTGGTTTGGAGGGGAATGCATCAAAATACAGTGGATGTATACACATTGCACTAGCCCTTGCTGCTAGTGTTGAAGTCATGTATATGTGATGCTACCCATAGCCCATATCCTGTAGTTCATCAACAAATGCTGTTTGATGTGTTTCCCTTCAAACCAGATTCCCTCCAATTTGAAAACATAATCCATAATCACTGCAGTTAAGCTGAAGTGTGAACATTTGAGACAGTCATTGTGCGTGCACAGATGAACAGGAGTTTGTAGAGTGGGTGGTAGTGTTTTTTTGCTTGCAGGTGCAGGGAAACTAAACAGGTAAGGCATACCGGGCAGCGCCACCTCTGCTCCTCTGGTATGTACAGCAATGTGCAAATGTGTAACTTGCAACACAGCAGATGGAAATTACCTTGCTGTGCTTGAAGCTGCTAGTGTGCACATAGTCAGTATTTCATAAGAAACAAGATGAACACAGGATAGACATGGAGTGTGGCTAATGTCATGTGTGCATTGCTTGCAAACCAGTAGTGGGATTCCACTGGATACAGAGTAATACACAGTCTAAGAAGCATGGCATAGTTCATTCGAAGCTAGTTCATTCAGAAGCAAGTGTGATGAAATAAACATGACTTATTTGCATTTATGTTTGGGACACTGCTTTCCATTGCTTATACATGGTTGCTTACAGCAGATTTTATGAAGCACCCTTTCAGCACTAATACAATTGTTTTTTAGTTAGGGTAACCATCTCTGCACAGTGCAGTACTGCACACAAGATTCTAAATTTCCAGAGATATAGTCATGTTACCTATCTCTTGAAACAAAAGCAGAAAAGAATCTTATGGTATTATATTATAGTTTTCTGTAATGGCATTATGATACTAAGCATTTTATTCTCAACCCTTTCCCTAAGCATCTCTAACACAAAATTTGCCTGTTTAACAATTGCTGCCCAATGAGTTGATGCTTTCATTGACTATGTCCCAAGGTCTTTTTCCTGAGAAGTCACATCCTGTTCTGATCCCATCAGCCTATACTGTATTTTAAGTTGCTCCCCCATGTGCATACACTACATTATAATGAAACCTGCCATTATTTGCCATTTTGTTGCCCATTATCCAAATTGGAGAGATCCTTTTGAAGTAGATCACAGTCTACTTGGATTTTCACCATCTGCAAACTTGACTGCTTCCCCAGCTCCAGATCATTTATAAATGTTAAATAGCACCAGTCCTCAGCACAGATCATTGACACATTGCTCTTTATTTCTCTCCCATTGTTCATTTCTACCACTAAGGAAGGGCCCACTAATTATGGGGCAAATTCCAGAACAGCAACCATTGTAGCAGCAAAAGGATTTGCCTGCCTTAGAGGACAATCACTTCTAAGAAACAAATAGTTGTCCTGTGGCACTACCTTTCATATGCAATGTAATGAATTGCTTTACTGTGGCACTAGCTTTCACATGCATTAGCCTGCTTCCTTAGACAAAGTATTTCTTGAAAATGAAGAGGACAAGTTTAGAAGACTGAACAGACCTTGAATACTAGAGCACTAAACATATGAATAGCTGTAGGAGAGAGAGAGGAGGTTTCTAGGACAGAACTAACCACCTTTGTACTGAATAAAGCCAACTGGCAGCATCTTCTGGACCTAATAACATTTGCTATGCAATCAAATCAAAATCAAATCAAAATCAAAGACCCTGATGTTGGGAAAGATGGAGGGCACAAGGAGAAGGGGACGACAGAGGACGAGATGGTTGGACGGTGTTCTTGAAGCTACAAACATGAGTCTGAGCAAACTGCGGGAGGCAGTGGAAGACAGGAGTGCCTGGCATGCTCTGGTCCATGGGGTCACGAAGAGTCGGACACGACTAAACGACTAAACAAAAACAACATGCAATCAAAGACTTATTCAGATAGTTTGATACACCCACCCACCCACCCACCCTGCCACTGTCAACAATGCCCTTCTATGTTGGCTAAGCATGGCAATTCCAGAGAATTTAATGGTCACAAAGGAAAGCATTTCATTGGAAACTCAGCTTGTTGACTCATTACCTGCTTAAAACACACCTAGGTCATTCTTTTTCTCAATTCAAATCAAAGCTGGTTTGTGGGGGAAACACATCAAAACACAGTGTTTCATTAGAAACAACAGGATAGATGCAGGATAGAAATGGACTAGCTAGTGTGTATATACACCATTTCCCAAGCCAGCAGTGGGAGTACATTTGTTGGAAGCTGTCCAGAGTGGCTGGGGCAACCCAGTCAGATGGACGTGGTACTAACAACAACAAAAACAACATTTAATATCAATAGGAGTATTGGAGCCTCAGCTTCACGATCTGTCCTTCCAGGGAGCACTCAGGGCTGATTTTACCTATCCATTCTTAAGGAAATGAGCCCTGAGTGCTCACTGGAAGGACAGAGGCTCCCATACTCCCTGGAAGAGACCCTGATGTTGGGAAAGATTGAGGGCACAAGGAGAAGGGGACGACAGATGGTTGGACAGTGTTCTTGAAGCTACGAACATGAGTTTGACCAAACTGCGGGAGGCAGTGGAAGACAGGAGTGCCTGGTATGCTCTGGTCCATGGGGTCACGAAGAGTCAGACACGACTAAGCGACTAAACAACAACAACAAATAGGAGTGTGTGCATAGCCTAAGATACTTGGGGATACTGTCTCCCAAGTCACTCTCACAGTTCTTAAGGAGATATGCAGGGATGAAGCATAAATAAAAATTGCCAAACTGTTAAACTCATCTCCCTTTGGCAAGGAATCCTGCCATAACACATTTAAATATTTACCACATGGACCACATTATTAGTCTTTCTGCCCCTGCCCCAGTTCATTGACTGCTGATGACCAAAAGCATGGAGATGCTTATGGGGAGAGATTTGTGCAATAAGCAGTTCTCTATATTATGGCCAGAATGGGAATAATTTGTCATGTGAAGCCTCACCCCCCTGCATATTTCTTGGTGCAACAATAATATGTATTCCAGGTCAGGTTGAGAAGGATATAAATAATAATTAGGACTCAAGTCTTAAATTTGATAGCAGTTCTCAATGATAACTTCAGAGCTAAAAACTGAGATGGGGGATGGCAGCTGGTCAAAGTCTGGTCTAGATTGAAATTACTGTGATGATGACAAAACTTTACTCATGAAGCTTCTCTGGAAAACTTAGTAATTAACAAGTAACAAAAGCATGGAATAATAATAAAGAAAACCCAAAGTAATATGAACACAAATACAAACAAATAAAAATACTCCATTAGCAAGTGCTGTGTCAAAAGAATTTCAGAAGGTGATATCACACTCATAAATCCATCTTTAATAGCTTATGCTTGGATTGCATAAAATCTTCCAGTCTCTGTGGCCATTAAATATTTGAAGAATCCATGAGCCAAATATCTGTGTTCACCAGTGCAGGCCAGTCAGCTGAATTTAAACGATGGTTACCTACCATTCCACTTTTTTGGCCGACATTGCTTGGTTTGCACAAAGGCATCAAGTTCTACATATTCAGTGAAAAAAGGCAGAGCCTGTATTCTTTGCCAAACATTGGGAAACCAGAGCACTGGATTCTCGTTCCTTAGGTTTTCTGGATCATGTATTTTGAAACTGAAGAGCCAGGCCACACACTAAACACAGTCATCCCTGGCTTTATCCAGGGTTGGCTCCAACTCAGCATGGAATATTCTGAAGCAAAAGCTAGCAACACTTAGGAGAACAGTAAGGAGGAGGAAAAAAATAAGGTTGTTGCAAAATAGACCAAGTGTTCCCTCCAGATGATGACTTGGCAAAACCAGGGCACCCAAAGCCACAGTATCAGGCCAAGATGGCAAATTATAGACTGCAGCAACCCTGAAAAGCCCATTGAATGGCTATTTGGAAGGAAGGGAGAGGAGGTTAGGGAAACAAGAGTTTGTTCATTGTTGACTAAGGATGGACAACTTCCTGGCTTTCCTGGCGCAGAACTTGGCAATCAGAAAAGGAAATTCTTGTAGATTTTTTTAAAATGGCACTGGGGGTTTCTGGGCTTCCAATATAACAGCTATGTTTTTCTTTGATGAATCACAGAGAATTATCAAATTTTTTTGGTATGTGGATGTTGGAAGAATAATAGCCAGCTTAACTAAGGGTGACAGATCTCAAGCAATTGAAGTGGCCGGCTTTAGCAATCTGTCAGGAGGATGCTGACTGCCTCTTAAGTAGAATGCACAATTAATGTAAATCAACCTGTTTATGTGTATAATTATGATGATTTACAATAATTAGGGATGTGGCAAAACTAGAGATTTCCCCCCCCCAATGGGATTATCTTTTCTCTTCTGTCAGAGTCTAAATGCTGCACAGAGATGAACCCCAAAATGCTGAGGAGTGTTCAGTCCTGTGGGCCTTTTTGTTTTGTAAAATTGAGCAATTAGATGGAGATCCTAATAAATGTAACCCCAATTGTAGAAAGAACCAAGTTATTCACCCTACAATAAAAACAATGTATGGAGTATCTGAAGAATGTATGGAGTATCTGAAGAATATAGCAGAAAGAACTATGATTCATTATTGCCAGAGGCCCCTACACCTACAAGTTGCAAGAAATTTCACAATCAAACCCCGCTTTGTGGAGGAAGGTAATCACAGATGTATCATTCATATCAGCAACTAATCAAACAGTGAGCAACGCAACTCCTAACTATCTAACATGGTTTGAATTAGCACAAGGCTGTTTACGCACATTCCCATTTATGTTCAGTGTACCCCCACTGCTGGTATGGGAAGCAGTGAACATATGACGCTAGGCACAATTCACATCTATCCTGTCATTTCTTATGAAATACTGCATTTTGATGCTCTTTGCCCCGGACCAGCTTTGATCTATACTAAGATCTATACTGATCTATAGCTGCATTTTAAGATGGTAATGTGTACACAGCCCAAGTGTTAAAATGGTCTTTCTTCTCAACATTCAGGTATCAAATACAGTGGCCTATTCTGCAAGCATAGTCCTCACTGATGATCTGGATTAGAAAAATGATCTCTACTTTTTCTTTTCTTTGCTTTTTTTGTCTACAGGATAAATTCCAGCTATTTGTGCTGCAAAAAAGAAGTTTCAGATTCCATTCCATTCCTGTGTGCCTGCACTAAGCAACACACACAGAGCCTGGCAATGAACAAGGATCCCTGCTCCCTCGTTAAGGGTATGCTGCTGTGTGGTCCCACACATACTGCATTGGCTATGAGTCGTTGGTGACAAAGTCGGTCTGTACCGAAAAGGAAAAAAATAGACAGACATTTCAGCATCTGCCTCCAGCCATAGCATTTTGTGTACAGACATACCGGTATATAAACACAACTTTTTGTCCTTTGGCTAAGATCAAGTCGGGGTCTGGGGAGAGAGCTAGGGGCATCCATGACTGAGAAGGAACAGTTTTTTCCCCCCACTGCCAGATGGTTATAATAAAACTTCCCCAAACTAGGCAGTTCAACCAGTTGTCACTGGACCAAAGCAAGAAAACCTTTGCTCTATAGTATAGGTGTAAAACTCCATCTATTACATCAACAAGAAGAAATAATGCTTTCTTGACTGTTGACTACTGTACTCTGAACCCTATCTTGGAATTTAGAAGAAGAAGAAGAAGAAGAAGAAGAGGAGGAGGAGGAGGAGGAGGAGGAGGAGGAGTTTGGATTTGCTATCCCGCTTTATCGCTACCCTAAGGAGTCTCAAAGCGGCTAACAATCTCCTTTCCCTTCCTCCCCCACAACAAACACACTGTGAGGTGAGTGAGGCTGAGAGACTTCAGAGAAGTGTGACTAGCCCAAGGTCACCCAGCAGCTGCATGTGGAAGAGCGGAGACGCGAACCCGGTTCCCCAGATTACGAACCTACCGCTCTTAACCACTACACCACACTGGCTCTCTGACACCACACTGGCTCTCTGACACCACACTGGCTCTCTGTGTTTAAATGACACTGGCTTTAAATGACAGCCATGTCCATTAGGAAATCTGCCTCATGACATCTCTTCATGAAGTTCTCAGAGTCCACATTCTGTTCATCCTTCCCTGTTATAAGCATGACTAAAACATCATTAACAATATCATAATGAAACTTCTTAATATATCAACATGAAAACCTAGCCCACACATATCATCATCATATTATGAAGACTAGGGTCGGAAATACCCCAGATGACTCTTAAAAAGAAAGGTAGTTTTGTAATATTATTTATAATTTTCCACTTTGGGCACAGGATCACAAAATGTTTACAGAGATCAATTTATCTCAACACCCCATTCCAGTTAAATAAATATTTTGATGGGGAGGAAAATAAAATGACATTTCCCCAAGCAGAGTGGGACCCTCCACTTCATTAATAAATTCTACTGTCTGGAATTTGAGCTATCTGGTGATGTGGAAGTTGCATGCAGTTTTTTCTCAAGTAATTCCTGGAACTGCATCCAAGTGCAGGGTGGAGGGATGGGGGATAAGTTGTATATGGCTTGTATAAACTGCTATTAAGGATGGTTATGTTGGAATTCTCTGCTTGGCATTCTAATTTTCTGTGGGCTGCTTGTTATTTACTTGTTTATTAAATTTGCAAGCCCTTCCCCTGAAGTCTGCAGGTAGTACATACTAGCAAGAACTGTACCACATGGCTCCCTTCCTGGCTCCCCCTTCCATTAGAGAGAGTGGAGCAGTCAGATTCTGAGTATTATCAAAAGATGGCAAATTGTTACTTATTTAGTTTATTGTATTTTTACCGCCAAGGAAGGGGGTGTGCTTGTGGGATCCCCACCCCCGGTGCCAAAATATCTTGCCCAGTCTTGGATCCTTTGCCCTTGATTTGGGGCGGCAGGGGGAGGGGTGCCAATTGGGGCTCTGCTTCAGACAGCAAAATGTCTAGGGACAGCGCTGATCCCATGGATATTTCTATTGACTGAGGCAGGCTAGTGTGCCTGGAACTTCTCAAGACTCTGAATCCTCCATCTACTGTCTTCTTTATCACCGTTCCTCATCAGTCTGTATTTGTGTAAATCCACAAATTTTCACAAAGAGATCACACAGGTGATCACTCATCTAAAAGTAGCTGTCTCTACAAAAGTCTGATCTGAACTTCCCAGCTGTCTCAGAAGGGCAAAGCTAACATATCTATGCCTATGCTTGTTTTATTGAAAACTGAGGTCAGGAAGTTTTACTCCCAGCTGATGATTAAAAGCAAAAGTCTTCTACCCTAGTTATATAAAAAAAGTAATTCCTCATACTTTTTCCTGTTGCTTTCAACTTAGTGACAGATGGATCCTAAAACGTATTTACTTAGACAGGTGACTCAGGTCCTAGCAAGTACATTCAGGGTTGCACCTTAAGGGTGTAGCTACACATTCTGTCGCCACCTGGTGTCTTGAAACTCTGTCAATTGATTCTTCTTTGCAAAACAGCAACAGGGGGACAAATTGCAGCTGGCAGCAGTGCCCCCATCTACTACTTTCCTCTGCTAATTTGCCTCTCACACCTTCCTTCCCTGCCCCCAGCCATGGTTCTGGCTAAGCAGAGTTATTCAGGCAACTGATTTAGTGTATCTTAGAAGGGCAGCTTCTTGTTAGTACATTTATTACCACTATTATTTATGCCAAGGGTGGGGGAAAGTGCTTGCATGGTTTTCTGCCTCAGCTGCCAACATAATTTGACCTCACCTTGGGGACAATGGATACCATTTGCTGCTCTGCCTCAGGCAGCAAAACGTATTTGGCTGACCCTGGTGTTTGTGATGCTCATCTTAAAGAAATTGGCCAACATGCAGGGGTGATGGCAGAGTACAACTGTGCCTCCAAAATGGTGCGGACAGCAGAGAACAGTTGCAACTCAGTTGTTTAAGGCTCCCCAAGCAGCTTACATGGGAAAAAAAAAAGGTTAGGATTTAGCGTGGTGGGAATGAATCAAAGAACATGTGCTAGTTCTCACCCTCAAAGAATTCATGTGCGCAACTGTATTCTTATTTAATGTAGCTAGTAAGCTTTCCTTACCTCCATTAATTATCTGTTGTCCATATGACGTTCTCCTCTGCCTTCCCACACGTTCTGTTCCCTCAATCCAGATATTCCCATACCAGGAATACTCTGAAATGGAGTAAAATAAAATCCAGGTTGAGGGAGTGGAAAATGTGGAAAGGCAGTCATTTGGAGAAGAACATCTTAGAGAATTAATGGAGGTAAAGGAAGCTTCCTAGCCATATTAAACAGCTGTATGGATGAGCTCCTTTAAGTGGTGAGGAGGCTGTGTTCATCCCCTTGTGGGGAGGGGGTCTTGCTTTGAGCTGCAAACAGGCTGGCTTCCAAGAAGCTTAAAGGACTGCAAGGTGGTGAACTGACCTGAAGGACAGCCTTCAGCGGAGACCAACTTCCTTTCCCATAGATTGATCTCGATCCAAATAAAGATGGAGCAGAGGGCATCATTGCCACATATCTTTCCACTGCAGTGCATCTAGAAAACCTCTACAACCCATTTTTGCTAAACCTACGTTTGCTGCTACCTTTGTCTTATATCATGTTTCCCCTGTTATATTTAGTTATTGAAGCCTTTGGCTGTGTACACACAACCATTTACTTTGTCTCCAGTGCACTCCCAGTGCTGGTGTTTGGAAATAGCTGCAATCCACTGGATTAGCTCTGGTTGTACATTTGTAGCACACTAATCTCCCTGCTGCCTGGCAGCAGTGGCTCAACTGGTTCAGGAGGGTCAGGTGAGTGCCATCTCACTATCACACCAACCACTACGGCCACAGGATGTTACCTATGTAAAAATATGAGCAAATGGCCTTGGGGGGCAGGGTTTGGTCACTTCTGGTGGCTGATTTTCACTTTTCGTCTGAATGGCTGCTTTGATATGTTACGCCATAGCATGCAGAACATTTTAAGCCACTCCTAAGTCTGCAGATAGAGAGGTGACTGATTTACCTGGCAGGCTGCAGTCATTTTGCGTCAAGGGAGATTGCATATTCTCAGGATTTAAAGCAGGATATTTGGTACCTTGGAACATGAGATCCATCCCTAAGCTTAGCTGCTGTAATGCAATTGCAACATGGAATGCAGCTCCATGCATTATCATGATGGACACTGATTGTATTGCACCTGAGATAGTGGGTGTAGCCAGAATTTTTGTTAGAGGGGGCAGGACTTTTTGCGGGGGGGGGGGCAGAACCAACATGATTGGTCAGCTAGTTAAGTATTTCTATTGTTTAACTTGATCCAGCGGGTCCCCCTACTTTGTCTGAGCCCATGCCTGAGACGTCATCAGTGGCAAGTGATTCTTAGACAATAGCCAAACTTTGCCCATTACACTGACACAGTTCTGTCTGCCCTATGAACACCCACAGCCATGTTGTGGCTTTCAAAAGTAAGTATATTCATTTATTTATTCACATTTTTGCCAAAGCAGAAAGGCATAAAAAATAGTAAAAAGTAAAAAATGATGGGGCACAATCATTTTGTGAGCTTCACTCACAAAAGTACTCAGAAAGGTGGCTGGTTTTCCGCTGCAAAAAGGAAGTGCACACACAGTCATGCACACAGGACTCCAATGAACACATAAGATGATTTTTTTTAAAACAACAAAACACATTTACACTGGTACCTTGGGTTACAGACGCTTCAAGTTACAGACTCTGCTAACCCTGAAATAGTACCTCGGGTTAAGATCTTTGCTTCAGGATGAGAACAGAAATCGCGCAGCAGCGGTGCGGCGGCAGCAGGAGGCCCCATTAGCTAAAGTAGTGATTCAGGTTAAGAACAGTTTCAGGTTAACAACAGACCTCCAGAACGAATTAAGTTCTTAATCCGAGGTACCACTGATATTGCTTTCCCAAGGGATGTAGGGGATTGCACAAAGCAATGTACATGAATAAAACAGCAACTATCATTTTAAAAATGCATTTTAAAATACTTTACATTGTTATTGGAGGGTGAGTGCTCCTTCAGTGCATCCCTCAAAAGTGAGAATGCACATTTAACCTTCTTATTAAAAGAAGCAAATACCAGTAAGTTTCCCTCAACCACCCTAGCAATGCTGTATTATTTTATGAACATATTGCTTCCCTTTTTTTTTAAAAAAAGGCTGTGTACTCCTTTCTCTAAATTGTACATCTGATCTTTCAGAGGTGTGATGTAATATCCTTGCATCACTATTGTGACATCTTGCTTGGGGTGTTGTACGGATGAAGCAATCAATATGCCCCATCCTCAATATTTATTTGCAGTGAGAGCAATTTGTTGGAGTGAGAAAGACAACTTGAGAAATGTAACTGACTCTCTTTTTGAAAAGCATAACTATAGGTTATTATTTGTTTTCTCTGCAGCAGGAGCGGGCAGACTTCAGTCTTGCTGGGTCTACCTTTAAAAAACTAGAATCCCAGTAGCTGTGTCAACATTTCTCAGAATACATTTTTCTGAGAAAATTTCTGATGTTAGTTTTTCTTACCCCACCCCCAGACAAAGGAAGATGTTTGGCAGGACCCACCCCATATTCCCCCCCCCCATATTCTCCACCATTTTGTGTGTGTGTGTGTGTGTGTGTGTGTGTGTGTGCTGGCCACCATATTTCTCTCACAGTTCCAGAATGACATTATGCCCAGAATATTGTGGGGAATACAAAATGGTCAAGCCAATATAGTTGTCAAGCCAATATAGTTGCTGACATGGTGCTACTTACTGCTGTTGGATAATTTCTCCTTTCCCTGGAAATTCAGTGAAATGTTGTTTCCTCCCCGCACCCCCATCAACCACCCACTACTCGGGAGAATTTAAAGAGGCCATTTGTGCATAGCTGTATTTGTTGTAAAGCATCTCTTCTCAATTGAGACATAACACCAATCTTTGTTTATATGTTCCTAATTGCACACTTAGAAAACACTTAAATAACATAAGAAGTGTGGCGAAGGATCAGATCAAAATCTAACCGATTCAGCATTCTTTGCAAGTATCCCAGCAACCAGTGAACCCTAAGTTATCCACCAGAAATCAACTAGTTGTCCATGATCTGCCCATTCATATTCTACACACTACAGCAGTTGCAAGTAGACAAATTAAGCTAGAAACTGTAAAAGCTGAATGAGGTGTGGAAAGCCCCTTTAGCTTATTTATAGTGAATTCTAGGGAGTTCTCTGTGGCAAGTTTTATGCAAATAGGGAAAGAGTTCTCAAATGTGTATTTTTAAGTATATTCCTGTAAATCCACCTTGGTATTCTCCAAGGCATCACATTGTCTAGATTCTGTCTATTACAAAAGAAAAAAGGAGGAATTGACATGAATTGAGTAATTTAATTGCATTTGTAGTGCTACAGCTCAGCTCTCTGATTCAGTAGTAAATGCTACTGGTTTCAATTCAGCATTCATATTCAAGTCAATATGTTTTGCACTGATGTTTTGGTTAACTTTCCCTACATACAGTTTTTAGCACAACATGTTTGCATTTCTCATGCATTGTGCACAATGCTTACATCTTCTTCAAGTTTGCCAAATAGCCTGGAAGGAAATGCCTGGTTGCTTTATTTTCCTGGTGGGCCAATTGCCAAGTTCTTTTGTACAAAAAATGTTGGAGCTTGTTTTGTTTTTTTTTAAAAAAATGCTGGCTTGTTTGCTTCTTTGTTTTTGGTAAAAGCATCCTAATTTTCACTTAGTGTGCATGTTTGATCTGCTTTGTGTAGCACTAATGCAGTAAGAATTGAGGGTGTTGATCTGTTTCAGCACATCATTTCACACCATAGAATCATAGAATTGGTTGGAAGGGACCCCAAGGGTCATCTAGTCCAACCCCCTGCAATGCAGGAATCTTAGCTAAAGCATTTGTGACAGATGGCCACCCACATGCTGCTGTGGACACTACCAGATGCCTTGGTTATGGAGTGTTCGTTCTAGTTTGTTTGATGTTGCACCAAGCAATTGCTATCCCACACTTTCCAGTCCATTTCCCCATCACTTTCCTTACTGCAAAAAGTCTAATGCAGGGGTTGTACAAGAGCCTGAAATCAACTTTAATTGCAAATTAAATCCACCTGGCTTTGCTACTATGTAATTGAATCCCACCTGCAAAATAGTGGAAGTCTGGAAGCGGCTTTAGAGACTGCAATGCACATATATGTCCTTCCTCTTTAGCCATTCCCCACGGGTTTTGGAGGCAGTCAGGGTGGGTGACAGTAGAGCAACATGGCAACAACAGCTGTGGCGATTGTTCTTGTGCCCACTTATCTGTTGTTTAGTTTCTTCGCCCTGCTGACCTAAAATCAAGTGCAGGTTCAGCTGATCCCCTAATCCAACATTAACCACAGGGGTCAAAATAAAGCTTTAGATATTACTTCTACACCGTCAGGAATGCAACAGGCTCTCCCCTAAGGCCAGTCCAAGGCACTGCCATCTGCCGTATGGTTCCGCTTAGGGAGCAGAATTATTCTTTCCAGTAGTCCTAAAGGTTGCATTACTTCTGCAGAGATATCGTATTTCCCCACAACAAATTGCAGTATTTTATGCCTGGGAGAATGTGATTCTCCCCTAGATTCTGCAACCATTCTTACTATGATTCCTTTGTGGCATGTGACTGTGCAGGTGTCACAATCGCCACTGACATTTTTTGTGATGTACTTAGTGATAAGAGATAACAATTCTGCAATTTTGTGAAGCTTTACATTTTTATTTTCCACTATTTTATTATTTCATCTTTTAGTCTTTTAAAAATGTATTTTCTATTTTAAAAATTCTTCAGAGGTTGTCCAGTTTTCTTCCTCCACCCCCATCCCTTTCTCTAAAGTGGAGAACATCCAGCCATTTTGTAAGTAGGTGTCAAAAAACAGTTGTTTCAGCTTCATCCCTTGGCTCTTACTTTAATTCACTATTAAGGCTTGACAACCAATCTTCTGTTTATTATTTTTGCCTCTGGCTTAGTATCTGGCATTCTGATAAATAACCTAGGTATTTTATTAAATAAACTGAGGGGAATTAAATTCCCCGCCTCCACATTCACCACATACAGTACCTTGCCTGATTTTTCAGATTGCCCCTTGACCCACCAGGCCCCTCCTTGCCTTTAAAAAAGAAGCAAGCAGCAGGGGCGGCCTTCATTTCTAACTTGCCAGAACCCAGCCTCTGCTCCACCCACCTGCTCATGTTAAGTTCCACTCACTGAACTGGTATTTTTAACTTGGCAATTCTATACATGGCATTGTGCAATAGTGTTTGGCTCCCAAATATGCCTTTGCTGGCCATTAGCTATTAACAACAGGGCAGCATCCACTGAGAATCTCATGACCTGAAACTGTAGCCTACCTGAAACTATAGGTGTTGCAGCTTCTGAGCTTTCAGCGACAGAAGGGGTGTGCCAGATCAACCTGGCAAGTGACTGGCAAGTAGTAGAACTTAGAAAAATTGCTCTCCCCTCCAGCCAGTTTTGCAGCCCAATTTGCAAACCGCGAAAGTGGAGGGCCATTTTAGCTCGCATCCCTTTTTGCGGGTAGCGAGGCTCAGGCACCTGTTTTGAGAGCAAGCACACAAAGCTCACCAGCTCCTTACTGCTTCTTTGCTAAAGTCTTTTCTTTCCCAGAATGCTACACCATTCTGGACCCTCAAAAGCAGCTGCCACCACAGATCACAGCACTGTCATCCTTGCCACTCACAAAGTCTGCTTGGGGACCACTGATGTCAACGGGTCTCACCAGACAGTAATTTCCCTCGACCTTGCTTAGATATAGTATAATGGTTGGGAAAGGACAGTTCTCTTCCTCCCTATGCAGCACCCATTGGGTCCATAACATGCCAAGCATACTTTGTAATAGTACAGATTGGAATAGGGGTGGAACAGGCTTCGCCACCATTCACCGCTTGCCAGAGTCTGGTCTCTACACTAAGCCTAGCAGCACAAGTAATGGCTTGTACCAAAGCTGTTAAAACCTCATGCAATCAGCTCGCCCTGTACATTGTTCTTTGCATGCTTCAGCTTTTTAGATTGGTGACATCCTGCTGTAGATACTGTGGGTGACTGGGTGCAGCCTATGATCAAGTGAAAGATGAAACCCAACCCTGCAATCAGCAACATGGCATCCGTGGCCCCACTCATTTTTAAAGTAGTGTGTGAATCTCAGGCAGAGAGGTGAACGGAGGGGGAAAAACCCACATGACAGGCTGAGTTTTCATTTCCCAGGCTTCAGCTCAAAATAGCACAGCAGACATCATTTTTCTGATTCTGGGGATGTGCCCAGCTTTTGATTTGCATCCTTTCTTTGTTTGTTCTCTACAAGGTTGTTCCACACCAGCAAGAAATGGTTCTTGCAGAAGTCGTCCTGTTTTGAAGATGGTAATGGGGTTCTGCAGCCCCGTGTCCTCCTCTTGTTCATTTTCACTCTTGGAGATTTTCTTATTCTTCTCAATTCTCCATGATTCATGCTGGAAGACTGGCTGCAGCCACAGATAGTCACAGAATATAAATTTTCCTGGTGGGCTTCCTGCTTCATCCCATACAAAGGTGGGAGGGTGGTTTGTGAAGGAACAATTGCTGGAGAATTGTTGTCTGCTGGGCATAATGGTTGAATCAGAGAAAGATACACTTTCACATATAGAAATATTTTGAGTGTGCTTGCTTATCTTCTAGGTAGAGAACCTATAACATTAACTCGGGTCTTCAAAATCCATTGGATGACCCAAACTATCCACAGTATCATTCAGTAAAACATTCCCACTTTTCTCCTTCATCTGAGAGGAGCTCAACAATTTCAGATCAACTGTATCCTGAAGCATCTTTGATAACTGTATCTGTTTCCAGGGTCCCCGAAACTCCTCTGTTCATATTGAGATTGCTTATTGGAAGAGGCTGATTTCTGGAATCAAGGGATGTGGACTGGATTTTGGAACTGGGACAAAGAAACATGGTTACAAAGAGAGGAGAGTTTTGGATCTTGAAAGGGATGGTTGCAAAGGAGTGGGTTCAATATAGCAGATACACAGAAGCATACCTAGGGATTGGTGAAACTGAGTTTGGCTGAGGGCATAGGCTTGGGTGGGTGCACAAAAATCACTTGCAGACTATGGAGTGTATGGTGTATATGTGTGTGGTGACATGCCGCCACTGTTGTCAAATGTGGGAGAAGCATTCCATCCTTCTCACACTGCCATACAAAGACGTGCAATTTTTGGCCCTTCCTCCTCACCTCACCCTCCCTCTGGACACGTCAAGTATTTGGGTCGTGTAAAACGTAGGAATTTCTAATGTGGCTATTGTAGTAAAGTGATTTTTCAGGTGGGGGAGGCACTGCTGACACAGCTCCCTTTCCTTTGTGTTGAGGCTAAGCTTACGAACTAAGTATTTTAAAATTATCTATGGTTCATGCTAGAACAATGTCTCTAGAGAGTGGTCTTCATGATATACAAATATTCATGATGGGGCTTCCTACTTCATCTCAAACAGAGGAGAATCAGGGTCTGGCTGTGGGAATATTTGCCAGGGAGACATTTGGGATTAGGCAATATAGTCGGATCAAATGACATGGCTGAGACACTTTCACATAGTGGAATATTGGAGGGAGTGGGTGCCCATCTTTTAAGTAGAGAACCTGAAGCATCAGAATGGCTCTTCAAAAGCTATTGGATACCCCCAAATTCTCCACAGTATCATGTGATAAAACATTATTTCCTTTCTCTTCTCCATCTCATTGTTTAATGGTCTTGGGTCAACAGTCTCAATTTGTAATTCTACATCTCAAAGGACCCTGCAGCCCCAGCACTGTCACATGGGTAGCCATAAGACCACTGAGATAGCTCGCTTGAGGAGGCTGATTTCTGGAATCAAGGGATGCAGACCCAGTTGCTGTAACTGAAGCAGAAAATATATGCTTATACAGAGAGTGCCGTTTTGGATTCTGAAAGGGATGGATGCAAACGAGCGACTTTGATACGGTGGTGAATCAACTTTCCTTTGTGTTGAGCTAAGATTTTGAGTGATTGTGGAGTCTGTGGGTTATAGCCTTTATTTTATTTAAAGAAATACATTATTTTAATTCTGTAAATACATAACAGAGCATGATAATAGACTATATAGGGTTAGAATAATATAATGATAGAATTGTATAATTGGAAGGGACCACAAGGGTCATCTAGACCATGCTGTCCATGCGAAAGCAGAGTGAACCTCTGCTCATATAATAGGACTTCACCATCCTCGCCTCCCTTCTACAGCTGCCTGTGTTCCCTCAAAATCTGCTTCAGAGTGTTGGGGATTCCCCAGAACAGATTCTGAAGGCATCCTGGTGGATGTCCTGTTGCATGAACGGAATTCCATTTCCACAATGCAGCATTCAGTCATTATAAAACAAACATTAAAACATACAAATTACATAGTTCACTGCTTACAAAATAAATTCCGACCAACACTTTTGGACTGGCCCAATAGATTCAAGCTTTTCATGATATAATTTCATAAAAGCTACATCCGTATCATTTATACCAAGTTCATTTCTTATATGCTGCATCACAGGTTAATGCCTAGCTAACACCACTGTCTATTTCTTTTGTGTACTTTGAAAGCCTGTAAGCTTAACAATTTCAAACTGATCCAAACATTTCCTACTTTTGTTCTACTATGTTTTTGATTACACTTCCAAAATTATTGCATTTGTGCTTATATATACAGCTGGTTCTTATATCTCCAATGAAATAACAGTTTTCACATAATTCTATAAGCATAACAACAGTTTGGATTCTACTTTTAACTGGAAAAACTCAATTATAGTTATCACCAGCTTTGTTTCTTTCATACATTTGCACCACACACACAAACACACACACACACACACACACACACACACACATATATAAGTGCCCTTTGCCTCCTGACATATTTAATATTTATTTTCAACCTTATATATTTTATAAATTTTCCATGTTGTCAAATGCCTCCGTTTAGCCATCTTATATCAGTTTTCTCTCTAATTAATTGCTACAGAAAGCAGGGGCCTTTTCTAAATAGAAATTGTCATGCTTCATCAAGAAAAATCTGCACATACTCATGCCATTTTAAGCTTAGTATTTGTAACAAATGTTTGTATTTTTAAAATGATCATACTTAATTTTAATATCTTACCTTCTTCCTCCAATATCCATTTCCCAAATTCTTTTTTTCCCTCATCACAAAGGATTAATATAATAAGTCAGTGGTCTTAGTTACATACTCATAATGCTTTTGATTTTTGTATACACCATTTCCCTAATTTATAAGATTCTATATATCTTTTATAATTACTAATTCTAATTGAGCTGAACTTGTTCTTGACCTACTTTCCATATGCAGTTTCCCATTTTTTACTAATTTGTTACACATTTGTTCGTAGTACTTTCTGTTTTCATTTACCGGTAAATAAGCAGATGAACTTTTAAAAACTTTTTTAAAAAGGCTAACCTATTTCCTATGCTATTGATTAGAAATGTCTGCTGTCATACTGATTTCAAGAAAACTTTTCAAGCCTACATTGAACTTAGAACGCAAAAAGAGCACTCTTGGGGGGGGGGGGACTCCATACACACTACAGTATACATTTAAAGCACATGACTTTCCCAAAGAATCTTGGGACCTGTAGTTTGTTATGGCTGCTGATAAACAACCCATCCCAGGATTATTTGGGGGAAGTCATGTGCTTTAAATGTATGGTGTGTACACAGTCCAATGGACGTGTGAAGTTAATGATGCCATTTTCTTATATATACTGTATATGATGAACACATTTTGTGTGAGCATACAAATCCAGTGTAGCTTCAGCTACCTCTCTACATATAGACCTTTTCAGCTGAATCTTATACATGTTTAATCTGAAGGGTACCCCACAGACTTCCATGGAATTTATTTCCAATGAAAGTTGCAATGATAAGGTGCTTCAATGCAAGATTTCCCCAACCTATTGACATTTAGCTGCTCCTGAGAATAGACACCAATGTATTCCGGTTTTAAACCTTACATACCAGCCCAGCTTTTAAAAATTGCTTAAGTTGTAGGAATCTTTTGACCTTCCATCTCCATTTGAGTTTGAACAGACAAATAATTTTGTATCACCTAGTTTGGACATCCAATATGTAATGTGGTTGATGAGACTACTACTGGAGTTTTGTGACTATGTATAATCCTGGCCCTCTTCATTAATTGTCTGTTCCTCTACTACCTTATTGCAATAAATTCTACAATAAATTTATTTAATATTTGTCTTATATTGTTCTCCTTAAAATGTACTGTTCTCTGCAGCAATGATGGTGATGCAAGCTTTTTATGGGGAAATGATTGGATAGAGGAAGTTTGTGCATTAGCTCTAGGTGGCAGGTATAATAAGAATTTTTACAGGGAAAGGGTAATGTCTCCCAGGGACTCTATGTAAAGGGCAAGGAACCTTTTCATCAAAATAAAATAAAATATGAACTATGTGCATTGGTGTTGGTAAAGACACACATGCTCTTTTGAAAAAAACAGAAAAATACATACGCCCCTCTGGAGAGCAATATTAGCAAAGATAGCAGCAGGTGCTTTTCGTGAGGAAAAGGAAGAGTAGATGGGTGGGTAGGCAGATTATCCTAGGAAATGTAGACACAACTGGTGCTACATAGATAAGTGGGAAGGCTGGGGAGAAGAGTAGCTCTAGCTCTAGCTCCCTGAAGACTGCTATTCATTGTATAGGAACAAGATAATTAGCAGTGAAAATGGGTAGCAACAGTACTATAGAATTAGCAAAGTTGAAAAAACCCAAAACCCACCCACCTCCCAAAAGGTGGTGGCATTGTCCAGAAGTTTTCAGTTCCCCAGTCTTTGCAGCTCTTTAACACAGAATTAGGGTGCAAACCTACAGCAGAGGTCTAAGAGAACTGGAGGCAGGTGAGCACTGAGGTTTGGGATTTCTGGGGTTCCCATTGGTTTTCAGCCGGAGTGGCTAAATACTGAGCAGCTGGAGATTGCACAGGGTGTGTGGATTACCATGAAAAGCAAGGAGATGGAAGCAGAAGACAAAACTTTATTTTCTGAGATGTAGCTTCATGCTCTGAAATCCCAACTGTACCCTTGGGGAAAATCGCAGGGTCAAATTCCTATGGACCAAACCAGTTCTAGAAAGCATTTGTCCTCCAGGCTGCTCTGTTCCTTTCCCATGAAATGTGTTGGTTCATTCAGCTTTATTTGTAGCCCACAATGATTCACTTTCTGCTTTGGACACAGTCCATTATGGATAGTTATACAGTACGCCATGTTTGAAAAATCACACAGTTGCATGTATGAAGTCACCATGAAATGGAGGGGCAGGGGGATGGGCAAGGAGAGGAATAATCATGCTGTTCTTTTCATTCCCCCCCCCCCTAGTAAAATATTAGGCTGGCTGAGGGCTCCAAATTAGGAGCTAGCTTTTTTTCTTCATTTCAAATACAAATTGATGAAACAATAGAGCAGCACAGGAGAGGTGACAGTGGCTACAGGAATAGCCCTATTACTAAGCAGAGTGAGGAAGCTCACGACAAGATGCAAGTTTTGACCGTATAGCAGCAGATTGCTGGTTAGGTAGTTCTGTTTTTTGCCATCTGGAGGGGGACACCATTGGAGGGGGGTAGCCTTGCTTTTGGGAGGCCTTCAACACAAAACAAGGGGAAAAGAATGAGTTTTATTATGAGCATAGTAGTACCATACTACTAGGCACGAGAGGGGGGCAAATATAACACTACTGTGGCTCTACAGAAATAATGATGAGGGTGGTGATAAGGAAAGTGTTGCTGAGGGCTTGTGTTGCTCACCATTTGTGTTGCTCAGCATTTTTACCTTGCTATTCAGCCAAAAGATGGTGCAACATCAGACTGACCACCACAAAGTTCATGTTCATGTCAGAATATAAGAACATAAGAAGAGCCATGCCAGATAAGACCACAGGCCCATCCAAGTCGGTGACCATTACTTCATCTTGCAGCAGTGCAATTTATGATAAGTTATGGGGCAGTATCATCAATCAAACTGCTAGACACAAATGGCCCACCACCCATGACCTGGATTCTTAAGCCTTGGCACCAGTAAGCTATACTTTGATCAAGAGGAATCCCAAAGCTCCAAAAGCATATATTTTACATAATGATTCCACCATAATCATGCTCTAGACAATCTTCTGGAAAGGCTCTAAACAAAACAAGAGTCTGAATGTACCTTAAACTGAATTCAAATGGCCACAACTTTAATCAAACAAAGTTTGGGAACATCAGAACCTGTCCTGCTCTACAAAAACACCCGAAGCTTTGCAGAGTTCTTCCGAAAAGCAAATGCAAGCCTGCCTCATTTTTCCACTTGCTTTGACATTGCACCAATGCTCCCACACACCACTAGTCTTTGTCAGAGCCTGAAATCAGTGTACATATTTAGAGTTGCACAGCTAGCTACATTACACTCTTGCCTTTTCTTTTCAGGTCCATCACCTACAGCATGCTTAGGACTAACTCACAAGTTGAGGCTGAAATGTGAAGAATGTTTAAAATTAATTTGACTATCACTGTTGTCAGCACCAGTCACCTGTTGGAGCACTGCAAGTGAGACACTCAAAATTTGTCACATGTACAGCCCAGCAGTCGAAGGCAGTCAAAACCAGCAGTGGAACTGTGGCTCCACATTGCCAGTTTGTTCATGCATGTGCGAAGGACAGCACAGGATGGCTTAAGGTTGTAAAATGTTGGTGATCTGGTGAAACATAGCTGCAGAGTGTCACTCAGTTAAAATGTTTTACAAAACAAAATGTTATTGTGGTAGAAGTATATTGGTGAGGACAGAACCTTAAAAAAAAAATCCCTGCTGGTTTCAGTCCTAGTCATCATTAATATGATTATGTGTTGACTTCTTTTAATTCTTTTTTTTAAAGGAAGAGTTTAGTTCAGGCTTTCATAGCCTAAGAGGAACCACACAAGCCAGCAAGGCTAGCAGAAAGGAATCCTGACTGCCTCCAAAGATAGCAATCAGTGGTAGTCACCTCTGTTGACCTCCACCACATGGCTACTGAAACTGCAACGGCAAACTGACAGGGTGTGGCTGGGCACAAGCCTCCGTTTCTAATGTGAATTCTTCTGCCTGAGAATAACAACTGGAAATGGCACACACAGGGGGAGGGGGACTTCAGAAAATTTGTTGTTTTCTACAGGGGACATTTCCCTCCCACTCCTCCAAAAGAATATGGGTGGTGCAGGCCTATCTGTCCTTACTTGGCAGTAAGTTCTGCTGTGTGCAGTAAGCATGTGCAGGATTGCAGCCTCAACAATTGTGTACAGCTGGTTCTTTATAAAGCTCTGCCTTGCCTCTGCAAGCATGGAATGAGGCACTAGCTACAGTATATCATACCCTCCATCACATCACAAAACAAAAGCAAACAAACAAAAAATAAGGCACCATCTTCCGGGGCTGCACTCTGATGCGTGTCACGTGACCATGCGAGTTCATGGTTCCCCCAAAAAGTGCTTTTAGGGCCTAGATCACAGTGCACAATTGCATGAGATTGTGACGCCTGGGTTAAACATGAATGATGGTTTGCCCCAGGGATGAGCAATATGTGGCCCTCCAGAAGGTATCAACTGTGGCCAAAGCAGTTGAAGGGAGGATGAACAGGATGATAGGAGCTGTAGTCAACAGCATCTGGAAGGCCACAAGTTCTCCATCCCTTGTTTAACCTGACTGGCAAGCCAGGTATTGCCTTAAGCAGATATTTTAATTAGATCATTGTCTTCTTTTCCTTTCTTTGGACTTCTTTTCTGAACTTTAAGCACAAGGTCTTTTCAGAAGCTATCTTCTGCTTATACTAATCAAGGCATCCCAGCTCCTGCATTATCTGAGGCAGCCCTTCGACATGACACCCTTCAGCCATAGAATAGTTCAAGATAAGCAAAAGGGCCTTTTTGTCCTACTGCTTCCCCAGCCTACCATTTACTGTCTCAGTTTCTTAGAATCCATCTGGTTTCAAAAGAAGACATGGGAAAAAAACCCAGCAGCCTGTTGACAGGGACTGATAATGCTTCATCAACAGCTGGTTTTCTACTTTATAACGCCTCCTGAGTAGGGCCCAGCTTGCAAAGAAGGTTTTAACCTCTCCGCACACACCTTTATGACCAGCTTCTGCAAACCAAGTCATGGCATCTGACCAAGTTAATAGTGGCAGTTCTCTGTGAAAAGATTCACACATACTGAAAGTAGACTGTAAAAACCAAGCTAGGAGAATCTGAGACTCACTAGATGGTTAAGAATTTGCATTATTAACTGCAAGTTCTTGAGATGAGATTCAAACATCTCAGCTGTGGATTTCTTAAGCAGCCCTAGGCATAGCCCTCCCAAGTTATTACCTAGGCGCAGCACCAACCTACCCATGAGGCAAGGTGAGGCAACCGCCTTAGGCACAGGGGCAGTAGATCTGGCCTCCAAGGAATGCATCACCATCATCAGCTGCCACTGCTGCAGTGGCTAAAGTATGCTCCTTGGAGATGAATTTGCTGCCTCCCAGGATTTTTGGATTCACGTGCTTTAAATGTAGTGTATGTACACAGTCAGGGTCAGGGATAGGCCAGTGTATCATGTATATGATTAGAGATGCTCATTGTGCTTTTATTTTATATTAAAATATATATTGGCCCTTTCTACAACAAAATGGTACCAATTCCCAAGTACGGTGGTACCTTGTGTTACAAACTTAATCCGTTCTGGAAGTCCGTTCTTAAACCAAAGCATTCTTAAACCAAGGCATGCTTTCCCATAGCAGCGGGGGACTCAATTTACAAATGGAACACACTCAACAGGAAATGAAACATGTTCTGCTTCCAAAGCAAAGTTCACAAACCAAAACACCTACTTCCGAGTTTGCAGCGTTCTTAATCCAAGTTGTTCATAAACGAATCTGTTCTTAAACCAAGGTACCACTGTAAATATGTTTAGCATTAGAGCACCAAAAGCAAACTTCATTTTCTTCCAGTAGCCATGATGATGCTTTGATCAAATGAGTTTAAAGTATTGAAACTGCACATGCTCAGAGTATTGGCATTACTTTTTAAAACCAGGGTGGCAAAATGTCATTTATTTGTTTGATTTAATCTATCAGGAATACAGAATAGTGGTGGGGTGAGAAGGGAAATGTTCAGTTTTTGCTTTTGGAACTTAATAACTTTCTATGTTGATTTCCCAAGATTTATATACTTCTTGATTGTAACAAAACATCAAAGTAGTTTACAGAAGAAAACAATAAAATTATCAGTAAAAACAGTTAAAAACAACTATTTAAAACATTCAACAAATAAATAAATAAAATCAATGAGAGACTAAAATTCCAAGATTCCCAATGTCAAGATTCTAAATTTCTGGATAGGGTTGCCTATACATACTGTAAATGGTTTTAGCAGGCACCGGAAAGAATGCAGTGTCAATAAGCAGGGAGTTCCAAAGTTTGGGTGATGCCACACTAAAATATTGATTTCTTACAAATGCGGAACAAGTGTTACGTGGCAACTGTAACAGGGCCGGTTCTGCAGATCAAGGTGGTCGAGTGGGCATACATGGGGTAAGGCAAACTCATAAGTCAAAGGTTCCAAGCTGTTAAGGGCTTTATATACCATCATACCTCGGGTTACAGACACTTCAGGTTGCGTGTATTTGGGTTACGGATGTGGCGAAACCCGGAAATACCAGAACGGGTTACTTCCGGCACTTGCGCATGCGCAGAAGACCAAATTGCAACCCGCACATGCGCAGACGTGGTGCTGTGGGTTGCGGACGCTGTGGGTTGTGAACGTGCCTCTCGCACGGATCACGTTCGCAACCTGAGCATCCACTGTATTAACACCTTGAACTTGGCCCAGCAGCAAACTGCCAACCAGCAAATTGCAGAAGTGTTATATGCTGACAGGGTCTCACTTCAATGTTAATACAGTACTGTAATACTGTAATACTGAAAGTAACTGAAAGGTTAACTGTGTGCCTCACAGCTGAAGTAGTGTAATACACATGGCCATCTAATGCACACAGGCATAGTAAAACCTCATGGAATTAGCTAGTTGCATTACAATTCAGATGTTTCAGTTCAGTTCACACAATTCAAACATCTCACCCCAAACTACACTATTCAGACAATATAATGCCAGCTTATGTTGTCAAAATATTTCACATACAACTCAGTAATCAAGAGCCATATAAATGCTGTTATCAGTACCACCACCTGCAAACACATTCCTTGCACTACATTTGTGTATCAAAGTATCATTTTTTGCATACCAAATACATTTTATCTGTCACACATGATACTCCTGCAAGGCCCAATCCAGCTACAACAGTGTGATATATTACCTTGCACACATAAGGGATAGGAGGAGAAGAATGGGTTTGTTGTGCGGGCGGAGAACAGTTGTTGGCTCTACATCTAAAAAAAATGTAACTGGATGTGTACTCGTAGCACAGGAGAACAGAACTGGAAACATTTTGAAATATTAATAATCAAATACAATTAAAGGGTCACAAAATAGCAGTAAGGGTAACATCGCTGCTATACACCAGGATCTTCATACTGATGACTACAGGGCACAGGAGGCTAACCTGTTGTCCTCCATAGCTTGCTGAACTACAACTCCCTGACCTTTGGCCATGCTGACTGGGGTGCTGGGAGTTGTAGTCCTTCTGGAGGACATCATGTATAAATCCTGTTAACATGGAATGTCACCATTGTGCTACCCTATGGAGTTGCACAGGCAATGTGTGCAACAGCATGTCCTGATAACAGTTCCCACATTCTTACTTAGGTAATGTAGCGCATGTACAGCTGGAAGTGTAGTAACCATACTGGGGAGAGGCAGATTCCTTCCCCACTCTGAGATAGCCTTCTTCGCCACTTGCTGTGGCCAGCAAACTGCTGTCAGGTTATGTTTGGCAGACAGTGGGTGATCTGGATGAGCTGAATGCCTTTGTCTGAGTGCACAGATGAGAACAGGAAAACTGAAATCCTTTAGAGTCATGCAGAGGGGCCCCATGTCCTTTCTGTGGAATTTGGAGGTGCCAACTCAGGAGTTGCTTCTCGTTTGGCATCAGTTACAGGAACAGATAAACAGACGAAACAGCAATTCACACCATGTTGCAAAGCAAGTCAACACCGAATTGTTCAGCTGCAGTATGCTGTGCTGTAGATGAGCCATTTATTACGAGCTGGACAGTCCACCCACCCACACCCGACACCATATTTTCTGCTGTTTCCCAATATGAAATATATTTTAGCTTTCACAGGCTGTTGTTTTTAGCTATTATTTTACCTAACTTCATTTTCTGTTTTCTGTTGCTCCTTATTTTAAAGTGATAGTTTTTATTAGTGTCCTTAGCCTCCTTGGGTGCTATGTAGAAAGGCAGAATATAAATCTGAAGAAATACAGAAGCTTGTGTTGTGTGTAACCTATGGCCATGAATTGCAACAGGTTAATTATGTGTTCAGGGACAAAATATGTTGTACAGTATATGTGAAGGTATGCAAAGTCTGACCAAATGATTTAAGGGATGCTGGTTGCAATTGATATATGTATGATTATCTGTTCCATGTATAAACCCACTCATACATTTGTCACCTCATTCCATGTCCCAAGCATCTAATTCAATAATCAATAATCTTGTCACAATGTCATGTAAATAATTTGGTCAATTGCCTTGCATCTTTTTTACTCTGTCACTGTTGCTACTCCACCCCCCTCACATTCTCCATCAACTTTATCAGTGTTTTTAATGTTTGCTATTCTATTCTGAATCCAACTTTTCAGAATCCAATTCATCACAACTTTTTATTTTCAAGAGGACCACACATATTTTTGCCCTCACTTTACAGGTACCTCTTCAAAGTTATGTTTCCTTTTATTTGCAAATTCTGTCCACCCACACTGCATAACTGTGTCCAAAAAGGGACTTGTGTGAATATAATGACATAGCTAAAATTATTTTGGGGCATTATTTGACCCTATGGAAAGATCCTGGCCAAGTCCAACTGACCAGATTGTCAAGCCGTGATTCCTAAACTGATTGTTGTTGTTTTTTACCCTCTTTCCAAATACTTGAAATTCCAAGATGTGCTGAGTATTTTGTTGAACTGGGGCTGCTTTGAGAACTGTGTAACCCACTTGTGCTATCATCCTTGCTTCTAAAGGTCTGCTTCTGAACATTTCAACAATCCGCTGAACCAAGCCACAAGAATTGCCCTCACACTGAAGATGTGAGAAGATCTAGAAAGTGATATAGGTCACATGGCTTCCCTGTTCTGCTGAGTCATCTTCCAGCATCCCAAACTCAGCTTTAGGTTAGATAGAAGTACTTGCAGTTCCTTCTTCTACCAGCTGCTGTGGTGATGCATGAAGTTGGGAACTGCTCCCCAGAGTCTGAGACCCACAATACCCAACACTGTAGAGTGTGTGTGTGTGTGTGCGTGCGCAAGTGCCTATTTATAGACTATGTGGAGCCAAAGATCCCATGGCAAACACAGTCCTGCCAACAGAATTAAAGCTAAACATGATCACACAGAACATACATTTCAGCTAACTTTATTCAAGTCACACTTTCTCTGTGGTAGTTTATATTGTCTTCTTTTAATTAAAGGAAACCCATGCAGCAGAGAAGAAGCGTAGCGCTTGATTACACTTGTGGTTTGCTCTAAACATCCTATGCCATCTCAGCTCAGTGTGAACAGAACGCAGCTGCTCACAATTGATCAAGGTGCAGGTTCATACAAGCACCCTGAATGCATTGTTACTAAATGCTGTTTATTCAGCGCAGAACAGCCATTTTGTGAACCAGATGATTGCTGTAGCCGATGTGGGTTTCTCATTTTATGTTCATTCTCCAGGCAAACTTTTTATAAGTGTATGTTGTGAACAAGGCCTAGCCTAGGTCCCCCCAGAACAATATTCGGGATAGTAGGGGTGGCCATAGTCCTTTATTTGAAGGCCAGTCTAGATTCAAGCCTGGTTTAAAGATAAAAGAAGGGAGGAGTCTTGAAGCTGCCCATGACAGAACTGTATAAAATTAGGCATGGTACAGTGGAACCTCAGGTTGCAGACGTAATCTGTGATGGAGGCACGTCCATAACCCGCAGTGTTCATAGCCTGCAATGCCGCGTCTGCGCACGCGCTTCTGTGCATGCGCAAACGGCGAAACCCAGAAGTAACCTTTTCCAGTACTTCCAGGTTTCCCGCGGACCACAACCTGAAAACATGTAACCCGAAGCATCTGTAACCCGAGGTACCACTGTACAGAGA
The DNA here is from genome assembly GCF_964234715.1 of Podarcis melisellensis. Taxonomy (NCBI): domain Eukaryota; kingdom Metazoa; phylum Chordata; class Lepidosauria; order Squamata; family Lacertidae; genus Podarcis; species Podarcis melisellensis. The sequence goes on along the minus strand of NC_138538.1, from coordinate 42,679,955 downwards.
AAATGAATAGAGAAAAGTGTTTTCTCCCTTTCTCATAACTAGAACTCATGGACTTTCCAATGAAGTTGGATGTTAGAAGATTCAGGACAGACAAAAGAAAGTACTTCTTCACACAGGAGGCAGTGATGGTCAACAGCTTGGAAGGCTTTAAAAGAGGATTAGACAAATTCATGGAGATAAAGGCTATCAATGACTTCCAGCCACAGTAGCTTTGCTCTGACTTCATTGTCAAAGACCGCATGCTTCTGAATACCAGTTGCTGGAAACCACTGGAGAAGAAGTGCTGTTGAGCTTGGGTCCTGATTGCGAGCTTCCCACAGGCATCTGGTTGGCCACTGTGAGAACAGGATGCTGGACTGGATAGACTTGATCTAACAGGCTCTTCTTGTGCAAAAGTGTTGCCATAGAAATTAAACAGCTGGAGACATTTCTGGAAGCTAAGCTAAGCTGAAGGGGACATCTCTGTCTCCTCCACCACCACCCCTTTGGCCTGGATATGGTGTCAGCAAGGTGCCTCCATGCTTTAGGGAGCACAACAGTCAACCCTGGAGCTGGAGCTGAAGCTAGCCACTGGTCTGTGCTTTAAAGCACTGGGTCTGAGTGTTGTAGGTTTTGCCCTAGCACTCTCCCTGCAAAAAATCATGCTTTACCGCTGAATTGGAGCAAATGGCAATCTGGGGAAAACCTGAATTGCTTTTAAAGGGTGGGGTTTTGTGGGGACAGCACCAAGCATTTTTTTAAAAAAGTGCTCAGACATGGCGCTTTACACCTGTGCCTAGGAAGCGTGGGGCAAAAGGTAGGTGTGGATGAGGCCCCAAAAGTGTGACTTGCTTGCTCTGCTGGTCCAGTGTTATGGCATTGAGGAGTCCCCCTAGAAACTAAATGAGAGAGCAAGATCTACGAGAGTGCTAATGCTATAAACCTTCCACCTTATGCTTAGCATATATATCTGGGTAAATGATTATCATATCAAACAGTGCCATAGTCTCCCCTGGCCTTCATTCCAAGGAATGTGCTGGGACTCCTGAAATCTCTCACTGCTCAGAGATCAGGGAGTGTATAATAGAGAACAAAACCTTCTGTCTGGGATAGGACAGGTGGGTGCATGGAAATAGAAAAATTATGGGAAGTACTTTTGATACCAGGGATGTTTATCATTCTAAAAGCTATTTGAAACAGACAAATACAAGATGTTCTGCTCTGTGTCTTGTTCCATTTAATTTATTTCATTTTATTTAAAATGTGTCCTGTGTGAAGCAGTGTCTTGTCTGTCCCAGAGCCTTAGGGTTGCAACAGCATGTTAAAAAACAGGACAGAAAAAAATAAGCCAAAACTTAAATTAAAAGGAACCTTCATTACCAAACTCATTGTGCTTGGCTAGGGATCAGGTCAAATCTCCTTATGCAAAGGAAATTCTGTCATTGTTAAGCAACAACAGATCTTTAATAAACACAGCTTAAAGTCCAGTGCAAGTTGAATCGTAAAAATGCAGACATTTTTCTGTGCCTCCAAATCAGTGGTTTACAAATTTCTTTTGCAGCCAAAAATATCACCCTCAAGCACCTGTTTACTTGAGGAATAACTTGTGCAGAAACTAGCAGGTAAAATCTAAATAGACAAAAAACTATTTGTATATAGTTGTGCTGGGTTTTTTTGAAACACACCATTGCTTCCAAGCAGGTTGAACATCTATTTTCTGCCTCTTCATTTGCACCCCTGGAGGAAGTAAGCTGACAGTAATGGCAAGCCCAGTGAACTGAACATAGTTCTGCTTTTCATTGCCTCAACTATCATGTTAAAGTGTTTGTATGATGGTCAGTTTTGGCTTAGTCTTTTGCTCCTTTGTATAAAATTGGTGTTGATAGTTCATCTCCTCAGGGAAGAGCTCTCACTCCCTCAAATAGCACATTTTGCTCTGCCACTTAGGCTTCCATGATTATTAGTACTAGCAGGCTGCTAATAATCATACAGGCCACCTTTCTAATATTTGGTGCACCCAAATATGCAGAAGTCTAATTTATTATGAAATATAATAAAAATAGGATCCTTTAATAATAACTGTTCCATGTGCCCAATGTATTTTGAGTGAAAACATTATTCATCCGTGTACGGTAAAATACTTATCATAAAACAACACATGTCTTATAAATAAATCATTCTTTCAGAGCATCCTTTATCAGCACAACACTTTGATAGTCTACCTGATAATTCTAAAATCAGAAGTGATTAAAAGTAAAGCATGCTCAGGAATTTCCAGGGCATGCAGTCAGTCTTTTTAAAGGTTTTTCATTTAATGTGTAAATTATATTCAGATAAATATTTATGTGTTCAACATTCCATGTCGTTCCCTTAATCTAAGAGCCAAATAGGTGATTGAATCTTGTGCAATATTTCTTCATTTCAAAGCAGCTGTGGGAGCTGCTATTTGACAGGGACAAAGCGGCAAAGAATGGGGTTGTCCTTTCCTTGATCTGAATCCTCTCATGACACTACTATTAGCCCAGGGCAGACAGAGGTACACCTACTGAGACTCTACCTTCCCTCCAACTGCAGCTGGGGTGTGTTATGGATTCAGAAAATAGCATGGGATAAAGGGTTAAAAACTCCCTTGCTTAAAATTAAATATTCTTAGGATTAGGTTTACTTAGTTTTAGTTACATTAAGGCTGTAATCCTATACTTATTTACCTGCAAGGGCGTCCCTAACAGACCCTCCAAGTGTCCCAATTTTCAAGGGACATCCCTGATTTAGAGAAGCCATCCCAGTTTCTGAATTGAATCCAGAATGCCCCGCTTTTCCTTAGGATGTTGCTATTTTCATTGGAGAAATGTTGGAGGGTACGGAGTTATCCAACCCCTAAGCCGTCAGAAGGCAATCCTTTATAAGGAAGGTTTTTTTAATGTTTAATGTTTAATATATGTTGGAAGCTGCCCAGAGTGCTGGGGCAACCCAATAAAATGTGTGGGGTATAAATAGTAAAAATATCATTATGAAATGGGATGTCCCTATTTTCATCAGAGAAATGTTGGAGGGTATTCCTTAACTCTTTACAGTGGTACCTCGGGATGCGAATGGGATCCATTCTGGAGCCCCATTCGCATTCTGAATAGAACGTAAGACGTGATGACGCGTCTGTGCATGCGCAGGTTGCGTTTTGCCGCTTCCGCACATGCACGTGACGTCATTTTGAGTGTCTGCGCATGCGGCGAAAACCGGAAGTAACGCACTCCGTTACTTCCAGGTTGCCGCGGAGCGCAACCCAAAAGCACTCAACCTGAAGCACATTCAACCCGAGGTATGACTGTACTTACTTTTTAGTAGGAGGTCACAGACTTTCACTGTTAAATCTCTGATGAAAAGAGGATCATAGAGTTCAGCAAGTGTATGTACATTTTGAAGAAACTTTCCTCCTGCCCCCATCAAAATCTCCAGAACAGTTCCCAAACCGACTAGTGGAAATTCTGTAGGCTTTCATAAAAGAAACTACAGCAGATGTAGAGGGGCACCTGGTATTTTCCATTGCTGCATCTACTGTACAGTACTAGGTAATAGTGTGTCCTGGCCTGACACACATACGGTACTTCTAGATATGACAGTTTTTTAGGCATGACAGCAATTCTCTTTGGCCTTCACACTAGAGAAATAAAAAAGTAAAGCACACTTGAAAGAATCAGCAACCTAAAAACAAATACTTTAAATCACTTCCACTTTTTTCCTGATTCTGATTTTTATGGGTGCTGCTAATCATCATTTGGGGCCATATACTACTGGAACTGTGCAGCATGAAGCCCAAAATTCATGGACATACTGCAGAGCACCCTTTGCGTTAGGGTGTTAATGACAGGAGTTTGCAAATCCTGAAGACTGAAGGAATTTCTCCCAAATCGGGGGGTGCCTTGGAATAACTATTTTGTAGGGTGGTACATACTATACATAGGGACGCAGGTGGCGCTGTGGGTTAAAGCCTCAGCACCTAGGACTTGCCAATTGAAAGGTCGGCGGTTCGAATCCCTGCGGCGGGGTGCGCTCCCGCTGCTCTGTCCTAGCGCCTGCCAACCTAGCAGTTCGAAAGCACCTCCGGGTACAAGTAGATAAATAGGGACCGCTTACTAGCGGGAAGGTAAACGGCGTTTCCGTGTGCGGCTCTGGCTCGCCAGATGCAGCTTTGTCACGCTGGCCACGTGACCCGGAAGTGTCTCCGGACAGCGCTGGCCCCTGGCCTCTTAAGTGAGATGGGCGCTGTCAGAGCCACCCGTCTGGTCCCAGCTCACAAGAGACCCAATTCCAATCCGGTTTATTTACAGAAAGTCTTTATTGAAGATCATGGTTGCGTTTACATTCCATCTTTGTGACTCTACGTCTGTACCGTTAGATCGCTGAAGTACCCTCTGAATCTGTCCCGCCTCGGCACCAATTTAAGAGCCTTGTGCTGGACCACCTCTTCCTCTCCTTCCTTTTCCGCAGGGTCTTTCTGCCCCCCTGGGTTCCCCCTCGCCGGGACTCGCCCGAGGCTGAATCCTCTGACGCCTCCGCCCCCCTCCTTCTCGCTTTGGGGCCGGGATCCTCCCCAGGGCTCTCCTCACTTCCGCGCGCCTCTACATTTGAACTTGGCGCGCGTACGTTGCTTCTGACCTTTCTCTCGACCGCTACACTGCTCCCGGTGCTACTCTCCACCCCTTCCGGCTGAGCGTCCTGCTCCGATCTTCTCCCCCTGTCTCCTTCACGCTCTGCTCCCTCTGACACCCTGGTAACTCCACCCCCTTCACTCCGTTCCGGCTGAGAAGCTGGCTCCTGTGTCCTACTCCTACTGAGGCTTCTCCCTTCGCCGCCCTGTTCCTCCCTGCTTCCCCCTTGGCCCCCCTTTGGTCTGACCAGGGGGGCTCCCTTCTGGGAGTCTTCTGACTCACTGGACAAACTCATGGACGACCTTTGGTCATCGTCATCCTCCTCCTCATCTCTCTGGGATTCTTCCCCCTCGCTCTCTGTCTCCTCCCCCATCTGCTCTTCTCTCCCTGAAACCCTGACATCCATCCCCCCCTCAAAGCCCCCCCTTCCCCCCTCCCGCTCGTCGGGTGCAGGTCGTGGAAGCTGCGGCTCTTCGGGGGTAGATTCGGGATACAGGTCGTCTACTTCAATGTCCTCTGCTGGCAGTTCTGTGTATGTGTATTCGAACCCGGGTTCTTCACCCAACGCGGTCTCAGTCTCTTCACCCATTGCTACTTCGTCTGGTGCCGCCCTCCAAGGCCACTTCACCCACCTCTTACGCCAGTCCTCCTTTGGTTGCTCCTCCCACCAATCCGAAGGTAGTGTGTCCACTCCCGAACACGATCCCTTGGGCGGGCTCGATTCGGGCGTTCCCTCCTCGGCAGAAGAAAAGCCCCTGAACGTGGTATCTGACAATGTGGGCGTGAAAAGCCAGTCATCAAAGTACTCAGCTGGCATGGGTCTATGTGGGAAAAGTGCATGGAATTCATCTTTCAAAAGGGGTTCATCTAACGCGTAGCCTGGCACCCAACTATTGGCAGTGGCTGGGGTGCCCTCTCTGGCGAGAAAGTATTCAACTCCCTCTTCCCCCCATCTCGAGTCCAGTATCTCTGTGACCTCGTTGAGTGGTTCGGCCCTAGGCGACCCCCCCCCTCTTGGGTGACTCTTTGCGTGGGTCTGGTACTGTTCCTGACTCTTGAAACCTGTGTGGGGCTTTGTAGGGAGTGAGCACCGACCTATGAAAGACCGGGTGCACTCTGGAGCCTTCTGGAAGGGCCAGGCGAAATGCTACAGGATTGATCCTAGCCTCAACCTGGTATGGTCCTAGCTGCCTGTGTTCTAGCTTCTTCTTGGCTAACGATCTGGCTGGCATCGCTTGGGCCGCTAACCATACCCAATCCCCCACCTGGATGTCCTCTCCCTCCCTTCTGTGCTTGTCCGCCTGCACCTTATAGGCCTGTTTGGCCAGCTCCAAATGTCTCCGCAGCTCCTCGTGCACCTCTTGCAACTCTGCTGCGAACTGGTCGGCCTCTTGAGGCACCTCCCCTCCCGGTGCCATAAGCCTCGGAAAGGTTCTGGGATGACGGCCATTGTTCGCGAAGAACGGTGTCACCCCGGTCGATGCGTGCTTCGTGTTGTTGTAGGCAAACTCAGCCATCGGCAGGTAGTCCACCCACGCTGCGGGTCGCTGATTGGCGTAACACCTCAGGTACTGCTGCATGATCGCGTTGACCCTCTCTGCTTGGCCGTTGGTCTGTGGATGTCTCGCCGACGCTAGGTTGATCTTGACATGCAGGATACCCAGAAGCTTCTGCCAGAAGTTGGAAACAAATTGGCGCCCCCTGTCGGACAGGACGGACTGCGGTAGTCCATGCACTCTGAACACGTGGTCGATGAAGAGTTTGGCGGTCTGTTCTGCCGTCGCCACCTTGGCACAAGGAATGAAGTGCGCCATCTTGGTGAACAAGTCCACAACCACCAGTACCGCCGTCTTGCCCCTGGAGCTGGGTAGGTCAGTAACAAAGTCCAGTGCTACCCTCTCCCACGGCTGCTGTGGCGTTTCCAGCGGTTCCAACAATCCCGCCGGCTTCTGGTGTACTGGTTTGGACCTCTGACAGGTGTCACACCTGGCGACGTAATCCGCCACCTCTCCCCGCATCTGGGGCCACCAAAAGTCCCTGGCCACTAATTCCAGTGTCTTCTCCTTGCCGAAGTGGCCCGCACTGGGAGCGTCGTGCAATTGCTGCAGAACCTTTGCGCGTAGTTCGTCGTTAGGCACGTAAAGGGCACCCTTGCGAGTTAAGAGTCCGTCCCGCAACTGGAACTCATCGCCGCTTTGTGATCCGTTGCGTAGCTCCTCCATCTTGGACTGTGCAAATTGATCCGCTTGCAACGCGCGTCGCACTGCGTCCAGGTCGACTGTGATGGCAGCGCACGCCCACGCCTGCGGTGCGAAAATGTGCTTCGCTGCAATTGGTGTCGTCTCCTCCAGGTATTGCGGTTTCCTGGATAGTGCGTCTGCTATAACATTTGAGTCCCCCGGGATGTATTCTATTTTGAAGTCGAAATCCGCAAAGAATTCTGCCCAGCGCATGTGTCTTTGGGTCTGCAGCTTTGCCGTTCGCCAATACTCTAAGTTCTTGTGATCCGTGCGGACCTGCACTGTGTGCTTGGCTCCTATGAGGAAGTGCCGCCACGCTTTGAAAGCTGCATGAATGGCCAACAGCTCCCTGTCCCATATGGTGTAGTTCCGCTCCGTCTTGCTGAGCTTCCGGGAGTAGAAGGCGCCCGGTCTCCAATTGCCGTGCGGATCCTCCTGCAGAAGGACGGCTCCCACCGCTCTGTCTGACGCGTCGGTTTCCACCCGCATGGGCCTGCCGGGATTCACGTGTAGTAGCTGCTCCTCGGAGGCGAAGAGGCTTTTAAGCTTCCGAAATGAGCGCTCTGCCTGTTCCGTCCAAGCGAACTTCTTCTTCTTGGAACTGAGGGTGTCCGTGATTGCTGCCGTCTCCTTTGCAAAACCTCTGATGAATTTGCGATAAAAATTGGCAAATCCGATGAATCTCTGGACCTCCTTCCGATTGCGTGGGCTTTTCCAGTCCAACACCGCTTGGACCTTGACTCTGTCCATAGCCAGCCCTTCGTCGGACAGCTTGTAGCCAAGGAAGTCCACCTCCGTCACATCAAACTGGCATTTCTCCAACTTGGCGTACAGCCTGTGCTCCTTCAACCTCTGTAGGACTTCCTTTACATCCTTCTCGTGAGCTTCCGGTGATTCCGAGAAGATCAGGATGTCGTCGAGAAAACATACACACTTCTTGTAGAGGAGTCCCGCCAACACGTGATGCATAAATGCTTGGAAAACGTGGCTGCCATTTTGGAGACCGAACGGCATAACTCTGTATTCATACGTGCCTAGAGGCGTGAACATGGCAGTCTTCCACTCATCGCCCTTCCGGATGCGGATGAGATTGTACGCTCCACGCAAATCCAACTTGGTGAAGATCTTACCCTTCCTAACGGTCGCTAGGAGGTCGTCAATCCTGGGCATGGGGAAGGCCTTGGGCTTAGTCAGCCTGTTGATGAAGCGGTAGTCCACAACCAGTCTTTTTTGGGGCGTGTCCTTCTTCTTCACAAAGAAAACAGGACTGCCTCCCACTGCTTTGGATTCCCGGATGAAACCACGCTGCAGATTATGCTCTATGAAGTCCCGGAGCTCTTGCATCTCGTCCTCAGACATGGAATACAGCTTTGCAGTTGGCAGCTGCGCCCCCGGCACCAGGTCGATCGCACAGTCGTAAGGCCTGTGAGGCGGCAACTGGTCAGCTTCTTTCTCGCAGAAAACCTCCAAGAATCCTTTGTACTTGTGAGGCACTGCCTGCACCATGCCCAGTTGCAGCTGCTGCTCGGCCCCCTCCTCCTGATTGTTTTGGATGCAATGCTGAGCACAATACGATGAGCAGAAGGTGATTTGCCGCTGGTACCACGCTACAGCGGGACTATGCCTCTCCAGCCAACTCATGCCCAACACAATGGGCGTGTCTGACAGGTGGGTGACATTGAAGCTAATGACTTCTCGATGATTTCCAATCTGCAGCACCATGGGAGGCGTCTGCTGCACAACTTGCCCTCCCAGCAATTTTCTGCCGTCCACTGTGACCACATTCAGAGGCGTCGTTGCAGGCAGGAGTGCTATGCTATGCTGCTTGACAAATTGTATCCCCACAAAATCCGCATTGCTTCCCGAATCGATCGTGATGGGAACCTCCAGGGATTGTCCATTTGGCAGCTGAAGGGTTGCAGTGAGTTGCACTGCTGGCTTGGGTGGTAAAGGGTCTGTGCGTTGCAAGGATGCTGGGGACTGTTCTACATATCCGCCTGGCTGAGCCCCAGTAGCTCCGCTTCCAGCCAGGCACTGTCGTTTCCCTGAGGCTGCTCTCTGTGCACCACTTCCGCTGCCACTGTTGCTAGAGCTGCAGTGTGCTTTTGGAGCCTCTGGGGGCACTCTTTGGCCATATGCTGTGCACTGTCACAGATGTAACATTTCTTGGTCCCTCTAGGAGGCTTCGCCTTCACTGCACCGGAAACAGGGGCTCTGGATGGTGTCTGAGCCCTAGCACCACCAATTTCCATCGGCTCTTCTCCTTGCCTCCCCAAGGGCGAAGGGTGCGTCCGGCTGAAGTCCCTGGGGACAAAAGGGGGGGTTCTCGCTGGTGCACGCGCCTGGGGTCCCTCCCCCTCGTGCCACGGGCGCCCCTCATGTCGTATTCCAATAGCCAAAGCTCGCTGCACTAGGTCTTCTAGGGTTTGGGGTCTATCTCCCCTGGCGATCTCATCCTTGACGGGGGGGCTAAGACCTTCCCAGAAAAGATCTCTGGCGGGTTTACTATCCTTCTCCCAGCCCAATGCAGTCAGTAATGCAAAGAATTTAGAATGATATTGACGTACAGTGGCTTTGCCTTGCCGCAGTCCGTGCATCTGCTTGCGAGCAATATCCACATCCACAGAGGACTGGAAACAAGCATCCATCGCTTTAATAAACTCATCAGAATCGCGGCGGGCAGGGCCATCTTCGCGCCACAAATTGCGCAGCCAAGTCCTGGCCTCCCCATGCAGATGCGAAATTATGAACCCCACTCTCTCCTCCTCATCCTTAAAATCATGACGGAGCAAATGCAGTGCATACACGACGTCTGCCCTGAAGTTAGGGTAGTCTTCTAGGTTGCCATTAAAGTGCGTAACTAGGGCGCCCCCCCGCCGTCCAAGTGCAACGCCCTCCGATCTGGACCCCGGAACCCCTGCCCTGCTTGCCTGCTCCCACCTTGTTCGCAGGTCCTGGCAAGTCTTGTCCAGTTCGTCATTCTTCTTCTGCGATGCAATGACTGCAGCTGTGAGTTCGGTAACCTGATTCCTCAGCGTAAGCAGCTGTTCCTCCGCGCTCATGGCTGCTCCCGTTGGTGAGCTTTGCAAAAAAAAATTTTTGCGTTCTGTGGAGGGTACTTACTGTCAGAGCCACCCGTCTGGTCCCAGCTCACAAGAGACCCAATTCCAATCCGGTTTATTTACAGAAAGTCTTTATTGAAGATCATGGTTGCGTTTACATTCCATCTTTGTGACTCTACGTCTGTACCGTTAGATCGCTGAAGTACCCTCTGAATCTGTCCCGCCTCGGCACCAATTTAAGAGCCTTGTGCTGGACCACCTCTTCCTCTCCTTCCTTTTCCGCAGGGTCTTTCTGCCCCCCTGGGTTCCCCCTCGCCGGGACTCGCCCGAGGCTGAATCCTCTGACGCCTCCGCCCCCCTCCTTCTCGCTTTGGGGCCGGGCTCCTCCCCAGGGCTCTCCTCACTTCCGCGCGCCTCTACATTTGAACTTGGCGCGCGTACGTTGCTTCTGACCTTTCTCTCGACCGCTACACTGCTCCCGGTGCTACTCTCCACCCCTTCCGGCTGAGCGTCCTGCTCCGATCTTCTCCCCCTGTCTCCTTCACGCTCTGCTCCCTCTGACACCCTGGTAACTCCACCCCCTTCACTCCGTTCCGGCTGAGAAGCTGGCTCCTGTGTCCTACTCCTACTGAGGCTTCTCCCTTCGCCCCCCTGTTCCTCCCTGCTTCCCCCTTGGCCCCCCTTTGGTCTGACCAGGGGGGCTCCCTTCTGGGAGTCTTCTGACTCACTGGACAAACTCATGGACGACCTTTGGTCATCGTCATCCTCCTCCTCATCTCTCTGGGATTCTTCCCCCTCGCTCTCTGTCTCCTCCCCCATCTGCTCTTCTCTCCCTGAAACCCTGACAGGCGCACAACCCCAGAGTCTGTCAAGACTGGCCCGTACGGGCAGGGGTACCTTTACCTTTACATACTATACATAAATGCCTTAAATAAAACAAAATAATTATGATTGCTTAAGGCTTCATCAGTTTTTATGCTTAAAGGCTAATGAGTATTAACAGTGATTCCATGTGCACACAAATAGTTTCTTCAATGCTGGAGGGTAGTGGGAGACACTTTAATGTGGCTTTTTCCCTGTGGAATCATACTGAGACAGGATTCCACACGCTCTTTTTTTAAGATAAGGGATTGTCTCCACCTTGAACTATTTGTTTATGCAAGTGTTTCCTAGAGAAAGGTCCCATTTCCAAATGCCTCTACCTATCACAGAGAATATGGTACTTCCTCTTTAGGAGACAGCTTTTGGGAAGGGTCATCATGCATTATCACTATGATACTCTTAAGGTTGATATGATGATAAGCAGGAGTTGCCAACTTTTTAGGGCCTGTGGGCAAATTTGCAAACCAGATTAGCTATTGTGGGGGCCACGCACACATTGCAACCATGCACACACCACGACCCATTACAATGGTTACAACAAAATGCTTCTTTCAAGTCTACTTTCAGCAGGGGAAGGACCCCTGTGGATGTCAGGGTAACTTTTGCCCATTCAGTGTTTTACATATATATATCACCACTGCATATGATTTCTTCATGGAAGATGACACTTCACTGAAGATATAAGCAGGGAAAGTACTGTGGCAAAGCAAAAGAACAGCGCAGAAGCAAGGTTTGGCATTCGGTTTTCCATTTGCCTTTATTCATATGAAACCACAGCTTCAGTCCTAAACCCTGATGCCACCTTAGTGCCACAAGATGCATGAAGCTACGGTTTCTGCAGCACTTTACTATAATATTATCTTCATAGCCATGTGGCTGGTAGAGGCTGATGTGAAAATGCCTACTGTTCCACACTAAAAAGCAAGAGCAAGTGAAACCAAGATAGGAGTCTCCACCACAGCACAAAAGATTTGAAATATGTCTCAAATGTATACTGAACACCACATTGTTATGACATTAGCTGTGGATATGTAAGCAAATCTACTTTGGAGCAGGAAGGCTGAAGTAACTCTTGCTCTTTTAATGAATGACAACACTGCAATGACTAAGGAATAGACTATGCACAGCTCTGTCCTGACTGGGTGGACAAAGGACTGGGAAAGCAAATCCAGAAAATGTTGTGCTCCATCTGTGCAGAACAGTAATGGCCATGGCCCTGATCCTTTCCCCATTTAGCTTAAAGGTAGTGGTTTTGATGAAAGTTGATTTTGCTTATCTACGTTACATGCAGCATGCAAAGAACCTTACCCATTGCCCTCCTGCAACAACTTCTACTTCTGCTCTCAGATAGGAAGTTGATTAATTTCTATTGCAGAAAGAAAATCAGATTTCAAAACCTTGGCAAATGTTCTCCAAGCTCTGTTAACTCTTTAGAAGAGGCTGCTCCGCTCTGCATCTGAGACTCCTACAATATAGCACTAAATGTCCCCATAAGTAGATACAGAGGGCTTTGCTTTTGGGTGGGGATAGCTGCTTTATTTGCATATAAAGCACGTTCAACTCACATTTAAAGCATAGGATTCCTCCCAACAAATCCTGGGAACTGTAGTTCCTCCTCAAAGAGTTACAATTCAGAGCATCTTTAACAAACTATAGTTCCCAGGATTCTTTGCATTGGGTGTTCTTTTAACTGCTGAATTACAACTTATCACTAAACTGAAAACTATGGAGAGACTTGGTCTAATAGAGATATTGGATTCCGGTCTCATTACATAATGCTAATCATCTGCATGCTATCCCTTGTAGGACTTTTTCCAGTAGGACTAATTGCAGTCCTTAACAGTCATCAACAGGTTTACCATACCCATTGAGTCTATCACCCATCTCCTCCTGGGAAAAAAACCAGCCCACCCTCCCACTATATATAAGGGTCTGGTGACTTCTATTTCAGTGTATCTGAAGAAGTGTGCATGCACACGAAAGCTTATACCAAGAACAAACTTAGTTGGTCTCTAAGGTGCTACTGGACATTTTTAAATTATATATTTTAATGTATGGTGTGGCTCTGCTTAGCAACCTTGAGAAGGACACTTTAAAGGGTTTAAAGAGTACACAGCCTAGGGGAGAAAGTGTTCAAAAGGAAATTCAAATAAAAACAGAAAAGGCTACTCCAGATGGATGATGGTAGATCTAGCTGCTTTATGCTTTCTTTGTTTGTTTACTTCACATGAAAACCAGAATGAGGAGCTTGTGGTCCTCCAGATGTTACTGGACTACAGCTGGCCAGAGCTGATGGGAGTTGGAGTCCAACAATATCTGTTTTACAAGGACTAGCTGAGTTCTTTAGATGGATTGGTGCTGAAAAATATCAAGCTTTTAAAATAGTATGAGGTGTAGCAATAGATGTCCCAGGATACCGCTGATGTCATGTAACTGCCAATGGGCATCTAACTCCTGCAGACTCAGTCCATATAGTATTCATTGCTACAAATGGAGCAGCAGCGGAAGGAGAAACAGGAATCAGCACAGTTGCTTGATACAGGCAAGATGTAGTGAAATAATATGTGGCCTGTATTGAAACAAGTATATTGGCTTCCAGCATGTTGCTGAGCTTAATTCAAAGTGCTGTTTTTAGAGCCCAGATGCTTGTTGGACTGCCTTCTCCCATACAACTGCACCTGTCTCTGAAATTGTGGTCTGAGGCCTTTCTTCAGGTACCTCAGCCATCTGAAGTACGTATGACATGTGGTGACCATAGAGAGAGAGACAGAGGGAGAAAGAATAAAGAGAGGAAGAGCCTTTTCAGTGGTGACCCCTTGTATTTGGATACCTTTGTAAGGGAGCACCATTTGGTACCTATAGTACTATAGTTTAGAGATCAGCCCAAAGTTTTAAAGACTGCTAATAATTACACACACACACACACACACACACACACACACACTGGGGATAGTTGTGATTTTTTTAAAAAATCTGAATGGACTGTTACTGTTTAGCTGTAACTTTAGTTTTGTATATTTTGTCTTTTTATATTAAATTTTGACTTATATCCATACTGTTAGATACCTTGGGAACATTGTGACTGTGCTGAAAGTTTGGGATATTTCAAGGCCTTTTCAAACAAGCATATCACCGTACTTATTTTTAAAATTTATATCCCAAACTTTGAACATAGTCACTATGTTCCCAAACAAGACTTTTCAGGACATCTGCTTCTGTCGTCTTGTATCATCACTCTGAGGTCAGCTTTTCCAAATCTGATGCCCTTTTTGGACTGCTATCCAGTCTCAGCCCCAGTGAACACAACTGATGGAAATTGTAGTCCAGGTGTGCATCAGGTTACGAAAGGCTCTTTTAAGCCAACTGCATTTCCAGTCTGGTTTCATGCACAGTCAGGCTACGAGTTGAAAGAGGTGAAAGAGGGATGCTAGAAAATGGTGGCAATGAACCTGGAAGAGTTAGGATGATGAAGAAATCTGGCTACGAGTTTCTTTGCCTGATGGGAACATAGGCCTTAATTTTGAGTCAGACCATAGGCCCACCTAGTTCAGCATTTGATAGGGAGTTTTGGGTAGGGGTTTTTCGCAGTCCTTCCTGAAGTCTGAACCTGGGACTTTCTAACAGCTCTGCCACAGTACTGCCCTTCCCCATGTTTGTGACAGCATCACTGAAGATGTGTGCCATCATGTTACAACTGCCATCATGTTACAACTGCCCACCTGTACCACCCGACCAGTAATACTGTTGGGAATCATTTTGCATGAAACTGTAGTTTGGCCCTTTGTCTTCCTTCTGGCAGGTGCTTTCACCGTCCTTAGTATAGGCACCCTGTGCCAAGGCTCCACCTGCAACACCAATTTATCTGCAGGGGTTCCCGCCTTCTGACTTCCCACCTCTGAAAGACTATGGGTGGCTAATTTCCATCCCCTGTGTCAGCTGTGGTTTTTCTTGGGTATTCACCGGCATTCGCTTCATCAGAAGTAAGCCCATTGTCTCAAGTGGAACAGGTGTTTGGTTCTTTCCCCCAATGTGAATTTTTGTTTATGATTATATCATCAAACCCAATCAACTGTCAGTGCCAGATGAGAAGACCCTGCTCCTATCAAAGAGGAAAAGAAACCAGGCCTGTGAGCAGTGACAGTTGTTCACAGGTGAAGCATGAACTGCAGCCTCTTGCAACCTGCTCACTCCCTGCAAAAAAGAAGTCCCCATTGCCTGTACTTTTACAGGTAGAATCTATCTTAGACATCTGTTGCCAGATGACCCCATTTTGTAGGGACGTCCCTGATTTAGAGAAGCCATCCCGGTTTCTGATTTGATCCCAAAATGTCCCGTTTTCCCTTAGGATGTATCTGTTTTCATTGGAGAAATGTTGTAGGGTATGGAATTATCCAACCTCCAAGCCGTCAGTCGGCAATCCTGTATAGGGAAGGTTTTTTAATGTTTAATGTTTTATTATGTTTTTCATATATGTTGGAATATCTTACTGGGTTGCCCCAGACAAGTTGTGTGTTGAATAAATAGTAAAATTATCGTTTTGGAATGGGACGTCCCTATTTTCATTGAAGAAATGTTGGAGGATATGTGTTGCCAGAGCAGAGAAAATGGCGGGTGGACAAAATAGCCAATCCCATTTAAATATGGGCTGTGGAACAGGTGCTTTCCCCAAATCTGGACCAATATTTAATATTGTATAGTCAAACTCTGGAATTCATTTTAACAAGTAGTAGTGATGGTCACCAACTTGGATGGCTTCAAAGAGAGGATCAAACAAATTCATGGAGGATAAGGCTTTCAATGGCTGCTAGCCGTAATGGCAGTGTTCTGCTGCCCATGTCAGAGGTAGTATGCCTCTGAATGCTAGTTACTGGGAATTACAAGTGCATACCCCCCCAACATTTCTCTGATTAAAATAGGGATGTCCTAGGGAAAATCGGGTCATTCTGGTATCAAATCAGAAACTGGGACAGCTTCTATAAATCCGGGAAGGCCACCGAAAATAGAGACACTTGGAGGGTCTTCAAGGGAGGAGAGCACTGTTGTGCTCAGATCCTGCTTTCAACCTTCCCATTAGCATCTGGTCGGACACTGTGAGAATAGAATGCTGGACAAGATGAGCCACTGGTGAGTGAGCCTGGGACATTCTGCATGAAAAGAGGTGCTCTGTGATAGAGCTATGGCCATTCTGCCAAAACAATGGGGAACTCAAAACAATGCCCATGTTATTACAATCTAAATAGCCAAGACCCTAAGAGCTCTTTGGATCCACCAGCCTTCTGAAGTAAGACAAGTCATGATCCAAGATACATGGTGTTGCCTGGTCTTCTGAATGCAAAAAGCTAGGAAGGCGGCACAGAAACCAGACAGAATGCAAAATATAAGACAACTGTTCTGGAAAGTGCCAACTAAGAAGATTTATCTTACAGATCAACATGTTTTGGAATGCAAGTTGTTTCTTCAGAAGCAATCTATATAAGTCAACTATTCTCTTATTCACACCGGCCTTGGGCAGTAATTTGAATTGTTTTTCAACCTATCTTTGCTTGTTTTTGTATTCACTTCTGTTTTTATGGTATGTTTGTAAATCACCTTGAGACACACATAAAAAACAATTCATGAATTTATGAAGAATGATAATAGTAATACAAACAAAATTATATACAATTGTATTTAGAATACTTCTATATTTTTAATTATTTGCATATTGCTTCTTTTGTGTTCCAAAATATGTTGAGCTGTAATAAATCTTCTTAACTGGCATTTTTGAGAGCAATTACCTCTTTTGCATAGTCTTTCCTGTCTTTGGAATGCCCTCCCCCCCAAAAAGACTCACCTGGATTCAAGTTTGTCATCTTTTCAGTGCCAGGTAAAGACCTTTTTATTGCTCTGGCCATTTAAGGTGTTCTCATGTACATTTTAAACTTACTAGTGTGGATTTCAAGCTGTTTTAACAACTGCTACTGCTGCTAATGTTATAGGTTTGAATGAGATAATGTGATAATTTGCTGTTTTAAACTGATAATGTGTAGTTGTTACCTGTTCTGCAAACCCTTTTAAAGAGTACCACATAAATATGTACGTAAAGAAATAAAGGTCTCATAGGACTCCTGAGCCACAGCATCTCAAGGTGTATTAGCATTCAATATGTTATCCACTATAATCTTAATCTGTTTTGGCAGGGATGCATTATTTATCCACCCCAGACCTCATTCCCCAGATAATGTTTTATATTTGTCCCCATTGAATGTAATTTTACTGTTTGAAGCTCTTGTTTAGCTTGATAATTTCTTATTTTTATAACCTTTCCAGAGGATAAGTTTATAGATTAAGAAATGTGTGGCTCATGAGTTACTCAAGATAGTCAAGATGTTTTCTCTCAAGGAAGGAGTTCTATGTGAGGGATATCACATTTTCCCAGAAAGCTGCAAATATATTGTTAGTGGGAAAACATGATTCCTTCTCCATCTAGCACTGGTCACTAGGATTTGAAGGGCTCTCTGGAATGCATTGCATAAGCACTGCAGGCTCTTATTGGACAGCACCTGTGACATTGTTGATGTCATACACCTCAACTTCCACCTATACCCATGCAATTGTGTGATCCTAACAGCAGTACTGGAGAAAAAATGCTTACAGAGGGGCAGTACCAGAGGGCTTGTTCGCACACGCATTCACTTGCTTTCTCTGAATTTGATGATGTATCTGGCTCCATGATGAAGCAGTATTTCTCTATTTATTTCAAGATTTATACAGGCGAGGCCCCCACCCACCCAAACAAGCTCACACCAATATAAAACATAAAACAAATACTACAAAATGTACCATATGGTTAATTAAGTCAGACTAATAATAAAAATAGTACTATTAACAATAATTACCATCATCACCTTCACCTTCTAGTGTTAAAAAAGCAGCAGTTAAAAACAATTCAGAGCCCCACACATATTAATTTAAAAAATTTGAAATATAAACACCTTCCAGGTCCATTTAAAAGCCAGTAAAATAGGGGTCATGTGTACTTGGAGAGGGAATTCCACAAATACGTATCCTCCACTGAAAACCCCTGTATCTAATGCTCACCAATCTGACAGGTCACGATGGCATGCCTATGCTCAGGGACAGGTCTGTATAGATGCAGGTGGCCCTTTAAATAGCCTGGTGAAATGAGGAGATTTGAAGTTCTGTTCTGTGGTGTGAGTTTTGGAAGGAAGGGTTCAAGTGCATGCCAGAACTTTAGGGCGTGGGTGGCACTGGGATGCGGGTGGCACTGTGGCTTAAACCACAGAGCCTAGGGCTTGTCGATCAGAAGGTTGGTGGTTCGAATCCCTGCGACGGGGTGAGCTCCTGTTGCTCGGTCCCTGCTCCTGCCAACCTAGCAGTTCGAAAGCACATCAAAGTGCAAGTAGATAAATAGGTACCGCTCCGGAAGGAAGGTAAACGGCGTTTCCGTGTGCTGCTCTGGTTCGCCAGAAGTAGCTTAGTCATGCTGGCCACATGACCCGGAAAAACTCTGCGGTCCCTTTACCTAGAGCATATTAAAACACGATGTCACTGTAGCACAACAAATCCACTTTTTAAAAACTAGGTCTTTTTGCGGTTAGGCAAGTGACAGGGAAATGCACTGAGAAGTGATGGATTGAATGCAGGCAAATCAGGATGGATGCTTGTTGCTATGTAATTGCCCTGTAAACCAATCAGAATGCCAGCTCAATAAAGAGGGGAGTTGGTCTAACCACCTTGTAAACTTTGGGCATGCAAATAAGAATGAATGCCAAATAAACAAACCATCCGGAGGAGCCCCCAGGGCTTTTTCCCC
The DNA here is from genome assembly GCF_964234715.1 of Podarcis melisellensis. Classification (NCBI taxonomy): domain Eukaryota; kingdom Metazoa; phylum Chordata; class Lepidosauria; order Squamata; family Lacertidae; genus Podarcis; species Podarcis melisellensis. The sequence goes on along the minus strand of NC_138538.1, from coordinate 42,661,330 downwards.
CAGCCAGAACTCACTGGAACACAGTTCTGGCACCTCTCAGGTGGGTGCCATTGCCATTATAAGAGAATGAGGGAGGCGTTCATGGCGAATTCTGGCACCTCTTTTTCTAGAAGAATAGCACTGAGGAGCTCACATATATGCAGAATATTGCTTCAGGGAAGTGCCAGGCTTGTTGGAGAACTTACACACAGAATTTAAACCAAGAAGGAGGGCCCCCTTTTTGGTATTCTGCAGCAAACCTTCCATGCTTGAAGTTACTCCAGAATGTTTATGACACTCAGAGAGAATATGTTTTAATCACCTACTCCCATGCCTCCTTCTTACTCCTCCAGTTGTCGTAAGGAAACGTTTTTGCCTAGCTTTAATGGCAACATTGCTTTTTATTTAAGAAACAGCGGTATGACGCTTCTGAGAATATTTCTCTGCACAAGCTACTGGCTTTTTGGAGCACCTACCGAAAGGGGTCAGTTAAAAAACAACAATAGGCAGCGGAGCTGGGGGTAGCCAGGCAAATTCAGCAGAGCAGAGACAAGTCTGCAGACAAGTCTACAGGGACCAGCTGACAGGGTCTAAGGAGACAAATATAGACCCAGAGAGGAAGAGCAGGCAATGCGAAGGAGGGAAGGGGGAAGGAAGGGAGATTATATATGTCGGCTGTCCCCAGAGTAGTGAGGGTGAACAGACGGCAGGCAGTGAAGCCTATCAGTGTCTCCCAGCTGGTGCAGATCCCCAGGGATGTCCCACAGGGTGCAGTCTTGACAGCAAGGCTTTGTGAGGCTTTATCGGCAACTATTTTACGGTCTCTTTCAGCTAACTGTACAGCTCCGAAAAGGGTGGAAGATCAGCTGCACAGAACCAGTGGTGTGTCCCCAACAGATGTGGCTGATGGTCCCCTATCTTTGCCCATTAGTTGTCTCCCTGCATTCTTTCCCTGCTGTCTGTGAATGACAACCTTTCCCACCCAGCAAATAAGCAGATATCTTTTGGTTGCATTTATTCTTGGCTCTCCCTTCCAGTCCATCTCCACATGTATCTTTGTTGTACTTAACTATACTGAATACTTTCCCTCCATTTGCAAATGCTTCTGACCTCATTCTGCATTTTGGGGAAGTGAGACAGACAAAGTACTGCCAGGCCCCTTGCCCATGTTTATTCAGAGCATCTGGCTGTGTATATGCCATACATTTAAAGGACATGGCTTACACCAAAGAATGCTGGGAACTGTAGTTTATAGCTCTTCTATATAGCTCTTATAGAGCTACAATTCAACCCCCTAACAAACTACATTCACCAGGATTCTTTGAGGGGGGAGTCATGCACTTCAAATGTGCTTTAAGGGTATAATAATAATAATAATAATAATAATAATAATAATAATAATTTATACCCCGCCCATCTGGCTGGGTTTCCCCAGCCACTCTGGGCGGCTTCCAACTGAATATTAAAAACAATACAGCATTAGACATTAAAAACTTCCCTAAAGGGGGCTGCCTTCAGTTGTCTTTTAAAAGTAAAATAGTTGTTTATTGCCTTGACATCTGCTGGGAGGGCGTTCCACAGGGCAGGTGCCACTACCGAGAAGGCCCTCTGCCTGGTTCCCTGTAACCTTACTTCTCGCAATGAGGGAACCACCAGAAGGCCCTCGGCACAGAGGGTTTTGCAGCCAAGTCACAGAAGGCTCAAGAGAACCACAATTTTTAACTCCCAAGAAGCTCTGTCCTTTGGACTGGGATGCCTCCTGTAGCCTGTTGTGGGCCATCTAATAACCCTTGCTTGTTGAGACTTTCTCACACCGCTTCAGGGCTTTGTTACCAAGAAGAGGGTATTTATCAGTAGAAAAAAACATGCATTTCATGACAAAAGCTCCACCATCTCCTGTGGAAGGGTCACAGGAAGCAAGGCTGGAAAAGACTGAAGACATGTTGCCAGGCAGAGTAGGCGGGCAATTGTTCCGACTCAGCACAAGTCTCCTTGTCCCATATGCAGCAAACATGAAGAGAAGCAAGAAACGTACATTTTAAACCATTCACCTTAAGATGTGGGTGTTTAAACATCAAACCCATTTCCAAAGCCACGTTTTAAAATAGCACATTTGATGCTCTGCCTCTGTCTCCTTACTTCAAAGAAGCCAACAGTGCACATATTGCAGAGCCCCTCAAAACGTTGCAGCAGCACAGCAGCACAGCCAACAACAGGTCCAGTTCCAGTGGGAGACCAAGTCAGGCATTGGCCAAGGTCCCTAGGAGATCAGATGGGCCCCTCACTGGCCGCTACAGATGTGCTGCCACTCAGCACTCTTTCACCTGGCCAAGGGGTGGTGTTTTAGCAGTGCATGGGCTGTGGTGCCACTTTGAAATGAGAGTCCAAGTCTGCATTTCATAAATCTGTTGGCCAGAAAGAGGGGAGGAGTGTGGCACTGGCAGCATTGTTTCAAGGACCCCAGGAAGTCTGGTCCTGGCCAAGGATGCAAATTTTCTCTTATACACAATTTTTCTGGCCCAATATCACCAGACAGCTGTCCCACAAGAACCTCTTTTGCACTGGTTCTGGCCCAGTTTATAGCAGATCTGCTCATTGTTCGTCTGTAATCTAACTAAATATTGCAGATGAACAATGAGCAGATCTGCTATAAACTGGGCCAGCAGTCTCCCTCAGGAGACATACATCTAGAGGGTCCCCCAAGTACCCTGTGGGAGTGGGGGGGTTGATTACAGGTTTCCTTTTTGGAACCAAAATACTTAACTCATTAACTTATGTTATATTTTATATTGCCATTGCAAAAATTGCTCTAATTGAAAAAAAAGGGGGGATGGTTTGGCTGCAAAGACCCCCCTCTTCTAAACACATATAACCTTCAAGAACTGAACTAATTAAAGGCAATTTATGAATGGAGTGACCACAGGTGAGTGAACAGGAACTAACTAATTAACCACTTTATAATAAAGGGGAAAAGTAGAAGCTACTAATTAAAGGGGTACTAGTCCCCTAAACCCTCAACTGTACTGAAATTTAACTTGTTTTCAACAATGACATCATCTGGGTTATGTGTAAAAACCAAGTGAACAAAGGACACCCATTTCAGACTAAACAACTAGTGTGGAAGGAATTAAACTTCACAAAATCTCCACTCTTTTAGTGTATAAGTAGAAGAACCTCATGATGTGCCAACTGGGAAGAACACCCTCCCCCTACACAACTCAGAACACACACCCTGCAATTCACCACCCTTCCTGTGGTTTCCTGAAGGCTTTGTAGTTGCTTTGTCGAAGATTATTGTGAGAAACCCTAATGTGGTAAAGTGCGAAGATAAGCGGCCCCTTTTGGGGAAAAGAGATAGATGTCAATGCAGGTCGCAGGGAGCAAAGCTGTCATTGGTGTAACCTTGCAACACCTTTCTCTTTGCAAAGCTTTCAGAAATGCATACAACAGAGGATTGCAGTGTAGCCAGCTAGGCTCTCACCTAAACCATGTTTATGCAGAGGTTACCATCCTTTCCGCCTTTCAGAACTCTAGCTTAATGTAGCTGCTTCTTTGCATTTAGAAAACAATGCCTAATGTATTCTTTGAGTTTGTGCATGCACAGTTTGCTATAATGGGATACACCATACAGAAGGATTGTATTCGCTTGTCTTTGTAAGTGCTCATCAGTTGCAAATACGCCATTACTTGTGGGCACAGGATGGGATCCACAGGGTGGCACAGTGGAGACATGGGGCTTCTCTGGTCTGGGGTATCCATGTACAGTTTCAATGAAGGTTTCTTAGACTTTTATTCTATCCAATCTGGGTTGCTAATTTTCCTTTCCAAGCTTGAGTCTTTTAGTTGCCAGTAAATCAGATCTCCTGTGCTCAACTCCTGTGTTTTTAGTAGCCAGCTAAAGATGCTAGGCATTTTAATGACGCTGAGGTTTCCAGTACAGTGGTACCTCGGTTTAAGAACAGCCCTCTTTATGAACTATTCGGTATATGAACTCCGCAAAAACCAGAAGTAGTGTTCCTGTTAACGAACTTTACCTCGATTTACAAACAGAAGCCGAACGCTGGAAGGGCATCGGCAGCGGGAGGCCTAATTAGTGAAAGCGCACCTCGGTTTAAGAACGGACTTCTGGAGCAGATTAAGTTCATAAACCGAGGTCCCACAGTATCATATTTATACTTCAGATCATAGGCATTGTAAGTCTGAGGAGGACCAGATGATATGGACTCAAGTATCTACAGCTCTGTACATACACCCAGTTATTGCACATCCAGTCCATTCCTACTGCTGGTTTGGGAAGCGGTGTACATGGTGTTAGTATAATCCACATCTAGCCTGTATCCATCCTATTTTTAAAAAAATTAAATACTATTTTTGATGCATTTCCCCCAACCAGCTTTGATCTAAATTGAAAAAAAACACCACGATCTAGATGCATTTTAATCTGATAATGTAAAGAGCCTTAATTCTTTGCCACATCTATGGTTGTTGACTGCATACTTTCCTGAAGGGATGAGGAACCTGTGGCTCTCCTGATCTTGTTGGACTCCATCTCCCTTCAGGCCTAACCAGGATGGCTAATGGCCAGGGATGATAGGAGCTGTGATTAAACAACATCTGGAGTTGTGCAATGGTTTTGCACCCCTGCCCTTCTGGAATACCCGGTGTGGACTCAGTAAATTCACCAAAGCTGTTTTTGCTGTATCAGCCTTAAGTAGACATCAAGGTCCAGTCTGCATTAGTGTGGATTGCACACAAGTGTACACTGTTTAATCATCAACAATATTATTTCCCCTTGATACACGGAGGTCACCCATTCAGCTCTTTTGCCTTCCAAATATGTTCTGCAACACTAGTTCACACATTACTGCAGCCATTATGTTGCCACCTCATCAAGTAAAAGAAGATAAAAGAACCAGAACCTCTTCCCAACCAGATGATTTCATTCATTGTAACCTCCAAATCCCAAAGTTCTTGGCAGAAGAAGAGAGAGGGAAAAGACAGGGCAACCAAATCTTCTGAGTCACCCATCAGACGTGATACAATTACTAAAAATCTCTAGTGGTTCTCGGCAGTCCAGGCTTGGGGCTTTCTGTCAAAGCTGTGGGTCCACATGCTTCTTTGATTAGACATGGGGCTGTGACTCAGAAACTGAGCTGCGTTTTTCTAATTTACCAGGAATATGACTGTGTACTTTTACTCCCAACACATCTCAGAGAGTTTGGTGGCGAAACACATAAAATGTCTCAGACTTCAGAAGCCATTAAGTGAGCAGGATCAAATGTCTGTCTCTGACTATAAGCTGAAGGGTCCTAGCCAAGTTCACAGAAGTGCTGAGTCAAGAAGGAATAAGGAAAACGGTCCAAGGAGAAAAAAAGCATCTCTCCTGAGAAAACGGCACGCCAGGTGTGTTCAGATGCTGAGACTCTAGCATATTCACTAGAGAGCATGGCTGGGGAAAAGGTTACATTGTCTTTACCCTCACCCCCTCGCCACCAAGGCAGAAATGCAGAATGGTGTGAACAGCAGTATGTGGGGTGCTGTCTGGTCACTGAGAAAAAAGAAATTAGTCAACCTAGGAAGCTTTATGAGGTTTGAATACCATAAAAAGGTAGAATGTTAATGCTGTTGCCTGGTAACAACTAATCTGTGGCTCTACAAATGTGCTTGGATTACAACTCCCATCATCTCAAATCATTGGCCATACTGCGTGGGCCTGGTGGGAGTCCAGCAATGTCTGCCCACAGTTTCCCTACCCCTGCATGGTCTTTCAGTGCTAACTGTACAGGTCCTATTTTATTCTGCTGCTCAGAGAACAGATGCAGATTTACTCTAAATTTGCTCTGCTCTGCTGGTAAGTGACACATCAGCACCAGGTGGCTATTAAAAATGGCACAAGTCAAAGGGGAGCCACTGTGTAGGTTGCAGAGGCTGCTGGATTGTTGGGCTTGGATATGGGAAGTGCAGATTCAAATACCAGCTCTCTCATGCAGCTTGACTGCATGGTGGTCTTGGATAAGTTGCCAGCTCACAGTCTAACAAAAACTGTGAGGGGAGAGAGAGACCGCTTGCCGTCAGGGGGTGGTTGGTACACCTGTGCTGCCCTATCTTCAGCCCAGGAAACCATCAAAAGGGAGTTGCTGCTATGGGCATCATATGAGAATGTGTATTTTAATGAATAGAGTGAAAGGTTAGGAATCATGGGGGTGAGGAGAGTATGTATATGAACTTAACAGTGCTTCGTTTATCTTTTGGTTGCTATTTTGTTAATGTTGTTTTATACATTATAAATGATGCATTGATTTGTTAATCATGTAATGTAACTTTTGCTTTAATTGTGATCATAGAATCATAGTGTTGGAAAGAACCACAAGGATCATCTAGTCCAGGGGCCGGCAACCCGCGGCTCCGGAGCCGCATGTGGCTCTTTTACACCTTTGCTGCGGCTCCGGGGCGGATACTAGCGAGGGGAGGAGGCGCATTGTGCGCCCCGACACTCCCCACTGTGGCGGGCGCTGTACTGGCTGTGACGTCGCATGGGGGTGGTGCGTGCGTTAGTCACGCACCGTCCCAACGTCATCTTCCCGCCCGCCCGCCCATTACATTGTAAGGGGCATGTACGCTGGTCACTGCATTGAAAGGGGGCATGTATGCTGGTCACTGTTTTGAAGGGGAGTGAAGAACACACACACACAAAAAGGTAACTTGTTAATTTAACGTTTATTTCTATGAGGAGGAGTAATTCTGAGGGGTCAAACAAAGAAATAATTAAAAAAAGTGACAAAAAAGTTATTTTTATAATGACGAATTTTTCGGCTCCTAGTTTTTTTTTCTTCGGAAACAGGTCCAAGTGGCTCTTTTTGTCTTAAAGGTTGCAGACCCCTGATCTAGTCCAACCCCATGCAGTGCATGAATCGTTTGCTCAACATGGGGGTCGAACCCAGGACTCTGAGATTAAGAGTCTCATGCTCTACCGACTGAGCTATGCTTTGTTTACAGTGTTTTATAGATTGTACAGATTAATGGTTGCAATGATTTGTTAATTATTCTATAGGATTTATGCTCTATGTGTGATGTTCTACTATGTTAAATCATAAAAAATTCCTTCCAGTAGCACCTTAGAGACCAACTTAGTTTTGTTATTGGTATGAGCTTTCGTGTGCATGCACACTTCTTTAGATACCAACACGGCTACCTGTTCAATCATGTTATTATTATTTATTGTTTGCAAGATGTTTTGGATTTCAATGAAAAGTGGCATAGAAATATAATAAAATTAAATCAGATTTTTACTTGCAAGTGGCAGTAAGCTTTCCTTCTGAGTTGAAATAAGAACGGATGAACTGTTAACTGGTCGAAGTCTGCCCCCTTGTGGCAAAGAAATATTCAAAGAGTGGGAAAGACAGTGCTTCCGGACAGGGGCATCTGGATATTGCAAATGGGTTACTGGCACAATATTCCTTTTAATTCAATGGATTTTCCACAGAAAAGATAGATACAGATTAAATGAAAAAATACAGGCTGACATTTTGATGGATGATGCAAAAATATAATTCGCATGAGCAGTACCCATCCCAATATAAACACCTGTCTTGGGGCACCCAGAGAGCACATAAGTAATCCGAACTTAAAAATGGAAAGCATAATGCTGGTGGTCAGCAAAAGAGGTTTAAAGATTGTCTCAAGGCAAATCTAAAAAAAATGTAGTATACACACTGACAGTTGGGAAACACTGGCCTACGAGCCAGTTGGAGAACAGCCTTTACCAAAGGTGTCATGGGCTTTGAAGACACTCAAACTCAGGATGGAAGGGAGAAACTTCCACACCGTGATCAACTCCTGCCTGGAAACCAATGTCCCCACTGTGGAAGGATGTGTGGATCCAGAATTGGCCTCCACAGTCACTCACGGACTCACTGTTAAAACTGTGTTTATGGAAGACAATCTTACTTGGCTACTAGTGATTGCCGAAGAAGAAGATAAGTGAACAGGGTGGCTACCACACTTGCCATTATTCTGGAACTGCCATCCTTTGCTCACTCCCTTTTATCCAGATGACACTGTTGCCAGCCTGCTGCATTCCAGCATTCTCTTCTGTTGCCCTCCCAACTTTTTTCAGGCCTGCTCTGAGGAGATCTATCCAAGAGAGCCCCAGCCCATTTAAAATAGTGGCAGTGCCAGGCTGTCTAATACAGACAAGCAACATGCTATCAAAACTTT